>NC_081185.1:65801641-66163160 GCF_029867415.1 Vicia villosa | reverse complement strand
CACTACAACGGTCAAGGGCTACTTAAGCGCTTTTTTTGGGCTACTAAAGCGCTTAAAAGTGCTGCAAAAGCCAGCACTGCCGTAGGTAACGACAGCGCTTTTGAAAGCGCTCTCGTAGCCCCTCCTATAACAGCGCTTTTATCTAGAAAAGTGCTCTCGTATCCCCCTATAGCAGCGCTTTTCCCAGAAAGCGCTCTTGTACCCCCCTTATAGTAGCGCTTTTCAAGAAGCGCTTTCGTAGGTTGCGCATTTTTTTATTTTTTATGCATTTTTTTTATCTTAGGCAACGCTTTTTGTTAGAAAGCGCTTTCGTAGGTGGGCCTTTAAGAGGGTTTTTAAAAGCGATGTCGTTGCTAAACGCATTATTTTAAAGTGCAACCTGTTATTTATGCCTCCAGTTCGACCTGTAATTTATTTTTAACCTGTAATATTTTCGACCTGTAACATATTTTCAACCTGTAATATTTTCAACCATATGTAGGACTGTAACTCGGTGAACTGACTTTAATATGCAACAATGTTGCGGTAAGCATGAGTCGCCACCGACTTTTATTTTGTCCAATGTTAGGAAAGGTAAAAAGTACAGAAAAAGACCTTATTTGAAAGAAAACGGGCTCGGGGGGTAAGTTATAAAAAGGGAAGGTGTAAGCACCCTTTTCATCCGTAGTTATCTACGGGCTCTTAATTTGCTTAGCTCATGTTTGTTTGTTTTGAGTTGAAAAAGGGGCGTAAGGACTTTAGCGTAAATGCATAGCCTTAGTTTTTTGAAAGAGTATTGAAAGGATTTTTTTTAATTGAGCTAGGCAGATTAAGAGCACTACCCTAAATAATTGGTCTTTTTCTATAATTTTTACAATTCCCAGGACTATCCATACTATATGGGAGTAGGTAGTCCCTGTTATATTGGACGTGTTCGGGACATCGAAGGGTCATTAGATGGTCATAGAAGGCAACATGTAAGGACGTCTTAGCATTCGAAGGGACGGTCATCATCTTATCGTAGGCAACTCGAAGGGACTATGATGACATTAATCGGAGGCAACCTTGCTAAGACATCCCTATGTTCGAGGGACTTGACCATTATTCGAAGGCAACATAAGAGAGGGTTACCCTAGAAGTGTGTGGGTGCAACAATCATGTGTGTTATGTTCAGATATTTAATTATCTTGAGTTAGTGATCTAACGGTTACTTTTATCTTGCCATACAATCCTATTTATCATACATCTAACATGTATATCACAGTTTATATGTGCAGAAAGTAAAAAAAAAAAACCTAATTAAAGCTATTACATCCCATACACAGATACATAAATGGTGAAAAATGCGGGAAAATAAAGGAGGCCAAGTATGAATTTGTCTATGTCCACAAGAATAGTTGCTCAAGATAGTACCTCGCAACAACAAGCAAAAGTTAGTACGGATATAGGAAAACGATGCATGAAAGCGATAAAAGAATATTAACAATTATTAATAAAAAAATTAACATGAGATGCCGAACATATTAATTTCTAAACAAATGCAACTAAAGTAATATTTATGATATATTTTTTTTATATAAGAAATAAAATATAATTAGTCTAACCAAACAAAATATTTTTTGCATTTTTCATAATTTTTATTGTGAAAAGAAAAAAAAAAGTAACGTATTTTTAATATTTTTATAAACTAAATTCTAACCAAAAAATTAATTAAACTATAGTAATATTTTATTAAAAAAAAAATTCATTAGAAACATGAAATAGCCCCCTTTTAGTTTACTAAAAATGATAGTGTACTACCAGCATACAAAAACTGAATTTGCTTTGAATCATTCCATTTTTTTTCAATTCTAAAATAGCCAATCATGCGTTGACATGTGGCCTCTAAAAAAGGTTATACCAACATTTACATACACACGATATCAATGCAGTGAGAAATATATAAATAGAATACCACCCTTTTTTCCTTCTATTATCATTATTATTGTATTAGTTTTTTAGTTAAACAGAAAAAATAGTACATACTCAACAAACAATATAAAATAATGGAACAGATCTGTAACTCTCTCTCTTACGGTCTTCTTCTTTCTCTCTTTACCACAACAACACAGTTCTAAGTTTTATTTTTAATTAAATCAAATCAAACTCAACTCTCACAGTATATAACTTTAAACAAGCATTAAAAAAAGGATGTTTACCGATCCGAGCGAATGACATCGCGTAGGAGTGGACTGGGCTGTTCGACGACAGAATTGAAGCGGTATTCGTCGGATCCTCGCGGCTGAGTTGCGGACATACGGAATCGATGGTTGTGATGAGCGGTTGTTCGGATGATTTGCGGTGGTCTCGTCGGGTGGGTGGTGATTGGAGTGTCGGAGCCGTGAAGGCTTGTGGAGACATCGTCGACGGTCTTCGGTCCTGTTTGTGGGAGGCACGCAGCAGATCTCTGCGGGGAGTGCAAGTTCGAAGGGAAGTCGACGACGTCGAATCTGGGCTCGACTTCTCCTTCCTCTTCTTTCCCTGCAACAAAACAATACATGGAACACAAATTGTTAGTGTTAGAAAATATAAAATTTTGCACTGTGGTGTTTTTTATTGTGGTGATTTGTAGGAAACTGAAGTGTAGTTGTAATGGTTTATATTTGAATTTTAGTGTGATGAAAGTATGGTTGAAGATCTGTAGCTTGTGGCATGAAATTGGTGCTTGGTGTTTGTTTTCTGTTAATGTGATATTTTTAGATTATTGGTGAGGTGGTGGAAACCGTGAGTTTTTCGGTTTGGTTTATGGTGGTGGTTTGTGTTGACTCAAACAACAAAGTTTTTTTTTTTATGATCTTTTGGAACAAGGGTGTTCTTTGTATATACAGAAAAGAAAATCGGTGGAAGTATGTACGTGGTATCTGTGAAATAGGGTTTGTTGTCAGTTTTATAGTGCACCAATTTTGACCTAAAATTAAAAAAGGAAAAAACAAATATAATAAAAAACTTTGATTAAAATTGATTGAGAATTAATAGTATAATATTATATGCTGAAAATAACAAATTTGACTTTAAAACTCTCTTTTTCTGGATTTTTTAATATTTTATGATTTTTTTTATATTTTTGTGAATAAAATAGAAAAAGTGAAAAAAAAATATTTTAAAAATATCTAATTAAAGAAATACGAAAATTAATTAAAAATAGTACAAAAATACAATTTTGTGAATTTTTTTGAAAATAATTTAAACAGTAATAAAGTTAGTAACAAATAAAGGAAAAAATGTCAAACATGGGATTTGAACCCGGGACCCTGTACCTGCACACCTTACTTCTTACCAATTGTGCTATACTATTTATTCGAAATAAAAAGCCAATTGAAAGTTTATGAAGCATCGGTCAACATTTTGCTATTTATTAAAATATAACAATTTAAGAGTAAACCATTATATTTTAAAAATAGACTTTAAATCAAATATTTATAAAATTCAGGATGTCAATGTAAATGAACCCAAAATTTTATAAAAATCCAATTTTGAAAATATTTCTGAATTTTTGAAAAGTGTGGGCAAATTTTGGGGTATGACAGCTGCCCCTGTTCAATCTTCTTAAACCTGAAGATGTAGATTGGCGTGTTCGCCTATCGGAATTTGAAGGTGAAAGAGGATTGAACACTAGAATGCCCATAAATTTGCCCTTGCTGAGATAGGGATTTTTGTAGGAGATGGGCTTAAAGATGTCATCCGGATGGCAGAAAATTGTCTTAGATGGGCTTAGAGATGCCATCTAGCTGAGATATTTGTCAGCAACTTGGGGGGTCATGCTTCCCAGGGTGCGTATGTGATAGGTCTTCAGAATGTTTGGGGTTCAAGCTTCCAAACGTATATCTGGAATAGAGATTCATAAATGTTCGGGGTTCGAGCTTCCGAAACATCTACCGTAGAATTCAGATCATCCGGGGTTCAAGCTTCCAGAGCGTTTCTGTCGTAGAATTCAGATCATTCGGGGTTCAGGCTTCCGAAACATATCTGTCGTAGATTTCAGAACATCCGGGGTTCATGCTTCCGGAACGTTTCTGTCGTAGATTTCAGATTATCCGGGGTTCAAGCTTCCGGAACATATCTGTTGTAGAATTCAGATCATTCGGGGTTCAAGCTTCCGAAACATATCTGCCGTAGATTTCAGAACATCCGGGGTTCAAGCTTCCAGAGCGTTTCTGTCGTAGAATTCAGATCATTCGGGGTTCAGGCTTCCGAAACATATCTGTCGTAGATTTCAGAACATCCGGGGTTCATGCTTCCGGAACGTTTCTGTCGTAGATTTCAGATTATCCGGGGTTCAAGCTTCCGGAACATATCTGTTGTAGAATTCAGATCATTCGGGGTTCAAGCTTCCGAAACATATCTGCCGTAGATTTCAGAACATCCGGGGTTCAAGCTTCCGGAACGTTTCTGGCGTAGAATTCAAATCATCCGGGGTTCAAGCTTCCGGAACATATCTGGCGTAGATTTCAGATCATTCGGGGTTCATGCTTCCGAAACATATCTGTCGTAGATTTCAGAACATCCGGGGTTCAAGCTTCCGGAACGTTTCTGGCGTAGAATTCAGATCATCCGGGGTTCAAGCTTCCGGAACATACCTGGCGTAGATTTCAGATCATCCGGGGTTCAAGCTTCCGAAACATATCTGTCGTAGATTTCAGAACATTCGGGGTTCAAGCTTCCGGAACGTTTCTGGCGTAGAATTCTTTGGAATATCCGGGGTTCAAGCTTCCGGAGCGAATTTCTTCGGGAATCTGGGGTTCAAGCTTCCAGACTGTATATTCGATAGTGATTGATTTGTTGATGATATTTGTCTGACTGGTTGGTTGACCTGAAAGACAAAGTTAGTTTTATGCAATGTCATGATGCATGTAATGCATTGTATGTTTTTTGAAATGAATGAGAGTATTATGCATATGCTATGAGGTATATGATGTATGAATGCAAAATGTTATTAATGATGACAGTAAATTGTGTCAGTGTTTTGCAGGGAAAATAAATCCCTAACTGTTTAGCGCCTTTGAGAGATTATTTGAATCTCGACTTGACTGCCCCAGATGAATTGGACAATAACATGTCATGCCCCTTGTACATATTGGCGTTTTATCCAACTGAGTCAGTCGTGGAAATATTTCTACTCTTCGGAGCACTTTTGAAGCATGCCTGTCGGGAGGGCTTCCTGAGATTTGTGCTGTTATAAGCAACTTGCCCCAGTATCATGAGTTTAGAAACAATGCCCCTGATTGATCAACACTTCTGAGGGAGTTTTCGAGTCTTGACCTGAATGCCCCAGATATATTAATTCTTACTCCAAAAGGTATTCATCTGTTTTTGTTCCCCTGAGGGTGATCAATATTTGAGATATTCTCGCTTGAACTCAACGGAGTTCTGAAGACAACTTGTCCCTTGAGAGGATTAGACTTTTCATCTGCAGCTCGTGATGGAAGCTTTCCTGGTGTCAAGTACTTGTGCATATGCAAAGAATGTTTAGTATGAGAAATATAATTTTAATGCAAAGTTCATGTTTGTCTTGAAGTTTTAAAGAGGGAATTTTTGAAAGGATGTTAAAACATCTATTTTTGTGAAAGGTGATGTGATACCAACTCAAGCGTTTAGCAAAACTCTTAGGAGTCAGTTTACCGTATTCTCATTATAGTATGCTTTCGAATTAACCCTGCCTCAATTAGGACTTTTAAAGGTTGTAACGTGGCCAGGTTTATGGTTTTTGAAAAAAGGATTTTTAGGCTCAAAATTTATTGGTGCCCACCCCCTTCGTGATGTTCTCCAACCTAAGTTCAATTAACTCGATGCGAGTATTCATCCTTCAAAAGGAGTTTGGGACGATTGAGGAATCAATTAGGTATTTGGACATGGCAGTCACTTTACCTTTCATATTTTGTGTCTGATCACATGACTTGTTCTTTGAATTTATAGTCACACGACTTTGCCCTTTTGTTGAGGATCTCTTTTTTGTTTCTCTAACTTTTGCCTGGACAAATTCTTTTGATTTTGATGTCCATCGGGATGCCCTTATTTTGCCTAAGTCGCTGGTTTTCAAGTTTGTTGACTTAGCAGGCTTTTTTTTTTTTTTTTTTTTTGTATTCATTCTTTTCCCTTTTTTTTTTTTGAACAAGTCGTATAATCCTGAGACGTCTTCGACTTGTTGGAAAGATTGTGACTGCCTCATTTCTTGGTCGACGAGGGATAACCGTTGTGGTATTAACTTTCCTCATCCTTTTGAAAGATAACCATTGTTGTATCCTTAGATGCTTGCTCCTGATGAATTTTGAACGCTCAATCAGGTTAACTGAACACTACCCTGCCCCTGGGTTAAATGCGGGGTTTTTTCGTATAGAAAAGAAACTCCTACTTCAAGGCTCAAAGGGGTTGGCAAGGGATTAACTTCCTTATATCTCCAGTGTTTGGGGATTTGAAACAATGCCTGTACATCATCAACAGGGTTTTACTCGAAAGCATACCATTTGAGATTATAGGTATTATAGGTTCGTCATTCTCCCTTCAGAGTCATCATGCTTTATCACTGAGATTTTGGTATCACAAGCAAATAAAAACATATTAGAGCGAGATCGAATGGATTTTTTCAAGACAAACATATTCAATGCATTATTATTATAGTTCAAAAACAAACAAGTATTGCATATAGACAGTATTGAACAAGAACAAGAAAGATTACGCATGAAAATGCATGAGAAATTACGAATTGCCAATATGAGGAGATTTTCTCCGTATGGACTTATTGCTTCAGAAGGTCCATTGAGTCGAAGGAGAACTTCAAATCTGGCCTGCAGGTGTGAATATGATGACCTTTGCATCAATCAGGTCTTGTACCTTATCTCGGACTGGTTGGCAATTATCGATCGACTGACCAAGTGCCCCAGAGAGGAAACCAAACCAAACGTTCGTATCTGAACTACAGATTACTTCTAAGAAGAAGATTCTGACGAAGCCACAAAGGAGTTGTAAGTATCAAGCTTTAGGGATTTGAGGTAGAAAATGAGAAGCTCGTTGTCTGGAAACCTGTTATGCAATGATATGTATGCAATGCTTTCAAGGATCTTTTTGGAACCCAATTTGCAACATTGACATGTAGTTGCAGCTTTGTTGAAGAACTTCGACTTCCGTCTTTGAACGTCCTTCTTTAAGAATCAGGCTCACCATATCTAGTGGGTCATAGCCTCTGATTCGGGGTATGGTACTTTTGAGCTTAAAAGCATGTGGCTAAAGGAAAATAAATCCTCTTGCCCCTCGATAGGAACTGTACCCTTGAGTTTGAAGGCATCTGGATAGAGGAAAATAAATCCTCTTGCCCATTGACAGAAGTTTATTCTACTTTCGAGTTTGAAAAAGCGTCTGGCTGGAGGAAAATAAATCCTCTTGCCCCTTGATAGGAACTGTACCTTCGAGTTTGAAGGTATCTGGCTAGAGGAAAATGAATCCTCTTGCCCCTGGATAGAAATTTAGGCTCTGGATAGTCCTTCCATAACAGTTCCTGGGAATTATGCATCCTAAATACCTAAGGTCCCTGAAAAAGGTTAGTCAACACGTTATGTAAAAGCATAGGGTAGTACGGACAAGTAAGTCCTACAAACAAAACCTGCAAGGAGATCAAGTGGTTAAATAACAAACATGTCACACAAAAGTCCTTAGGTTTACAACTTGCATGGAGTATGACCAGGTGATTACCCTTCCCCAATAGGTACTTCTAAGGATAAGGATGAAATCAACAACAGGTTCTACCAGTTACTCAGAATTGTCAGCCCCTCTAAAGCACCCTCGAACATGGTACATGCATACCACGCAATGATACTTTAAGAAGAAACCTATCTGAGTTGTAGTATCGGGTCGCGACCATAACTTGGCATGCACCAAAAATAGCCCTCCCACTACGTTCCTAAAAGTTAGGATGGGTTAAAGGTGACTAAAGGTCCTTGAGCTCCGACGCACCCAAAGGTACATACGTAAACCTCTCTCATGCAAAAGAGGTACATAATAACCAGTGGAGGCCTAACTCAAGCGTGAACTTCATATTGACCAATCCCAAGCATGCACAAGGGAGGTCTCCATGACTATGCCACATCCTATCTTATGGTGCACTCGAATCCGGGTATAGGATTCATCTTCCATTCAAATGCCCAAACAACCTTGAAAGGTAAAGCAATCAAAACAAACAATTATTAAAGTGAACTAAACTCTAAGGTAACCCCTCTTTTTAAGTATCCCCAGCAGAGTCGCCAGTTCTGTAACTCGGTGAACTGACTTTTATTTTTTATAAGCAACAATGTTGCGGTGAGCATGAGTCGCCACCGACTTTTATTTTGTCCAATGTTAGGAAAGGTAAAAAGTACAGAAAAAGACCTTATTTGAAAGAAAACGGGCTCGGGGGGTAAGTTATAAAAAGGGAAGGTGTAAGCACCCTTTTCATCCGTAGTTATCTACGGGCTCTTAATTTGCTTAGCTCATGTTTGTTTGTTTTGAGTTGAAAAAGGGGCGTAAGGACTTTAGCGTAAATGCATAGCCTTAGTTTTTTGAAAGAGTATTGAAAGGATTTTTTTTAATTGAGCTAGGCAGATTAAGAGCACTACCCTAAATAATTGGTCTTTTTCTATAATTTTTACAATTCCCAGGACTATCCATACTATATGGGAGTAGGTAGTCCCTGTTATATTGGACGTGTTCGGGACATCGAAGGGTCATTAGATGGTCATAGAAGGCAACATGTAAGGACGTCTTAGCATTCGAAGGGACGGTCATCATCTTATCGTAGGCAACTCGAAGGGACTATGATGACATTAATCGGAGGCAACCTTGCTAAGACATCCCTATGTTCGAGGGACTTGACCATTATTCGAAGGCAACATAAGAGAGGGTTACCCTAGAAGTGTGTGGGTGCAACAATCATGTGTGTTATGTTCAGATATTTAATTATCTTGAGTTAGTGATCTAACGGTTACTTTTATCTTGCCATACAATCCTATTTATCATACATCTAACATGTATATCACAGTTTATATGTGCAGAAAGTAAAAAAAAAAACCTAATTAAAGCTATTACATCCCATACACAGATACATAAATGGTGAAAAATGCGGGAAAATAAAGGAGGCCAAGTATGAATTTGTCTATGTCCACAAGAATAGTTGCTCAAGATAGTACCTCGCAACAACAAGCAAAAGTTAGTACGGATATAGGAAAACGATGCATGAAAGCGATAAAAGAATATTAACAATTATTAATAAAAAAATTAACATGAGATGCCGAACATATTAATTTCTAAACAAATGCAACTAAAGTAATATTTATGATATATTTTTTTTATATAAGAAATAAAATATAATTAGTCTAACCAAACAAAATATTTTTTGCATTTTTCATAATTTTTATTGTGAAAAGAAAAAAAAAAGTAACGTATTTTTAATATTTTTATAAACTAAATTCTAACCAAAAAATTAATTAAACTATAGTAATATTTTATTAAAAAAAAAATTCATTAGAAACATGAAATAGCCCCCTTTTAGTTTACTAAAAATGATAGTGTACTACCAGCATACAAAAACTGAATTTGCTTTGAATCATTCCATTTTTTTTCAATTCTAAAATAGCCAATCATGCGTTGACATGTGGCCTCTAAAAAAGGTTATACCAACATTTACATACACACGATATCAATGCAGTGAGAAATATATAAATAGAATACCACCCTTTTTTCCTTCTATTATCATTATTATTGTATTAGTTTTTTAGTTAAACAGAAAAAATAGTACATACTCAACAAACAATATAAAATAATGGAACAGATCTGTAACTCTCTCTCTTACGGTCTTCTTCTTTCTCTCTTTACCACAACAACACAGTTCTAAGTTTTATTTTTAATTAAATCAAATCAAACTCAACTCTCACAGTATATAACTTTAAACAAGCATTAAAAAAAGGATGTTTACCGATCCGAGCGAATGACATCGCGTAGGAGTGGACTGGGCTGTTCGACGACAGAATTGAAGCGGTATTCGTCGGATCCTCGCGGCTGAGTTGCGGACATACGGAATCGATGGTTGTGATGAGCGGTTGTTCGGATGATTTGCGGTGGTCTCGTCGGGTGGGTGGTGATTGGAGTGTCGGAGCCGTGAAGGCTTGTGGAGACATCGTCGACGGTCTTCGGTCCTGTTTGTGGGAGGCACGCAGCAGATCTCTGCGGGGAGTGCAAGTTCGAAGGGAAGTCGACGACGTCGAATCTGGGCTCGACTTCTCCTTCCTCTTCTTTCCCTGCAACAAAACAATACATGGAACACAAATTGTTAGTGTTAGAAAATATAAAATTTTGCACTGTGGTGTTTTTTATTGTGGTGATTTGTAGGAAACTGAAGTGTAGTTGTAATGGTTTATATTTGAATTTTAGTGTGATGAAAGTATGGTTGAAGATCTGTAGCTTGTGGCATGAAATTGGTGCTTGGTGTTTGTTTTCTGTTAATGTGATATTTTTAGATTATTGGTGAGGTGGTGGAAACCGTGAGTTTTTCGGTTTGGTTTATGGTGGTGGTTTGTGTTGACTCAAACAACAAAGTTTTTTTTTTTATGATCTTTTGGAACAAGGGTGTTCTTTGTATATACAGAAAAGAAAATCGGTGGAAGTATGTACGTGGTATCTGTGAAATAGGGTTTGTTGTCAGTTTTATAGTGCACCAATTTTGACCTAAAATTAAAAAAGGAAAAAACAAATATAATAAAAAACTTTGATTAAAATTGATTGAGAATTAATAGTATAATATTATATGCTGAAAATAACAAATTTGACTTTAAAACTCTCTTTTTCTGGATTTTTTAATATTTTATGATTTTTTTTATATTTTTGTGAATAAAATAGAAAAAGTGAAAAAAAAATATTTTAAAAATATCTAATTAAAGAAATACGAAAATTAATTAAAAATAGTACAAAAATACAATTTTGTGAATTTTTTTGAAAATAATTTAAACAGTAATAAAGTTAGTAACAAATAAAGGAAAAAATGTCAAACATGGGATTTGAACCCGGGACCCTGTACCTGCACACCTTACTTCTTACCAATTGTGCTATACTATTTATTCGAAATAAAAAGCCAATTGAAAGTTTATGAAGCATCGGTCAACATTTTGCTATTTATTAAAATATAACAATTTAAGAGTAAACCATTATATTTTAAAAATAGACTTTAAATCAAATATTTATAAAATTCAGGATGTCAATGTAAATGAACCCAAAATTTTATAAAAATCCAATTTTGAAAATATTTCTGAATTTTTGAAAAGTGTGGGCAAATTTTGGGGTATGACAAGGACAATATAATACCATTATATACCATGGATAAAATACCATGATATACCAAAATAAAATATATATACCATGGATAAAATACTATTATATACCAAAATAAAATATATATACCATGGATAAAATACCATTATACACCAAAATAAAAGATATACACCATTAATATAAGCCCAAAATTCGTGTCCTCTGCATAATCACATGTTTACTAACAGATACATATATAACTAAATCATCAACAGAATATAAGCCCGAAATTCTCAAATCCGCCGAGCGCACGGTCCTGGTCCTGCAAAGTACGAACAGAACAATACGGTCAATTAAAACAGTCCCCACAAAGTTTCAAAACAGTCCCCACATTAGTACACTATTAATAAGTTAACAATCTATACAAGTCAAATGGAAGTCAAACCATGCATGTACAAGTAAATCGGAATCGAAATCGGTGAAATCAAAATAAGCGTCAAAAAAAGAAAGTTGTCGGAATTGAATGAAATTTACATGGCTATGGTAAAACGTCCTCACGGACTCAAAAATGAAGTCGGTTTTCCGAAATTCAGACCCTAAGCCCAACTTTTGATTACGGGCAGAAGCAAAACCGATAAAAAAACAGTCCCGAAATGTAAACATATGTGCATGAGCAGCTCCGGAATCGTCAAAATAGTATAGCTACATGTAAAGAAGTCGACAAACGGATACAGGGTTCAAAAGTTATGTAGAAAACGAAAATATGCACCAAAATTGAATAAGTATTGTAACAATCGGAATACAAATTGAAAAAAACTATACAAATTGAATATATAACAATCGGTACAAATTGAATAAAGCACATTAGTCGGAATATGTATACTATTACCTTTTTCACTAACGTCTCTTTCTTTTCTTGGTAGGATTGTGTTCTATGCGTCTCTTAACAACGCGGACGGTTGGATTGATCCAAATACCCTCATTATGATTATTTCTAGTACAAGATTCATTCTCATTTTGATCGTTTCTTGTACAAGATTCAATGCCAACACCAATATCACCTTGATCTCCAATGTTTTCATCAACTATTTTGTTAGATAAAAGCACTATAGACCATTTCGTACTTGTCGGATCACTGACATAGAACACTTGTTTAGCTTGAGAGACTAGAATGAAAGGCTCATCTTTGTACCCCACCCTATTGAGATCCACTTGCAAAAATCCTGACTTATCCATTCGTATGCCATTATTATTTTCAACCCACTTGCAACCAAATACAGGAATCTGAAACTTCGCGTAATCAAACACCAAAATGCGCTCGATAACCCCAAAATATGACAAATTTACAAATTTCGGATTTAAGTCATTCGCACTTGATATGTGCATTGCTTCAGCTACCAAGGTAACACCACTATTTTGCATAGTACTTTTATCATCCTGTTCTTTGGTATAAAATGTGTATCCATTAATTGCGTATGCGCTATAAGAAAACACAATTATACTTGGACCATATGCTAAACATCTGAACATTTCTGTTACTGAAGCAGGACCTGAACGATACTTTGAATAACTATGTTCCCTAAACCACGGTATGAAACTTCGATTGTGCTCTCGTACTATCCAATTCTCATTTCTATTCGGATTTAAATCTCGGAGAACAACCTTGTGCATTTCAACATACGGCTCAACCTCAATCTCATTGTGCCGAACATACAAGTGCGCTTGATCCCGCTCGACCATTGATATTGTCACAACTTTATTTCCAATTAGCCTTTTTCCTTCTTTTTTTTAACAATATGAGATTTGGGGAGTCCAATTGATTGAACATTTGACAGAAAATCAGTACAAAACTCAACCGCTTCTTCAACAATGTATCGTTCGGCAATACAACCCTCTGGTCGACTTCTGTTTTTCACGTACCCTTTTAATATTTTCATATAATGTTCAGCAGGGTACATCCATCTCATATAAGCTGGTCCGCACAATTGTGTCTCCTTCACAAGATGAACGACTAGATGAACCATTATGTCAAAAAACGAGGGAGGAAAATACATTTCAAGATCACATAAAGTAACAACTATCTCTTTTTGCAATGTTGGTAAGATCGCAGGATCGATCACCTTACTGCAAATTGACCTGGAGAAAAAACACAGTCTAGTTATTGCGCTTCTTACTTTTTCTGGCAGAATAGAACGTATACCTATTGGTAAAAAATGTTCCATTATAACATGGCAATCATGTGTCTTCAAACTCTTTAACTTGAGGTCTTTCATGGACACAAGTCTTCTAATATCTGATGAGTAGCCTTCTGGAACTTTAACTTCACTGAGGAACTTACACAATGTTTTCTTCTCCTTTCTAGATAGAGTGTAAACAGCAGCTGACAGATATGTTCGTCTTCCTTTCGTCACGGGTCCCAATTCAGTTCCCATTCCCATGTTTACCATGTCCTTCCTTATGTTAAGGCCATCCTTAGACTTTCCTTGTATATTGAGTAACGTACCTATAACGCTGTAAAATACATTTTTTTCAATATGCATAACATCGAGAAAATGTCTTACGTACAACGACTTCCAATATGGAAGTTCAAAAAAAATTGACTTCTTCTTCCACCCACCCTTGACAAGTGAATGTGCAAAAGGCTTGCCAAACTGAGTGCTCACATCTTTCACCTTTTCAAAAATTTGATCACCTGTCAAAAAAGGCGGGGCTGTACGTTGATCGGCCTTTCCATTGAATGCTTTTCTCCACCCACGGTAATGATTAGAATTTAAGAATCTACGATGGCCGAGAAAGACATTCATCTGACAAAGATCCAATCGTGTCGCATCAGTTTCATCTTCACAAATAGGACACGCTTTTTGACCTTTATTGTTGTACCCGGATAGATTTCCGTATGCTGGAAAATCATTAATTGTTCCAAACAACACCGCCCTCTAGTTGAAACTTTCTTTCCTATACCCATCGTAAACCTCCACATCGTTTTCCCACAAAAACTTTGAATCTTCGATTAAGGGTGCCAAGTATACGTCTGTGTCATTCCCTGGTTGTTTAGGCCCTGAAATTAGCATAGATAACATCATGTACTTACACTTCATACATAGCCACGGAGGTAGGTTATAAATCATAAGAATCACAGGCCAGGTGCTATGCGATATGCTTTGAATACCATGCGGGTTCATTCCATCAGTAGACAATGACAAGCGAAGGTTTCTTGCTTCTTTTCCAAATTCAGGATAATCACTATCAACTTTCATCCATTGTGGTGAGTCTGCCGGATGTCGCAACTTTCCATCAATAATTCTTTCATCTGCATGCCAAGTCAAGTGTCTTGAATCGGTTTCACTACGATGCATGCGTCTAAATCTCGGAATTATAGGAAAATACCATAAGACTTTGGCCGGAGACAACTTTTTCTTATATCGAGGGGCACCACATTTAGGACACTCATTCAACGCTGCATACTCGTTTCGAAACAAAACGCAATCGTTTGGACATGCATGTATCTTATCATAGCTCATACCGATAGAGGACAACATCTTTTTGGCCTCATACGTTCGATTGGGAAGAACATTATCCTCTGGTAGCATATCTTTCATAAGGGCTAATAACTCTGTGAAACTTTTATCCGACCATCCATTGTCCGCCTTTAAGTTGTACAACTTTAACACCGCAGACAATCTTGTGAATTTTGAACAACCATCATACAACGGTTTCTCTGCATCGCTTACAAACCTCTCGAACATTTTGGGACAATCCTCAATATCTTCTTCAAGCGCTTTTGCAATCTCTTCGACTCGATCACAATCATATGTGTCTGTGCAATCGTCGTTTGAATCATACTTTGTATTACACCTCGACTCAACATTCCTGTTACTTTTCTCACCATGCAAACTCCAAACTGTATAACTTCTATCAATTCCAAACCGTAGTAAATGCGATGCCAACTGATTCCCGTCAACCTTACCCCCATAACAGTAACCCATGCAAGGACACGCCAATCGAATCGGGTCTTTGGCGTGCGTAACTACAAACTTAACAAATTCCCATACCCCTTTCTCGTACTCTTTCGACAATCGGTTTGAATTCATCCATGTCTTATCCATGTCTTAATTAAGCTAAACAAAAACGATTAAACTTTCACAAGTAACCCCTATAGCGAATTCATTTCACAAAGTTAGTAAGTTCATCACTTAACGATTAACGAAATTGACATCAAGAATATTCCACATGTCGGAATAATGAGTATTACTTAATATAATCTAAAAATCAACTATTAGTATTCAATCCCCTTCTACTTTTTAAGGTATTCATGGTCATTTTGGAAAATTTAAATTTTGGGATCGGCCACTATGAATCACTATCCCCCACTTTTGGGATCGGACGCTATGCATAACTATTCGGGAATGATTACTATAATTCAAACTCTATCTACATGCCAATATGAAATATATCTGAACACACCTAGCTGAGGTATCCAATTTTTTTACTTTCATAATTAAATAAATGCAAGAAGGAACCTAAACCGGTAAATTCTCACACGTGTGGAAACATACCTTTTGACGAGGTCCTACACGCCGAAAATGTATCCCTCTTGGACTATCTTTGTTAGCAATAATCTGTCAAATGAAAAGGAAAATAAATTACATAAATTAAAGTAATTTGGCTCTATTATTCAATTATTAAATGAACTATTTTTTTATTCATTCTTGGTTACTCATAAATCAACTTTCAGTTTAGCCCACAGAGCTTATCATGGTATTCCATTTGTATGATAATATAGTGATCTATATAAACTCACACACACTTTCTTCTTTTATAATTCATATCACCATTTTTGAGAAACACGTTAATTATACCCGCTAAACCTATATAAACCCAATGATGCTATAAACTATATTTGTTAAATTCTTTATTCCTGTAGCACTGCATCTTCATCATTTTAACTATTAGCAATGAATCCACTCAAATCAACATGTAGAAAGAATTCCCAATAGTTCAAGTGAATTTAAAGTTCAATCATATCTTATCTTTCGTAATACTTAAAAATAAATAAAAAAAACTAGATACAACTTCAAAATTGTTAGTGTTTTGTTATGTTTTTAGTCTGGAATCAGAGAAAATTGGTAGGGAGAGTGTCATACAGTGCTAACAAGTATTGGTTCTTTTACACAACAATGAAGAAAAGGAGATTATAATTACTTACAAAGGAGGCGAAACCAGATCGTGGAATGGTGGCTATAGTGGCTCACAGATTCTTCTTCTCCAACGGTGGCTCACGTTCTTCTTCTTCTCCAACGGTGGCTCACGACTTCTTCTCCGACGGTGGCTCACGTTCTTCTTCTCTGACGGTGGCAGCGATTTGAGTTTTCTGAGTTTTCTGAGTTTGGAGGGCACAACGATGGCAAGAGAGAAAGAGGGAATTAGGGATTTTGTAAGGGCAAACGCGTTTTGTCTAATTTTGATTTTAAAAATTTTAATTATGAAACAGCTATGAAAGCGCTTTTGAAAAGCGCCTTAGTACGCATGGCTATACCAGCGCTTTTTAGGGTAAAAGCGCTCTTGTACCCCACCCCCTATAGCAGCGCTTTTGAAAGCGCTTTCATAACCCACCTATATGAGCGCTTTTGAAAAGCGCTTTCGTAACCATGTCTTTACCAGCGCTTTTTGAAAGCGCTTTCGTAACCCCCCTATAAGAGCGCTTTTTTTGCGTGTTTTTTAATTTTGTTTTTAGCGAAATCTATACCAGCGCTTTTTCCTAAAAGCACTTTCGTAGGGGTGCTGCTAAAAGACAAATTTGGCATAGTTATATATGACAGCTCCCTGTCAAATTTCAAATTTACAAATTTTACAAATCTAATATATATGACATTTCTCTATCGAATTTTAAATTTACAAATTTTACAAATCTAAAATTTGATATACCATGTCATGTGATGTACTCCATTAGAGTAAAGAATTAATATGAAAGAAAAAGATAAACTCTGAAAGGGAGTCACAAATTAGGAAACTTGATGCACACATTAAGACAACAAACAAAGTAGTGAGAGTTTTTATTTTAGAGACCAAAGGGTACATGAAGTTCATACTTATTTTTTTTATAAGCTAGATTCATTAAAAGACGAGTACTAGGGGTACTCGAACCTGCTTATAAAAACCGAGAGAAACTCTGAAAGGAATATTTCTCACCAACTGAAACTTATCCTAGATTTCCCACCGGAATTTTACAAAAATCGTAAAAGTTACACTTGGATAAAGAAATGTTACCTACACTCAACCACTTCCATAGTTTCAATTTTATGTTCCACACTAAATCTGAAACGCAAGGGACAACCCCATTAAAAACGATGTCGTTACGGTGCCTCCAAATGCACCACCCAATTGCTAACCAAATCCCACAAGCTCTTTCCTTACCAACTCCTAATTTCCTGCACTCCCCCAGCCAAGCCAAGATTCGGACAGCAGTGGATCCCTCTAAAACAACAACAAAACCCAACCAAAGACCAATATCCTGCCATACCTGTTTTGAGAATTGACAGTCCTTGAACAAATGGTTTAAATCTTCATCACCGACACGAAAAAGGTTGCAAGTAGGATCCAAGAGAACACCTCTACGGATCAAAGATACCTTAGAAGGAAGCCAGTCAATGATGCATCTCCAGCCAAACACTTTAATGTTAAATGGAACATTTGCCTTCCAGCACGCCGCGAGGCTGAGCTTGGTTAAATCCTCCAAAGGAGGCGCTGCCTGGATATCGAACAACGTCATGTAGCCTGAACGAGAAGTATAACCAGCTTCTTTGTCCTTAAGCCACAGTAAAACGTCCGCTTCAGTTCTGATAGGAGCGATATTCGCAATTGTCCCTCGCAAATCTGAGATTTCCTGCATCAAAACAACATTAGTGGAATTAATACCAAAAGAGCCCCACATCCAGTCAGTTCCTATCCAGCTTCCCATTGAATCTACATTCCCTTCTTTAGCTGAAGATTCCTTATACAGTTTAGGAAACAATTCTGCAATCCTTCCACCATTCGTCCACAAAGCGTTCCAAAACGGTACCGCTTTTCCATCCCCTAGACTGAAGGCGCAATTATCCATCAAAATAGGGGAAGGTAAATTAGACTCCAACTTCACAATATCAGTCCACCAAACAGATTTGGATTTCAAAGATCTCCTTGTGGTCCCCTTAAACAAATTGAACTTCAAATCTCCGTATCTCGCCGATAAAACTTTTGCCCAAAGCGCCTCGGAACCTTGCAACATACGTCATTTCCATTTAAACAGCAATGCAGTGTTGAATTCTCTAAAACTCTTGAAGCTCAACCCGCCGTTTTCCTTTGCCAAACAAAGAGACTCCCATCTAACCCACGAAATCTTCCTTTTGCCGTCTTTCCTTCCCCACAAGAAGCAACTCTGAATTCTCTCAATCTCCTTGATGACACTACAAGGAGCTTTGAAGAAGGACAGCTGAAAAATTACGAGACTTGAAAGCACCGAATTAATCAACGTGATACGCCCACCTATGGATAAAAACCTGCCTTTCCATGTCCCGAGCCTGTCCTTCAGCTTCTTCAAGAGAGGCTCCCACCAAGACACCGATTTGTGGCTATCTTTCAATCTAAAACCCAAGAAATCAAACGCCTTTTCCTGAATCTTGCATCTGAAGAAGTTTGCAGCAGCAAAAATAAAGTGGTTATTCAAATTAATACCAATAAGACGACTCTTATGGTAATTAATTCCCAGTCCTGATACCATTTCAAATCCACGTAACACTGCCTTAAGAGCCCGAACATGTTGCCAATCGCCGTTTCCTATCAGCAGGGTATCATCGGCGAACTGTAAAATACTAACATCACAACGGCCTTATATACTGAAAGGGGACAGAACCTGCACTTCTATGGCTTTCCTTATCTCTGCATTTAGGCCTTCTCCGATAATAACAAAAAGAAAAGGCGACAGGGGGTCTCCCTGTCTCAGCCCTCTACACACCTTAAAGTATTTCAAAGGACTGTCATTGATAATCACCGACATCTTGCTAGAGCAAACCAACGCTTCTATCCAAGCCATCCATCGATCGCCAAACCCCAAGTTCTTAAGCATATTCTTGAGGAAGAACCAACTGACTTTATCATATGCCTTTTCGAAATCAACTTTAAACAATAAGCAACCCTTCTTCTCTTTGACAGCATAATCTAATGACTTGTTTGCCACCAAAACATCGTCCAAAAGGTTCCTCCCTGGGACGAAAGCACTTTGAGACTCCGAAATCACCGACCCTAAAACCCTCTTCAGCCTAGCTGCCAGCAATTTGGCTAAGGCTTTATAAAGACAACTAACCAAGCAAATGGGCCTGTAATCGTCGAGCTTACCAGGGCAATCCTTCTTAGGTATCAGAGTGATAAAAGAAGAAACTATAGCCTTAGAAAGGATACAGTACTCATGAAAATCGTTGAAAAAGGAAATGAAATCGGCCTTCATGAAGCTTCAACATCTTTTAATAAAGAAAAAATTATAGCCGTCCGGACCTGGGCTTTTCGACCCTTCACACCCCCACATTGCCTCTTTAATTTCCACTTCAGAAAACTGATCTTCCAAGCCCTTCTTATCAGCTTCTGAGATAGACTTGAAAAGAGAACCTGCGATAAAAGGACGATCTAATAATGGCTCAGAAAACTTATCCTCAAAATGCCGCCTAACTTATTCTTTGATCTCACCGACCTCCTCGATTACGCCCGCTTCTGTCATAATGCTGCCAATAAAGTTCCTCCTCCTTCTAGATTTCATAATGTTATGGAAATACTTGATGTTCATATCCCCTTCTCGATCCCACTTAACCCTGGATTTCTGAAGCAACATATTTTCCTTGATCTTCATATTCAGCCACATCTTCCTAGTATCTTCACTCATGCCTTTAACTAAATCTTCTATTTCATCCTCTTGACAACTGATCAGCAAGTTATCTAACTCATTTAACCTTTTCTTGTCATCTTCTATAACCAAATCGATCCTTCCGAAAACCTCACTGTTCCACTTCCTGAGACTAGCTTTCAATAACCGTAACTTTTCTTTTAAAACAAAATCACCACGACCCTCTACCCTCAGCTCCCCCCCACTCCCCTTCCACGAACGGCAAGAACAATTTATCTTAAAACCACATGTTATTAACCACAAACGGTTTCGGCCCCCAATTCTCCTTATTGCTAATTGTCCAAATGGGACAGTGATCTGAAATACTCCTATCCCCAATCTTCTGCCCCACCAGACACCACTTATCGGTTAAGGAATCATCCACCAAAAACGATATAATGTACTCATAACTTTACCATCCCCGCTGTACCAGCTATAACGATTACCGCTACAAGGTAAGTCAATCAACCTGCTGCTCACACTAAACTCAGAGAAAAGACGATCTTCAGAGTTCCTCCCAGTACTACAACCTTTCCGTTCACTTCCTTTCTTGGTTGCGCTGAAGTCGCCTCCCATCTTCTTTTGATAATATTGCCTCCCCCCTAATGTTTAAACTCCCAACTATCATCGGAAACCATTAGAAAACACCCTCTGCTCCTGCTGCTTGCTACATCCATTTCTTTCCATAGCCTCAAACTTGCTGACAAAGTCCCTCTCCTCTCCTTCAAACATGATACCAAGCTTTGAAATAGTCGACCAAACTTTATTTCCAACCTTAGAACCAAAATTCTCGTGAAATCTGTTGTTGCCCTGGACCAAATCCCCATCAGAAATGCTATCTCCATATAGAATAGTGCCTGCTGAGTAAACAGAATCCTCTCTTACAACTGCCTCTTTTTGAAATAAAGTATTCTTTGTTGACACTACTCCTGAGGCTTGTTCCTGTTCCTTCCACTCACTCAGCCCAAAAGAAGATATGGAGTCTGAACATTCTCTCAAATGCCTCTTCTTGGGCTTAGTTTTCTTTTTGGATTTTGGCCCACTACATTCGTAAATACTTCTCACCTTCAAGGCCTTTTACTAACCTCTACACCTTTTTTCAAAGCTTTGTTATTCTTGAAAAACGTGTCCACTGAAAAGCTGTGACATGCTTCTGCAACTTCTGAGAAAAGAAAAGAACTTTCTAGGGCCCCATTGACAGTCTTGATGTCTGCTCCCGCCTCCTTAGCTACCACAATAGCTCCATGAAAACAACCGCTAACACTGTTGATACAAGGACAAGCCTACTCCACGAAACCTGGTACCTTTTCTTTGTTCTGAGATTTGACTCTACCATCCCTGAGGTCAGACTCCCCCGAAACTTCTTCCACCGACCCTCTGAAATCTTCCCCTTCCGCTTCTAAGCAATTCTTCCATCCTGTAACTGATTCTGAATCAGAAGAAGAATCAGAACTCTCCTTGGCAATACCATTTTGATTCAACATAATCCTCAAAGGACCGTAAGAATCTTCCACCATCTTGATCCTGAAACTCCTACCGTCAATATTAACACTAACAACACCATCCAAACCTTCTCCAGAATTAGTTCTAATCATAATACGAGCAATGTCCATATTGACCCGATTCACAGTATTTTCATCGCAACAAACATACTTACCCACTGAGTTGGCAATCATATCGAAAAAAGCAAAATTCCAAGCGTGACAAGGAATCCCATACAATCTTAACCAAGTGACCCTCTCCTTGTCCACATCCTCCTCCCTCCACTCTCTGATTTCTGAGAACCATTGACTCCACCAGCTATTTCCTTCAGTGATAAGATCCCTAATCGCTCCTTCCTCTGATTCCTCCAACAAACAGAGATTTGCTCCCAAAGGCGTAACCTTAATAGAGAAATATCCTTCAACATCGAAACTAGTTTGAATGTTATAAGACATCCCTGAAGAAACCACCTTTCCCACGTATGCCTTCTTCAATCTGGATAAATCAAGGGCATCAGACCTATAGCTTAGTTGATAAGGGGCGTTCCTATCGCTTGACTGTTTCAAGGTATCCTTGTTGGCTACCACCTCAGCTTAGGAAAAAGAATTCCTGTGTGCATCACCACTCCTATCACCGTGTCCCAATGACTCTGGACCTCTGGTTCTAGTGCCCTTACTTACTCTATCCTCCCTTCCTCCCGAATTCCTTTCAAACCTCGGAGGATTTGCATGGATTTTCCTTCCATCAATCATCACATTATCGAGCTTCATCGCAAATAACCTTTCATCCCCGACCTCATGAAACCTAGCAAAACCAAACCTCTTACCGTGTTTGTTCCTCTTAGGTGGAATAACCACCTCAAATATATCTCCAATGCAACCAAATAACTCGAACAGGTCACACGCTTTGATTCTATCCGGAAACTCATAAAGGAAGAAAGAAGAAACCTGTAGTCCCTCCTCGTGCCTCGCATGCCTAAGTGTAGCAACCTGCCCTAAAAATATAGACTTTTAGAGTCGCCACCTATTCTGAAGGGCGAATAGGAAACCCTACGCAGTTTAGAGATCGGGGTAAGATACTATATTCAGGTCGAGGGAAGGTGTTAGGCACCCTCAACCCTTTCCTAAAGGCTAACATTTCAAAGATAAAGGTTTATGGCTAAGGAATTGAATAGGGGAAAATTGAGATTTTAGGGAGGGGGACTCGCCTTGGTTATCCAAGTGCCTACGTATCTCCTTATGGAGAATCAGAGTCAACGTAGTTCGGGGTACGGGTTGTACGCCCTTAAGATTAGAATTTGCGGTTTGAAATTGTTTGTGCTTTGAAAAGCGTTTTTGAATTGTCTAATTGATGAAGATGAAAATCCACAGCTTAGTATTGTGGTTTTGAAAGGTTTTGAGGAGTGTTTTAGGATTTGGGGCGTACAACCCTGATTTGATTTAGCACTATTAACCGCAACGATCAATAGATTCGATCGCCATAGTTAAAAGATTGAAATTGCATCACTACCAATTTTAATCGATTGATTCGATTATCACTAATAATGAATTAAGGTATTTTAATTATTGACTTATTAATTTATCGTTACCTCTCATAATCGATAGATTCGATTACAAATGATAACGAATTGATAAGAAATGCTAATCATCATAACCAATAAGATGGTTACAACCTTTTAGCAAAATAAATTTATTTTAATTTATAGGATTTGATTAATTAAATTAATCGATTATTAATCATCGCGACCAATAAATTTAGTCGGAACGAATAATAATTTAAATCCTAATATCTGGCCAAGGGCCAATGGGATAGAGCGAACCCTAATGCATTATGACTTTCTAGGGTTTTTGTGGTTTATATAATTAAAACTAATTGAATTAATTAACTCGAATAATCGAGTAATCAAATTAATCGGGAAAATATTATACTCCTAACCCTAATTTAAAATAAATAAATTAAATCAAATATACTTATTTATTATTTAAATCTAAATAGTTAAACAAAATAAATAAGTATATTAAATAAAACCTGGACTGCAATCCTATGTTGTGGCCTCTTGAAGTTCTATGGTATGAGTTCATCTTTATAGGCGTCTGATCCAATCATGAGGGAATCAGACGGTGCATGGGAGAGGGTGTACCGCGTGCGTGATAGGAATGCGCGCGCTGGATCATCTTGCTAACACTCATCAAGAAAGTTGAATAAAAATAATACCTGCAGTGGGGATCGAACCCACGTTTTTCCACTTAGACTCACTCGCTCTTGCCACTGCACCAGAGGTTGTTCGCTGATAATGACATAAACACAAAGTGTAATATATTAAACAACATCAACTCATAAATTAAAAGAAATCTGCACGCCCAAGGATCTTCTTCTTCGTTGGACAATTGCAGAAAAAAAAACACAACCTTTTACCTACGGCTTCAAAGCGTGGCCATAGGTCTTCCCTCCTCAAACCTGCAAATCGATATCCAACCACACCAAATAACAGCCCAGAACGAACGTAAATCTCCTCACGAATCCAACGGACCCAATAATTTTCCCTAAAATTGCCGTTAATAAAAAATCCCCTTTTGAGAAATATGAACCCTAGCAATGGCATATGTCCAAATCTGTACTAAAATTAAAATCGAGCAATCCATAACCAATCTACGCATTCATGTGAACAAGAATACGGCCTTACATCATGTTTATGATGCGTGAATGGTACGATTCGAGACAAGGAAAGAAAATTGCAAACCGTGGCCTTGATGGGTGCAATTCTGACCGTTCTACGCTATGGAGATGATTGGGAAAGATTCCTCAAGCTCCAGTGATTGTCTCTAAGTCTTTAGAAAACTCTGAATTTTCTCCCAACTCCCAAAACGAATTCCCCAAATTTCTTCACTTTTGAAGCTTTCGTGGAGGGCCTTGGAGGCCGAATTCCTCCCTTTGTGCCTGCAGTTGTCGTTAGTATATATGTGGGCTTGAATTAGGTCAACAACTTGAAGGAAATCCAATATAATCTTGCTCTTTGATGGTGGAAAATTTGATTGATAATTTTTATCAAATCTTTCCAAAATTGCTCTTTTCTTGGCCTTCAAACTTGTGCACGATTTTGGATTTAATTATAGTGATATCATCATGAGATTTTCATCACATAATAGACCTAAAACCAAATCTTTGATTTTCTATTATTTATCTTAATTAAATTTAAATTAAAATGAATTAAAATCAAATTTAATTAAATAAAATAATAACATGGCATGGGATTGGGCCAAGGGCTCATAACAATATTAGAATCAAGTTTGGATCAAAGAAATAAGGGCCCATTTAGAGAATTTTCAAAATTAGTCAATATCTCCTTCATACATTCTTTCAAACTTTGCCAACTTTAACGAGACATAACTCCTTCCATATTTGTCATATAAATATGTTCTAGGACTTTTTTTTGGAAAGCTCAAAGAGTCTTCTAAATGACCTTTTTTTGTTTCATCTCAATTGAAGTTTTCATGCTCAAGTTATGAGCGTTGACTTGAAAGGTGTTTTTTGTTGACTTTTTGGAGGATCAGTTGACCGTGGATCTTGGGATTGTTTGAGCAAAGCTTTGGAATTGAATCTTGAACTTTGGATCATTGTAAATGGAATATGGGAGGCAAATTTTGGGGTATGACACTAAGCGGATGAACATCCCACTTAGGTAAAATCCTATTGAAATGGCGTCTTTTCACCTCTTGCCAAGCCATCCAAGCAAGCCGAAACGAAAAAAAACTTCATACTTATAGATTGACAGAGTAAATGTAAAAAAGGGCATCATAGTTATAATTATAATTCAATGAAAAATTCATAGTACAAAGAGCATTTTTACAGTACTGAGTCGCTAAATAGAAAACAGAAGTATGATATTATTAGGATTATTGGGATGGAAAAAAAAGACCCTGTTACAATACAAACTTATTATAGAATGTAAAATTTATTTCTAAACTAATTTCACAATACAAATTTCAACAAATTTACAATAATTAACATCCCAAATGAAAATCACAACGAGAGAGAGCAAAACCTTGAGAGCAATATTTCGAATCTTGTCATAGAGCTTATCTAAAGATGATAAATGCTCAAACACCATCACCACAATTTTATGTTTGTAGTGAAGGCAATTATGATGTACTGTTATATGTTTTTACCTGCTAATTCAACACAAATATAACATTTATAGAAAATCTATAGAAGCATATTCTGATTAAAACTTTTCTTCACAAAGTTAAAAGAATATCTATTGAAAATTATACTAAAAAATTTACCACCAATCCAAGATGGACAATACTAATATTTATGATACTCAGAGTCTTTTTGTTGTTGCAAAGTGACTTGTGAGTCCTATATTTTTTAGACTATTTTGAATATTTTTGGTACTATGGGACATCGGTGAAATGACTCCTTTTCATTTATAAAAAGCATTTGTTTTTTCAGGGTTGCATTTGCTGTTAAGATAGCCAAAAAACTCTCTGTAGTGACGAAGAAAAAACATTGAATGATGGTGATGATACCTGGAGTTCCCAAAATACATCTTCTAGCTTGCCTCTGAATCAAGATCAAACTCTCAAAACCTCTGTTAGTGTCGGTAGCTTTGGTCAAGGGTAGGTAAGTTCAAGTTCTGATGATATGGCTGCACCACCAAACTCTATAGTTGGTGAGAAATCAGACAATGTTACAATAATAGAGCCAGAATCAAATGTTACTGTAACCAAGCCAGAATCAAATAAATCTCTACAGGAAGACACACAAATTGTTCAAACCTTTCAAACCCTAAAAAGTTGAGGTTTTTAAAAAGATATATAAAGTCCAGATAGTCTAACAACTGAACCGTCTCATTCAATAGAAAACTCACAATAAGTCCTTTTCTGCTTTCTATCTTCAACCATTACATTTTGTAGCTTCATTATATTTCTTGTACAAACTTTTTCCATTTGATCTCTAAATGGTTTCTTCTAACATGGACATAATTATGTAATATATAAATAAATAACATAAGTCAAAAGTCACAATACAAATTAATATATATCTTGATTTTAAAACATCACAGAATGTGTGGTATAAAATAAACTATTCGAACGGTCAAAAAGTTTTGTCATGTGACCTAAATTATTGTAGAAAAATAGTAAAGATAAACACTAATATTGGAGTAACAACTACTACCACTAAAGAGATTTAAAATTAAACTTCAACTAAATCCTCTTTCAGGTATGTGACAGCAATTTAACTCTATATGAGCATAAAGCTCAACTTTTTGCTCTGGGTTTTAAAAGAAAAGCCCAATAACATATATACTTTTTTAGCAGAATTTCATTAAATCATGGTTTTGAAACCAAGTGAATGCAATAACAAACAAAGATTATTTCTTTACACCCTTTACAAAAACAAACTACATATTGAAGAAGACATGAGTCACAATTTTTCTTCCATATTACAATCCAATTCAATGATCATTATGGTAAATAAACCCTATTACCTAGTTTACATTCCAGCAATGAACATAAACACTTACCGATAAAAAAAACAAAGCAAACAAATAATTATTCATACATATAAATATACCAGACACCCTAATTGAAATTTCCATTCATATGTAACTCATCAGTCATCACCTAAATTAAGTTTTATTCCAATTCACAAATTTTAAATTGAATTAAGCATCATCATCACAATATGTAAAAGGAGGTACATACTGCTTTGGAAGGTTTGGAAGGTGTTTCTGCAGCTAGAGAAGCACCACTTCCTGTAAACTTCACACATTGAGCTTTCCCAGGGAAACTATCCACACAAAATCAAAATTTAAAAAGTAAACCTAAGCATCGAACAAAAACCAAACAAATCAAAATCAAACTCAAATTCCAACCACAAAAATCAAAACCAATAATTAATCAACAAAACAAAACATACATAGCAGCAAGGCTTGAAGGAACAACATAATACCAATTAAAAACATTAGGAAAAGACCCACTTTCCTTCTCAGTAACAGCTCCATAAACCTTAATATCATCCTTTGTCAATTGATCCCTGAATCATCGAAAGACAAACAAAAAAAAAATTTCAATGATCAAATTCTTAGAAAAATTTGAAACAGTGAATAAATTGGAATTGAATTTGAAAGGGTTTGAGTTTACCCAGAGATATAGGTTTTTCCGAAGAGGAAATCGTTGAGGGGTTTGAGACCATATTCGGTGTGTAGATCTGAAAAAGTAACAGAGATGATTAAACCGTGAATTGATTGCTTACCTAAAAAATGAAAAATATAGATGAATAAACTATGGTTAAAGAAGACACAAATCTTTTTTTTTAATAAGCAATTGATTATAAAGCTCGCACTAGGGGTGCAACCCTTACAAAGAGACGCTAAATAGCGTTAGAACAAGATAAAGGAAGTTTGAACCATTCATAATAAATGGCACTAAACTTAGGGTAACCAAAAGACAACCATCTCCACGATAGAAATATGATATTGGAACAAACCACATCATAGCAGAAAGCTTCCCCCTTGATGATTATGGCATTCCTCATGAGCCAAATACACCAAATAATAGCAATATAAACAATGTTTATCTTCAACCTATGATTAGCATTTTTCACTTTATCTTGAATGACTCCAAAATCCAAAAAATCCACTCCGTTTAAGACCTCCTTAATGCCCAACCAACCATACATGTTTATCCAAATCTCTTTCACCACGTGACAATTAAAAAAGAGATGAGAAAACACTTCCGGATGGTTATCACAAAACACACAATCCGAGTTTAAGATGCTAGTTACTCCTCTTTTCAACAATTCATCTTTGGAAGGGATTTTTTCAATGAAGAATCTCCAAGCAAAAAATTTCATTTTAGGAGGGATTTTTAGCTCCCACATCACTTTCAACAAAATAAACAAGTGGTTTGACCAAACAAAAGATTTGGAATCATTAACGATATTCGAAATGCTACTTACCGAAAACTCCTTTTCCGGATTTCAACCAATTGAAACCATGCGCTTTTGAAATTTGAAGAATGGAATAACAATGGATTTTACGGATGTGAACGATGAAGATGAGAAGCTCTGTTAGGGTTGTGCATCCTTGAGGGTTTTATAGAGGAAACAAAAGTGAATCCTAAATGATGCACTTAATGAGAGTCAACCCTAGAAAATTGTTTTGAGTATTATACCGTGTAAATTGATAACTATTCATGAACCTGCAGTAAATAAGAGGATATAAGGTTGAACAATTGAATTATGGAGTAGTGGAAGAGTTTTGGAAAAATATAAAAATGTGAAAAAATTTGTAGTGATGACAAATCAGCAGCATTTAATGTCAAAGCAATATGGTGAGAGCAGTGTAAAAAAAAAAAAAGACTAAAGTGCCTTTGGAATTAGTTAAAATTGATTTTGGATTAGTGGGTTAAACCAGATTTTTCCACGTACTTTAATTTTTATAAATGTATATTAGATAGATTAATTGGAATACACGATCAATAAGCAACTTTACACTGTCATCCAATTAAAATGAATGATTATGACACATAAGTATGAAATTAAGAATAAAAATAAATAAATTATAGTTAAATCATTTTACTAACTACTTCTTCCATAATTCTCTAATCTTATGTGTCAAAATCACTCATTCTAATTGGATAACTTGAATGATTTTATTGGATATTGAAAGGAAGCACTATATCGTCTAATCTCCCAGAGGAGTGAGAGTGGGTCGTTAGAAGAATTGGACGGGCGCCGAGACTAGATTGTAGCTTGGGTTGCGGGACGTAAACTCATATCTATTGCTAGTATATCTCTCCAATACATGGTAGATGAAGTGTCCTTAAAAAGGTCATCATACTTGTAAAGGAGAAATCAGTCGTCTAATTTGGAATGCAGAACTCTTCTAATTTGGAATGAAGAACTCTTCCCCCCTTACTCCCACGTAGTCGTTAAAAAATTGAGGGAAGACTGTTACCTTTTCACGACCTGATCCATAATATTCTTTACAAATATCCCAAGGTGATAACTCAATATTCACATAATCATAGCACCTAAATTCTCTTGCAGTCACATTTCTCTTGCAGTCACATTCGTAAGGAGGACTGCACTCTATTGTACGCTTCTTCGCAAATACAATAAAACTAATTTATGCATGCTCATTCTCTTATAATAAAAATATGAAAATAAAAATGTTAAAGTTATTTTATTTCAAGAAGTATTTTTTATATAGGGAGTTAATTTCTAATTAAAAAACATCTATATGAATATATTTGTGTAACAATCTTAAAACAAACCCCTCGTATATATCATTAAATAATTATAATTTTTTATAAAATTAAAAAGGAGCTAAGTTCCAAAAAGAGATTAAAATGAAGTTAGATGAATGCAAACTATATGACTGCTGCTCATAACTTGATCATACATCATTATTTGCTTTTGAATTTGAATTCAAGAAAAAGACTACAATTATCATTGTGTATTTCTTTATTTCTCTGAATCATAAAGCATGGTATTCCATTGACAAAAAGCATTCCAATCAATTTCGAAATTTCTAATAATAATATTCGTATTTAAAATAATCTATTGATGTTGTTTTAGACCGCTCGTAGGGACCATAATGAAAAATCCAATAACAAATATTGCAAGCAAATATGCATAGAACAAGTGAGATCTCACCTCATCCGATGTGACACATGTCTCTAGCCTCCAACAGATTTCCCACCATTGTATCTAATCACACGATAATTTGTACGAGGCGCCAAATCTCACATAGGCGATTTTAACCGTTCACACTATTTAAAGCACAACACGCACTATTTCAATCATTCACACACTCAAACTATTTTTTCACTCATTAAATGACTTAGGAGTTGGAGTGCTAACCTTGTAGGTCCAAATCCCGGTCCTTCATTTCAAAATCTCAATTCACTATTTCAGAACTCTGTTTCATTTGATATTTACTTATTTCTGGTTCATATACTGTATAGTGCCACTATTTGTGGGAATCGACTTCTAATTCTCACGAATTTCGATAAAAAACCACCATCCCTTCACCATGAATCTAAATCATCGATCATCTTTCTTTTAGATCACTGATTTTTATCTTAATCAAAGCATCGATCTATTCCTCATACATAAATCCTTCAAAATGCTGAATAACGGAAACTGATACTCTAGAGGAAATTCTGGAGTCTGGACAAAGAGAAAGAGATATGTCTGGGGTAGGATATGTGGCTAAAGAGGAATTCACCTCTGGGATCAGGAGATCAAAACCTGAAACTTATGTGACTAACCAGATGTCAGCGCCAATGTCACAACATCAAGGAAACAGAAGAAGGGGCCATACAAAGAAGAAATTCCAAAGATGGAGGTGTCATCAATGTGGAAGATTTGGTCACATAAATCCATTCTGTTTAAGACTACTTGGATACCCAAACCAAACTCATCAAGCCAAACCTGAATACAATACATGTAACAGAAAGCAACAGTGGGTGGCTAAGGATGTTGCTCTAGTAGCACACACTTCTCTAAGAATGCCTGCCAATAAGGAAGATTGGTACCTTGACAGTGGTTGCTCAAATCATATGACTGGGAGAAAGAACTCACTAGTAGACTTCAAACTTGAGGGAACAGTTATGTGACTTTTGGTGATGGAGAAATAAGGGAAGTCAAAGGTGTTAGCAAGACAAAAGGCCATGGTGTTCCTAATCTAAACAATGTCTTACTTGTACAAGGACTGGCTGCAAATCTTATAAGCATCAGCCAACTGTGTGATGAAGGATTCTATGTCAGGTTCACTACAGAAGAGTGTATTGTTACTAATGGAAAAAATGAAGAAGTCATGAAGGGATTTAGGTCTGAGAATAATTGCTACCTATGGGAGCCTAAAAACTCCAAGTTTCCTTCTACTTGTCTTGTGGCCAAAGGAAAAATTGAGGGTAAGCATCAAGAAAGAACTATCAAGATAGAGGTTCCCGTTTCCAGAATAAAGAACCATATGGAAGAAGTGGATGAGTTTGATGATGAGTCTTATATTGAAGAACTCACTGGCAATGAACTTGCTGCTGGATATTCTGAGGTGTGTCTACTAAATAGAGAACTGAGCAAAAGACTGATAGTGTATAAAAATTCTTATGCCCTGTTACAAGAAGAAAGAGTAAGTCTCATGATAAACATTATTGATCTGGAGAGAAAACTGCGAGACACAGAGAAGAGAAAGAAGTTCAGTCAAGAGCCTCAACATCCGGAAAAATACACACCTGCCTCAGCCAAGAGATGCTATCAATGTGGTAAGATAGGTCACTTGAGGTTCTCATGTCCTGAAACTCATACACCTACCAAAAGAAAGATCCCTCAACGGGAAAATCTGGCCAAGATAAAGCCACCTCAGCGGACGTTAAACACTAAAGCTGTGACAAAAATAAGGAGGAGGCTATAAAGAAAAACAGGAAGCTCTAGAAGAAGGAAACCTAGACAAGATGTGTAACATCCCGATTTTATTAATATTTTTATTAATTATATTAATAATTATATTGTTTGGTATTTTTAATAATTATTTATTTATTTATTTAGTTATTATGTGATATAATAATTATTTGAAATATTTAATTGTATGTGTGTTTGTGTTATTTGGGTTGATTAAGTTGTATGAGAGATATAGTTAATTGGGCCTTAGTAGTAGAAACGTAATAGATGGATTATGGGTTAAGCCCATTAAGAGAAAAGAGATAGTAAGAGTAAAAAATTAGGGTTTTAGAGTTGGAGTGTCATAACTTATTTTTGGGGAGAAAGGAAAAATAGAAAAGAGAAGAGAAAGAAGGGAGTAGCACTTGAGAGAAGAAGAAAATTATGGAGGAAGCCTTAATTTTCACAGCAAGTTTCAGCATAGAGTCACCTTGGCAAATCGGGCATATCTCTCAATCCAACCGTTGGATCGTTGCGGTACTTGGATACAACGTTCCTGACTCATAGAGGTAAGTTCTGACCGGAGCGATTTTGATTTTGAGGGTTTTAAGTTTGTCTGATAAGCTGATTCCCGAACTGGTGTTTAGGTGTGTCTCCAATTGATGTTAGAAAGGATTTCTTTTGGAGAAAAACTTAGAGCTATGATGAAAGAGTCCATATTTACCAAGGTAAGGGTGGGGTTCGAATTATATAACCAGGAATATGATGATTGTATGTGGGATTAAGGTGTATGAATTTTTCCATGGATTATTTGTTGTGATTCTGTCGTGTTGATTCGATGAAATTAGTTGTTGTTGTGGTGATAATTGTTGTTGTTTTATGCGAAGTTGAAGGATGTTTCAGTGACGATGTATACCTCTATTTATTGGTATAGCGACGATATAGGCTTATGCCTTTGTGACAATGATGTTGTTTGTTATGTGTGTTTGTTGCATTCATATACATATGCATTTTTGGCGACGGCCTGGATTGGCAAATTAGCGACGGAGGCTTATGCCTTGATGCCTCTGTTAACTGGCAATTGGCGATGGGGGCTGAAGCCCTGGGTACCACATGCATGTGCAATTGTAGAGTCTCATTATATGTGGCATGAGTGTGATTTACTTGTGACGTGATGTGACTTGAGTTGTTGTTGAATATGACGATGTGAAGTGAATTGTGATAAAGTGAAGTTGTAATTATAAGTTGTTATGCTAATGACTAGTTGTGACAGGTACCGTCTGGAAGATGAAAAATAGTTATAACTATTATTATTATGTTGTTGATTTTGTTATTATAACTGTACAATTTTAAATTGTTGTTATAGTTGTCGTCTGAAAGTTGTAAAGTGATAATTTTGTATGATTTAATTCTAACATATTAATTATCATACTTTTGTTTATATTTTTTTGATATCTCACCCCTTCTGAATGATGTTTCCCTACCATGGGAAATTGACAGGTACTCAAGATAGCGATGGAAATTTGAAGTCATTTTATGAAGTCTTTAATTGCTGTTATTCGAGTTGGTGTCTTGCTCTGATACGTAGCACTCGGGGGGATAAAGCGATTGTTTTATTTATTATTTTGTTTGCTGAATTTTTAAGTGAATTATGTTTTAAATTATAACCTAAAGTTACCGTGCAATGATGCTACGACCTGATTTGAATATTTATGAAGTTTAATGATTCCGCTGCGAGTTAATTATTTAATTTGAAACAAAGTGATTTTTGAATAATGATTTAATTGTACGTTTTAAGTTACGTGCTATGTATCTATGTGGAGGCATAATTGCCGTATGTGAATTAAATGACGAATGTGACATCCTATTTCATCGTATGAAAATTTTAAAATACTCAAATGAATGTTGTTCGGAATTTATACTCTGATTTTTGTTTATAATTATCGGGTAGATTTGGGGTGTTACATTAGTGGTATCAGAGCAGGTCGGTCCGTCCGACCAGAGTTGTCTTACTGTTGTTTATCCCTTAGTACGCGATAAGTGTGTACAACACTGTCGGTACTTGCTGTTTTTGATTGCTTGTTGCAGGAGTTGGTTTGGAACTAAGTTAGGAAGAAGCTGTACTCCTCGGTTATGATTCGGTTGTAAGTTGTTGGAGCTTCGGTAGCGAAGGACACTTGAATATGGAAATAAGAATTGCGTATGCGTTTGGTGTTGAATAGGTTGCTGAGGATGATGAAGTGAGATTGTATAGCCAGATGTAAGCAAGTGGTAGCTATTGCTACGTTGTAAGATGTTTCAAGATATTGCTAAAATGGTTGGCAAGTTAGTAAGGATTATGTTGCAATCGTATTAGAAGATTGATGGTATAAGTACTAGATTTAAACCTTGACCGGGTTGTCATTTGATCGAAGGATTGGATGTGAAGGATGTGTTAAGTATGGTGATGTCGTATAGATTTTCGAGGACGAAAATATTCTAAGTGGGGGAGAGTTGTAACATCCCGATTTTATTAATATTTTTATTAATTATATTAGTAATTATACTATTTGGTATTTTTAATAATTATTTATTTATTTATTTAGTTATTATGTGATATAATAATTATTTGAAATATTTAATTGCATGTGTGTTTGTGTTATTTGGGTTGATTAAGTTGTATGAGAGATATAGTTAATTGGGCCTTAGTAGTAGAAACGTAATAGATGGATTATGGGTTAAGCCCATTAAGAGAAAAGAGATAGTAAGAGTAAAAAATTAGGGTTTTAGAGTTGGAGTGTCATAACTTATTTTTGGGGAGAAAGGAAAAATAGAAAAGAGAAGAGAAAGAAGGGAGTAGCACTTGAGAGAAGAAGAAAATTATGGAGGAAGCCTTAATTTTCGCAGCAAGTTTCAGCATAGAGTCACCTTGGCAAATCGGGCATATCTCTCAATCCAACCGTTGGATCGTTGCGGTACTTGGACACAACGTTCCTGACTCATAGGGGTAAGTTCTGACCGGAGCGATTTTGATTTTGAGGGTTTTAAGTTTGTCTGATAAGCTGATTCCCGAACTGGTGTTTAGGCGTGTCTCCAATTGATGTTAGAAAGGATTTCTTTTGGAGAAAAACTTAGAGCTATGATGAAAGAGTCCATATTTACCAAGGTAAGGGTGGGGTTCGAATTATATAACCAGGAATATGATGATTGTATGTGGGATTAAGGTGTATGAATTTTTCCATGGATTATTTGTTGTGATTCTGTCGTGTTGATTCGATGAAATTAGTTGTTGTTGTGGTGATAATTGTTGTTGTTTTATGCGAAGTTGAAGGATGTTTCGGTGACGATGTATACCTCTATTTATTGGTATAGCGACGATATAGGCTTATGCCTTTGTGACAATGATGTTGTTTGTTATGTGTGTTTGTTGCATTCATATACATATGCATTTTAGGCGACGGCCTGGATTGGCAAATTAGCGACGGGGGCTTATGCCTTGATGCCTCTGTTAACTGGCAATTGGCGATGGGGGCTGAAGCCCTGGTACCACATGCATGTGCAATTGTAGAGTCTCATTATATGTGGCATGAGTGTGATTTAATTGTGACGTGATGTGACTTGAGTTGTTGTTGAATATGACGATGTGAAGTGAATTGTGATAATGTGAAGTTGTAATTATAAGTTGTTATGCTAATGACTAGTTGTGACTGGTACCTTCTGGAAGATGAAAAATAGTTGTTATAACTATTATTATGATGTTGTTGATTTTGTTATTATAACTGTACAATTTTAAATTGTTGTTATAGTTGTCGTCTGAAAGTTGTAAAGTGATAATTTTGTATGATTTAATTCTAACATATTAATTATCATACTTTTGTTTATATTTTTTTGATATCTCACCCCTTCTGAATGATGTTTCCCTACCATGGGAAATTGACAGGTACTCAAGATAGCGATGGAAATTTGAAGTGATTTTATGAAGTCTTTAATTGCTGTTATTCGAGTTGGTGTCTTGCTCTGATACGTAGCACTCGGGGGGATAAAGCGATTGTTTTATTTATTATTTTGTTTGCTGAATTTTTAAGTGAATTATGTTTTAAATTGTAACCTAAAGTTACCGTGCAATGATGCTACGACTTGATTTGAATATTTATGAAGTTTAATGATTCCGCTGCGAGTTAATTATTTAATTTGAAACAAAGTGATTTTTGAATAATGATTTAATTGTCCGTTTTAAGTTACGTGCTATGTATCTATATGAAAGCAAATAAGCCATAATTGTTTTTGAATGACGAATATGTGGTACCTCAAATGAATGTTGTTTGGAATTTATACTCTGATTTTTATTATAATTACCGGGTAGATTTGGGGTGTTACAAGATGAGAGTCACAAAAAGGACAAGTGCATTCCTGCAACAAGCAAGGACACGACAATAATGTGGGATGCTGTAGAAGAAGGTGAGACTGTTACCTCAGCAGAATATGAAACTGTCAAAACAGATGTCTTAATATCAAAATATGCTGAGAACTCAATTGTGAGCATTAAGACAAACGAAGCCTCTGGAATTGATGAAGGCTCATCAATAAATATCCAAAATGTTCTCCACAGGGAGATTACTGTTCGGAACCAAATCCCAGAAGCTACCAGAAGATCAAGGAAATCATCTACAATTTCATGTAATGCTCACAACTTTCACCTAACAAAAACAATGATGAATGCGCTTAATAACATCTGGACTAGAGATATGAGAAGAGAAGTCTATCTGTTCTAGATGAGTACTATATTGAAGTTGGTCCCAAAGAATCTATCCATTGACAGTCAATTTCATCTAAGAGAGGAGCCACTAGAAATATACCAAGCTTCAAGAATCTGGATGGAAAGAGCAAAGGATTCACAATTCAACCTGAGATCTCAATAAAGCAAGGAGAGCATGATCCTTCTTATCACAACTGAAGATGTGAATCTGATGATAGGTATGATTCCTACAAATCTTTTGGACTGGTCTAAATCAAGTTGGATACACCAAAGTGTATCTAATCAGAATTTCAAGAGGGATGTCATAACTATGACCTGCTACATCAAAAATCATGTGGAGGACAAGCAGATTTCTATAAAAAGGTCAACCACTAATCTAGATGTTGTTAATAAGCTGGATGTGAAGGTTTTCCCAGTTCAAAAAAAGATTCTTCAGTTGCCATCCCTCTACAACAACTCTAGTGTGATCTCAAATTACTCTTCCCCCACAAAATATGGTTTAAAACTCACTCACTTCATTGAGATGTCTCAACAATCTCAATCCCTCTCGTCCAAAGCAGGGTCTCATCTAAATATGCATACTAAGGTAACCATTCCTAATAAGAACCTGAATGATGCACAGTTAAAAATGGTGCATATTATGAAAACTGAGGACTTAACCAAGAAGACTGAAGATGATCATAAAGATAATGACAAGAATGTTCCTGACAATATCAGTGACTTTGCCTCTAAAGGTTGCAGTGTTGGTACGGACAAAAGAGATGGTGGTACTAGTACATCCAGAATAGGTGCTAATGTTAACACCATGCTTAATAAGGACACTATGAAAGAAGCTCCTAATGCTACACTGTTTGAAAACTTGCGGAGCAAGTTAGAAATCTGCATCTTTGAGGAACCATAATTCAAAAAAAAAATAGAGAAGACAGTTGTTTGCTTTGGCAACTTTTATGGCCAAACAGGGGGAGAAGTAGTAATGTCACCCCAGAACAACAAGTATGTGTGGTCAACAATTCTGATATGCTTATTGTATGTTGATCTGTATGTTTGATTGTGTGTAGTATAGCAGTTTACTTCTTTTATACTTGATAGCTACTCTTATGGTGTGGTTGTGTGTGCATACTGAAGGTAGTAGTGATGTATGCTGTATGTTGTATTAGCTCTAAGCTCTGATTGTGTTTGGTTATTTGTTCTACTGCAAGTGTTTCTATGATATGGTGTGACATATTGTTTTAGCCAAAAATATGCCAAAGGGGGAGATTGTAGATATTTTCTTGTTGGATGCATTTGTGGTAAAACATACCTGGGTGTTTAATGTCTTGATTGATGTCATGACATGATTTATATTGTGTTATGCAGGTTGCATATGTGTTAAGTTAATACAGGTTCTGTTAGTGAATGTCATGACCGATGTCATGACATCCTTGTCTGATAGCAGGAATTGTTATGTTTTATTATTGTGTTTCCTGATTTCTCTCAATCTACAATTTAGGAAACCTTTTATTGTATGCTGAATATTTCGTCTAGAAGATTTCACTGACAGCACATTCTGTAACAATCAGATGACGTGTAAATTAGGTTAACTTGGTTAACCCTAATTTTATTCTTGAAAAGCCCGAGGCCCAAAAGCTGCATATAAAAAGACTGCAATCCTAATTTGGAACGCAGAGAGAAAGACTGTTAATTGTGAAGAATCGTAGTTCTGCAGCCGTGTTTTTAGTCTCTTGTACTCCAAGCAATTGTCTTCGGATGATTGTATTGGAATAGGTTGTTCATGTATTTTGTTACTCTAATCTTTTAAGCACGAGTGTGTGTCTCTTGATTGAAGCTTTTAAGCAGATTGTCATACCCCAAAATTTGCCTTCCACATTTCATCCTCAATGACTCAAGGCTCAAGGGTTTTATCAAGGCATTCTCATAAGCAAGGATCTCCTGAACTAGGGTTTTGTATCCTCCTAAGGAAATTGACAAAATAAGGTCTCCAATGAATTTCATATTACTAATTATGCTTAAAAACATCTCCATGTCAAAAGTCAAGGTTCAATTCCAAGGGTTGCTCATTCAAAGGCTCAGATGATCCACAGTCGACTAGTTTAACCTAAAGGTCAACTATGGTCAAAGTATGGTCAAAATTCCTGACTTTTGGTTAACAACAATATTATGAAATATCATTAATCATTTGATCAAAGGTTGATCATGATTCATCAAGGAAAAGCTTCAAAATCAACAAAGGGCATAGTTACTAAATTAGGGTTTCGATCCAAAAAGTCAACTGTACTTTGACCAGGCATAACTTTCACATGGAAAATCAGAAATTTCTCACTCAAATCCTATTTTGAAGGAAATTGGATTCTCTACAACTTTGTCTCTCACATGCCAAGGCCAGAAATGCTTCATTTGGGAGATATGGTACAAAATATTACAGGTCCTTTTCAAAAGTTAACCAAAAGCAGTTTTTGTCAAAGGGCATATCATCAAGATAAAATCCTCAAATGAAAAATATGTTCCAAAGTGGCTTGTAGAGGACGTCTTGAGGTTTCCAAAAAGTCCTAGAACTCCTTCATATCTTATAAATTGAGGGAGATATGACTTGTTAAAGTTGGGCAATTTTGGAGGCAAAATGTGAAATAAAAGGGGTTCAAATTGGAGTTTCTTGCAAATGGGCCTATCTTTTTAAAGTCTAATCTTGGTCCACAAGTTATCCAAGCTATCAAAATCCTTTTCCACGAATTATAGCATTTTATTTGATTTTTATATGATTTTTATTCATTTAAATAATGATTTAAAATTGTATAAGTCAAAGAAAATCAAATATTTGGTAAAAGGTCTCATAATAAAAATTTCAATCAGCATTTATATCACATTGTAATATAATTTTCGTGCATAAATTATTGGAAAAATATTGGTGCAAGATTGGATCAAAATAGAAAGTAAATAAATCAAATTTTCTCGAATCTTCAAGATTGGATTCAAAGGACTTTTGGACATTGTTTTTAACCTAATTCATTCCCCTATAAGTAGTATGTAATACGGTGGGAGAACTGACTTTTTTGAAATGTTGCGGATAGCAAGAGTCGCCACCGACTTTTATTTTATCCAATTTAAAGAAAGGCTAAAAGAACGGGAAAAGACCTTTTAAAAAGATTTTGAGTTCGGGGGGTAAGTTATACAAAGGGAAGGTGTAAGGCACCCTTTGCATCCATGGTTTTCCATGGGCTCTTAATTGCTTAGCTCGCTCTGCTTTCAAAATGTTTGAATTGTTTGAAAAGTAGTGTGTGAATAGAAATTTGAATAAGAACTTTAGCTCGTAAATAAGCGTAGTCTTTTTGAATTTGATTTTGAAAAGAAGTGGGAAAATATTTTGATTTGTATTTGAATTTGAAAAAGAGCAAGCAATTAAAAATAAATTACCCTAAGTTTTAAAATTCGTTCTTTTAGCTTTTCAGGGCTATCCATGCCATAGGAGGGTAGGAAGTCCTTTTATTGGATGTTGAAGGGTCATCGAGATATCGTTCGCCATAAGACTGTCCCTGCCATGTAGAGGTAGGTAGGAAGTCCTTTTATTGGATGTTGAAGGGTCATCGAGATATCGTTCGCCATAAAACTGTCCCTGCCATGTAGAGGTAGGTAGTCTTTAGGGAAGGATAGAATAGTCATTAATCATTTTAGGCATCATGCGAGGATGCCTTAGCAATTGGGACAATCATCGTATTTTTCCGAGGCAACATCGAGGGACTAGTTCTCATATGATGATTTCAATAACTTTAAAGGCAGCCTTTGCTTTAGGTATCCTCGGAATCGAGGGACTTGACTATTTTATGATAATAAAAAAGGCAACAGATAATAAGGCAACAGGCAACAAGAGGGATTACCCTAAAGGTGTGTGGGTGCACAATCACGTGGTTAACTTCGATTACATTTATCTTGTAAAGTTAGTGATTCTATGTTCAATTCATGGTTTATCACTCCCTATGTTACTAACCACGCAGTTTAAAAATACAAATAATAAAATAGCAGTTATAGTGTGCGGAAAGTAAAATGCGAAAAGTATAAAGGCCCTAATACTATTACATCAAAAATTGAATGAGCAACCTATACACCTTCTAGAATTTAAATGACGGAAATTAAATAATTAAATAAACGTCATAAGTAAATAAAGGCAAAAGGCAAATAATTTAAATAAATAAATACAAGTAAAAGGCAAATAATTTAAATAAATAAATAAAGGCAAAAGGCAAATAACTTAAATAAATAAATAAAGGCAAAAGGCAAATAATTTAAATAAATAAATAAAGGCAAAAGGCAAATAATTTAAAAAGGAGGAAAATTAAGTAGACAGCATTCAACAATCAATGGAGTATGGGATGAGAAGAGAAGATCGCGAATAAAAATGTAGTTCAGGAAAATCAAGGTTAAAAAACCTTATGGCTAAAATTTTTAAGGGTAAAATCCTAGTTGACGGACAACACCTACCAAACATGTGATTTAGGGTTAGGGGGAAAAGGTTAGTGATAAAACCTAAAATTAATTATTATTATAAAAACCTAAAAATAATTAGCCTAAAATTAAATTATTATCTAAAATAAAAATTAGCTTAAATCCTGATTAAATTAGCATGAGTCTAAAAATTAATTATTGGTTAAACCTAAGACTAAGTTAATTGATTTAAATTAATAGAAAAAATTGAATTAAAATTATTAGAAAAATCCTAAATTGAATTAATTATTAATTTACTAAAAACCTAAGAAACTAACTTATTGATTTTATTAAAGAAATTGTTTTGTTGAAAAGAGTAAGTTATGTATAATTCCAAAATAAAAATAAAATAAAAAAGTAAGTTATATATATACAAAATATAAAAGAAAAATAAAAGAGAACCTGGGCGTTGATTTGGTGTGTGATAACCCTAGAGGTCCATGGTGTGACTGCATTTTCTGGACGTTGGATCTTGCATTGATAGGATCAGACGGTGATGATTGAAAGCACATGGTGGGTGTGCGCAAGACCTTGTGATTACAGGCTTTCTCTTATAACACTGGGTTGCGCTGTAGTTATTGTTAAGGAAACCAAGCAAAAAAATAAAGTAGAAAAAAACAATGGTTAATTGGAAAAGTCAAAGAGTCAGAATTGGGTCCCATATCCTCACGCGTAGCCCAATGAGACGGGGAGAGAGGTTTGTTATTGTTGACCAGCGAACAACATCTTTCCACGTGCGGGTCAATTTTTCCACGCTCCTATTCACCTTCTTCTTCCTTCATCCCTGCGGATTCACCTGCGGAATCTGCCAGGGATTTACCTGCAGATTCACTTAGGGTTTCCTGCAGCAAATTAAAGCTTAACAAAAACGATGCATAAGTAAGACCAAACCACCCAGACCGGCCTAAAATCGCCCCCCTGAATCCAAATATGGGGTCGTTACGGTCTGAAACGGATCCTAACACATGGTTTCGAAGCTTGGTCGTGACAAGCCCTAGCCATGGTGAATCGAGTTTCTCACACCAAAGCTTCAAAACGATGGATCTATTCCACCCTAAACACAGTCATAAACACGTTAGAAACAACAAAACTCATGGAAACGCGTTAGGCAATAGAAAACGATGATCACTATTTTTGAATTAATACGAATGAAACATAGCATGGTATTTACGTGATGTAAGCAAGATATATGAGTCCATACTTACTTAGAATTACCTCAGGGAGAGAAATACGATCTTGGTTTGGAGTGAAGGTGGCTGCTTCCTCTAAAATCCGTGAGCCCAAGTTTTTGAACTTTTGTGAGATTTTTGGAGAGAGCCTTGAGGCTAGGGTTTTTTTTTCTTCATGGTCTGAATAAATTGTATATATATAGAGGACTGAAATTAGGTCAATAGAATTGAAAAAAAATCAACCATTGATTATGAGAAATATTTGATGTGATTTTTATCCAATCTTTCTAATTTGAGCTTCATGCATATTTCTCCTCTTATTTTTGGCCATTAGATGATATTAAACCATATTTAATCAAGAGAAAAAAAATTGATTTATTAATCATATTATTATTTGATGATTTATTTGACTTTTATTTGAATTTAACTGATAAAACTCAAATATAAATGAAATAAATATCAAAATACTAATTTTAATAAACAATGTACCTCCCTTGTGATTATTTGGACCATCTTGATTGATTGAAATTGATTAAAAATCAACTCTTTGATTAAAACTAATTTTCAATATTTTATAATGATTTATTTGTATTTTAATGAATTAAAATTCAAATAAACAAAATAAATATTATAAAAATAAAGTAATTAGTTCAGGGGTGCCCATAAAGCCCATAGTCACGTTTGACATCAATATTTTAGGCCCATTAGTCCAAGAACACAAAATTATGCAATTAGGTTTTTTTGTTTTTTTCTTGAAAATCGACCAACTTCCGAGTCTCATATCTCCTTCAATATTTGTCATATGAACATGTTCTTGGATTTTTTGGAAAGCTCAAGATGTCCTCTTTAAGCCACTTTGGAACATATTTTTCATTTGGAGATTTTATATTGATGATATGGCTTCTGACAAAAAACATCTTTTTGCGATCTTCTTAGAAGGACCTGTAATGTATTGGTTCATATCTCCCAAATGGTGCATTTCTGGCCTTGACTTGTGAGAGACAAAATTGTAGAGAATTCAATTTCCTTCAAATTGAGCTTTGGATGGGAAATTTCTGATGTTCCATGTGGAAGTTATGGCTGGTCAAAGTTCTGTTGACTTTCTCCTATGAAACCCTAATTTAGAAACTGTAGGTTTTGTTGATTTCCGAACTTTCCTTGATGAATCATGACCAATCCTTGATCAAATGATGAAAGATACTTCATAATAAGGATCTTGACAAAAAATCAGGAATTTTGACTGTACTTTGACCACAGTTGACTTTTAGGTCAACTAGTCGATTATTGATCGTTTGGGCCATTGAGTGAGCAATCTTTTGAATCAGGGCTTGAAACTTTGCATGAGGATACTTTGAATCATATGAGAGACCATGGAATCCACTTGAGGTATCAAAAGTTCAAATTCCTTGATTAAATCAGAAACCCTAATTTTGGATCTTGTGCTTAGGAGAAGAGTGAGCTTGCACTGTCTTGAGCAATTGCCAGTCAGGTGAATAAAAACATCTTGGAATATGACGGGAAAAATTTGGGGTATGACATAGTAAACACAAGGCCTAGGAGTAGGGGACGAAAATCTGGGCAGTGAACCATCTTCAAGAACACAAAAAAATCACCAAGAACTTGAATTCAGTTTTGGAGATTAAGGAAGATTCAAAGGATTCTAGGGCTTGCTACAGGTTCCTCGAAGCATTCTGAAGGTGATTGGATCATTACTCTGCACCAACACCCCTAGATTAACCCCCACCAAGCCAAGGTATGTCACTCTGAACTTTGAATCGATTGCAATAATTTACGCATCCTCATAACAATTTGTTTGCATATTATGATTTGTATGGGTGTTGTGATCGTTTTTGGAAGTTTGATTGAGTTTCTGGGCACGTTTGATATGCATCACCATTGTTAGGTTGAAGGTCTCGAATTGGGGTTTTTAATTTGGAGTAAAATTAGGGGCAATTAGTGGTATTTTTGGGTTCAGGGGGTTTGGACGAAAAGATTGGGGGGGGGGGGGTCGTGAAATATTTATGTATGTGTATGTGCTATTCGTTGTGAAACAGGTTGATTTGCTATGAGATAAATCCCTTGCGAAACCGTAGCTAAAAGTTGCAGGTTTTTTGTGAGTTTTGTGGGGAAGACGATGAAGTGTCTCCACACCATTGGGCTATTTGAATTTGCGCGCCTTTTTGTTGGGTTAGCTGGCAATGATTGTATATTATATTTGTTCCCCAAGTTATAAACAACTAACTGGGTTAGTAGAAGTGGTGATGCGCGCGTTGTGTTCACTCAAGGGTCCAGGGTTCGATCCTTGGCCCTTACAATATTTTTTATACAAATTTCTCTGGTCATCCCATGCGTACACAACCTTAGGGTGCTCCATACTCCCTCATGATCCAACCATAGAATCATCCTTCATCCTAGATCAAATGCCCCAGATTTGGTCCCCATATAATAAACCTTCAATGCAGCCACATTAAATCCAAATCTCTAATTCTTATTTTTATCTTAATTAATTAACTATAAATATCTAATTAACTTTTTAACTTTTATTTATATTTATAAATCTATTTTTTTAATTAAGTTAAAATATGATAAAACATTAGATTTAATTTATTATTCGTTTCGACTAAAACTATTGGTCGCGATGGGTAATAATCGATTATTTAATTATTTAAAATAAAATTAAGGTTTATTTTGCTAAAAGGTTCTAACCATCTTATTGGTTACAATGAATAGCGTATCTTCTTCTGTCAATTCGTTGTTATTCGTAATCGAATCTATTGATATGAGGGATAACGATAAAATTAAATAACTAATTTTTTAAAATACATTTATTTGCTATTAGTGATAATCGAGTCTATCGATTAGAATTGTTAGCAATCCTTTATAAATATGTTAATTATGGTGATCAAACCTATTGATCATTGCGATTAGTGGAACAAATTAAAATCAGGGTTGTACGCCAAATCTTAAAACACTTTCATCTTCAAACCACAAATTTCAAAACTATGATAAGGTAACTCAAAATACCTTCAAATGCATTCATATCAAATCTAAGGTGTACAACCCTGCCCCGAACTACGTTGACTCTGATCCTCCATTAGGAGGTACGTAGGAACTTGGTAACAAGGCGAGTCCCCTTCCCCAAAACCTCAATTCGTTCAAATATCACTTTTCGCCCTATTCATTTCCTTAGCTATTAAACTTAATTTAGCCATAAACCTTCGCCTTTAAATTCAAAATCTTAGGAAAGGGTTAAGGGTGCCTAACACCTTCCCTTAACCTGATTATAATAATCTTACCCAGATCTTTATACTGCGTAGGGTTTCCTATTCGCCCTGGTAGAATAGGTGGCGACTCTAAAAGTTTAATTTTTAGGGCACGTTGCCACACAGATCAAGGTGTGTTTTTGAAGTGTGTCTTCTCTCTCAATTTGTTTTATGTTTATTTGTAACCACTGCTGTGATTGAGGGGGAGTGAGTGGAGATACTCAGGTCTAGGAATAGATTGGAGTTACATTGGGTAGGTTTTAAGTGAGGAGTTGTAAACGGGGGAGTTTAACTCCGAATTAAATCTGCATATATTGGATTCCCTCCCTGGCTTGGTAGCCCCTAGAGTAGGTTGTTTGAACCGAACAGGTTAAACAAATTTATGTGTTCTTTATTGTTTTATGTTGTTCTGTCTTTAATTATTTTTTGTTATTTTAGATGTCATAACATCCAGTACGACATCGCGTGTGAGGTTACTAGAATTTTTATTATCATTTTCATTAAAGTCACAACCATAATACTGACAAATGTGTGCACCTAAGGGAAACGATAGAAGAGCTGAGCAAGAAGGGGCGAATTACTCGATACAACCAGAAGGGTGGTAGAAAGGGGGATAATAAAAGAAGATAAGGAAATAAGAGGCGACACTAATCGCCAAGGAAAATAGGATGCCCCTGCAGGGTAGAAGGGTCCCCGAAGAAAACTATAGAGGCCACTAATGGGGCTAAAGGAAAGAAAAGCAGAAGTGGAAAAGAGGAGGAAAACTTTAGAATAAAGCCTTAATACAATACATCCATCATGGGAAGCCTCCCTTGACTAAGTAAACCCTTTAATGGTAGTTAACAAGGAAAAAGGAGTAGATTCAGAAGGAAAACTAGAGAGACCTATTATCGAGTTCTAGGATAGTGAAAGATTAGGTAGAATTGCAAATGAAATTTTTCCTTTAGTAATAACAACAACCATAACCAACTTTGACATGCCCAGAATCCTCATCGATGGATAGGAGTTCATGTAACATAATGTATGTGGTTCCCTTTGAAAAGCTTGGACTAAAAAATGATAAGTTATGGACATCTGAGAGACATGACCTATAAGCTTTCATCGACACAATCACTTTCCCCTGGTGGTTATTGTGGGAGAAAGAATGGAAACCAGGATTGTTGGCTTGTAATTCTTAGTAGCTCCCTGCAAAAATATCTAAATGATACAATTTTTGATGTGATGTCCTCTCTGATCCACTTGAAATATAAGATGCAATTTTAGATATTTTACATTAGCTTTGGATGTAAAGTCGTTGTGGTGGCCTCTCTGATCCACTTGAAAATGAAGTATAATAATGTTCATAACAAGACAATGGCAATATGCACTGATCTATATTGAGCACAAAGGATACTGTAGGCTTTGCAACATGACAAAAAGGGGGAAGAAAAGGAGAATGTGATGGAAGTAAATATGGCCTCCCTCGCCAAGCAATTGAACGAGATGCGATCAAATTGCCAAAAGAAGAGTTTGGTGTCCTTAAAAAGTATGAAATGAATCATTCTAATTTGACAGGTGCAAGGGACTACTCTTAATGAAGGGTGAAGTTAGTTGCAGTGCACCATACTAGCATGCCTATTGACAAATAAGTAGCAACATAGTCGCTTGGTTAAGTTACTTTTTTCCATATACCTAAAGCACATTTTGCATCACAATGTAATATGCTTTTAAATGAGTAAGAATAAATTTTCGCCAATTTTTTCCTTATGATCACAAAGGATATGCCTAAGCCATGAGTGTCACTGAAACGTCATTGGCGTATGACCAAAGCAATTAATGGTGATCAATGCTCCCCATCTTGCTAGCTAGCCACACTAAGGCGCATGAGTGAGTCCCTGCTACATCGGCCTTAAATCATGCATCATCTAAGACATAGTAGAGCTTAACTACTAATACTTTAAGAATAAATTCCTTATGTTAAATGAAGTTTCTCAATTGTTTTACTTAATGTATCGTTAAACAAACTAATTATTCTAATGAATTTATAATGTCATATAAATGTGACTCAATAAATATATATTTTTAATAAGTTTGTATGTGTGTCTATTGATGACATGTAATTACACCATTTATTTGACTCAATTTATGCATGTTTTATTATTATTTTGTTTTACATTTCCACTTTTAAGCTGGAATTTGTGTTTGTTTCAAGTATTTCGCTATTTGAGAGTCACATGTTAAGCAGATTCTTATTATTTTTTTCATTTACGTATTTTATCATTGCTTTGCTTTACTTCCCGCACTTTTACTTTCGTCGCATGTTCTTCATCTTAATCAAACCGCTTAACATGTTTAATTATGATTTCAAATAAAACATTTTGTTAATTGTTAAAATAATGTCAAGCTATTTTATAATTGTTGGAATGTGAGGATCGTCGATTCCACGATACTCTAAATAGTTGTTTAATTAAGAAAATTTGTTGGGGAAATTTTGGTTATGTACATATTTGGGATATTTGGGTCGGTTCTGCAAGTCGGCACCTGAAGAAAGGAATAAAAGCAGAACGAACCCTAAGGGAACCATTAACCCAACTCAGCAAAAGCACACAGCTTGAGTGGACCCTCAACTCGGATATGGATACCTAGACCGGTCATAGACGGGTCCTACAGGTCGGCGCATAAAACATTATGAGTAGACCCTTAATATTCCACCCAGGCCGGTCATAACTGTCGATCGCAGACCAGAAGGCCCCACCATTATGGAGATTACGGTTCTTTAAACGAAAACGGCGCGAGTTACGACAGTTTGCTCATTATTGAGGGAATCCAAGGTCCCTCCATCAATGAGGGAAATTATAGCTCCAGCTGCTATAAATAGGGCTCCCAATCGAGGGATAAGCAAGACATATTTTTTCGTGAGCTCGCATCAACTGTGCTGCTCAAATCCCTAAAGTTAAACACCACAAACTCCTGCGTGACCTCTCCAGAATGATCTTTCGGGAGGTAATCAAAAGTGTTCTGCAGGAACAGGTTGTAATCATAACTTTTCTAAACTATAATTTTGTCGGTTACTACGTAAATAGAAACCTTTATAAGCCGGGTAAGATAGAGAGTGGTCTGATATAAAAGATTTAAGTTAATTATTAATCAATTGATAAAGACCGCGAAAGTCATTTTTTATTTAATTAGGAAGATAAATATTTTAATAAAATACTATTAAACCTATTTTCAGACGCATTTATAAGTTTAAGGTATGGTTTACCGATGTGGACACCGAGAACCCTTTAAAATATTATTTTCCAATCAAAATAAATTTTCATTCGAGTTAAGAGTCTAATTACTTAAAATAGGTTTTATTACGTTGACGCAATACACGACATCCACCATGATAGTGGATGGTATAATTTAGAGAATAAATTTGGTTCTGAATACGCGAAAGCCACGGTTCATGTTTAATTAGTTCTTTTCAAGGTAGAAAATATTATCCCATAGATATTTAAATTATGAGCAACAAGAGTTTAACGAATCGATGCAATCCGTATTTCAACATTGATTTTCTTACATTAATTCAAGACTTTTATTTTATTTACTTCGCACAACTCCAATCTTATTTTATTAACCTTTGATAAACACCGTAATGATAGAAAACGATAGATTGACGATTAGGTCTTTATGGGTTCGACACTCTTTAAATTACATTGATACAATTTGTATACTTGCGTCAAGCACCAATCAAGTTTTTTGAACTATTGTCGAGGACCAATTACGTCAAATATCATAACCCGGTTGTTACACCGTCTAGACTAAGGCACGCCATTAGATGAATTACCCAAATTTTTCCTACAATTTCAACTAGGTAATTCGAGAGACCACAATATCCATATAAATCAAACCACAAAATATTAGTAGAGAACTTTGTCAATACGTAAACCCTCTCAGGGCTTGAATCTATAATACGGAGGTTTATTGCAACACAAACCATCGAGAATAAGGAATTTAGAAATCAAATTCCCCACATCAATGAAACCCTTTGGAAACTAAACACTGCAGTCGAGTCTCTAGTAACTAGAAACCAGGAACTAGAGACAAGAATATCACTGCTTGCCCAAGCACCTTTAGGACCTCTTTCTGAGAGGAATGAAGATTTTAGGACAATAGGTAGTGAAAAATCGGTAGAAAAACCTAAGGGAGTAAATGATGTAATCAAAGAAAAATGCAGAAAAAAAGAAATTAAAAATCTTTTTCCACAAAATTCCTTAGAAATCAAGATAGGTTCATAGTCATAACAGTATAAGGCCCGCATAGAAGAGAAAATTTTGCAAAATATAGAACTAGAGATATGAAAAAACTTAAGAATCCAATGTCTAAGATAGAGCCAAGACTTCCTCATCCTTATCTAAGATATGAACTGCTCCAAATTGAAAAAACGGAAAGGTGAAGGGTATGAGAGATGTCTTGATAAACGGCCTTGGAAGAGAGATATTTAAATCAGTATCATAGTCGAACTAACGATGTAAAACAAAGCGTTGCATGGTGTAGTGGGGAAAATTGAGATCAAAGCCATTAGTTTTACTTGACTCATTATTTTAGTGAAAGTCGCCACCGCGCTTTATTGTTTCCAAAGGAAATGGGAAAAGAGTGGAACAAAACCCAAAGATGTTTTTAAAATAAAGCAGAGATCTTAGGTATGGAGGTTGATTATGCTAGGGGAATGTGTTAGCACCCCTCACATTTATTGTACTCCATATGAACCTTTTTAAAAATCTGTGTAAATATTTTAGATAAAGATTTTTAAGATAACGCCACGAAGGGAAAATATTTTAAAGGGAATTTTATCGTAAGAGTTTAAAAGGTTTTAAAACATAAGAAGGTTTTGAAGAAAGGAAGAAGATTTTGAAAATTTAAGAAAGGGGCGAGAGTATAACTATTATTTGTCATGATCTGTTGTACTTGGAGACATGTGGAGTTTCAGGGAAGGAAAGAAACATGCATGGCGCAACGTGGCGAGTTCAGATCTAAAGACCGTTAGAAACAGTTGCATCAAATTAGTATATATAGGGATCTTAATTTATAGATTAAGGGTGTTCATTTGGTACAAAATCTCATTAAAATCACTCAAAGTATGAGTGTGTGAGAAACGAGTCATTCTAAGAATGTACATATAATTACACCATTTTATCCTTTGTTTTTACAATTTTATACAACTTTAACTTTTTCCGAATCTTTAAGTTCTTGTCATTTACGTTATTGCAGTTTAATTTACAATTGCTTTTGCTTTATTTTACTCTTTGTTACAAGCCATTACATTACTTTAAGGATTTATGTAAATCAAACAATCTTCAGAACATGAACGTGGCTTGTGTCGAAGTATTCTTTATTATAAACAGAATATATCAAACATAAAGCACATGTCCTAGGATCAATCTAGTTGATCATGTGAGTAACCAAAATGTTTAGTATTTTTGGAGGACTAGCGCTTGTTTACCAATTTTCACGGAAAACATACACACTGGCGCTTCTTTATATATATATATATATATATATATATATTAAACACTAAGTATCCATTTTTCCGCTGATAAAAGAAACCACCCTAACACCAACGACGTAGTCATCATCGGGAATAAGACAACAACATCTACACAGTGTTCTACTTTAAGGTACATCAAATATTTTTGACATTGTTGTTGTTCAGTTTCGTTTCAATGTCGCATTTGAAGACAAACTCATCCAAAGATGTTTCTATGTCTTATTCCACTGTAAAATCTCGATCTTAAAATTTATGTGGTTGTGATGGTCGTATAGTTTTGTACCACTGTAAGAAGGGACAAAATAAAGGAAGACTATTTTGGAGATGTCCATTTTGGAGGAGTGATGAAACATGTAATTTGTTCATAAGGGATGACGACATGGTAGAAAAATGGAGAAATGAAGATGAGAGCATTATGAAGTCTGAGTTGGAAGCTTTGGGCTATTTAAGGGCTATGTATGAAAATTCAAAAAAGAAGAACAAGAATTTGAAAACAAACTCAAATTTGAAGATGTTATGTTTTGTTATCTCCTTTATGTTTAATATTTACATTATTATGAAATATAATAGTTGAAGATGTTATGTTAGGGTTTAGGGGTTGAATTGCATTGTTGATGTGGAAACTGCAGGTGCAACACAACAACCTCTACAACAACAACATCTTGATTCTGAGGATGGTTTTAGAGCATATCACCCTCTATAACATCAACATCTTCATTCTCAACATTGTTGGTAGCTTGAGCAAGAGAACTCATTTTGATTCCTTTGGATGAAGTTGTTTTTGTGTTTTGGTTCTTCCGCATTTATACTGTTCCATCTGATTCTTCATCTTCTACTCTTGGAAGTTTAAAAACCAAAAATGGTGTATTGTTGATTCTAGTATGATACAATTGACATTTATTTATAAGCAATATCACAATGGTTATTAGGTTTAACAGTTATTATATGGCGCTCGCTTTGCAATTTATTACAATGGTCACATGATCGTGATTGAAAGTACCGCATAAACAACAACAAACTACATAACAACGCCTGGACCTACATGATTATATAGCTATTTAAACCGTTGTTAAATCCCTTTTTTGTAGTAGTGTGCCAAACGAGTCAATGTTAAACATGTTTTTTTGTTAAATATGTCAGAAACTTTCTCACTCTATAGTGTGAAGTTTTAGTATGCTTTCTGAGTTAGATAATTCAAAAACTTTCTCACTCTATCATTGTCATTCTATACCTTAAATAGCAAGCCACATATTCTACAACACTTGCATGTATCTTATAAACAATCACACAAATATTATCAAAAAACTGAAATTCCGTAATCATGAGAGAGTTGAGGAAGAATGAGAACTTCCATTTTCTTGTCATTGTCCTGTTCTCAGAATTTTAGACACTGACATGAATCTTACTATTCAAACTCACCTACTCAATTTGTTCGGCTGTCAAAATAAATGTTTATATCAATACGAAACTATGAGACACGTTTTTATAGCTACGTCAATAATAGGCAACGCAAGACGCACTTACTTCCTGAAACAAAGAAGAGGAAGAGCTTTTCAAATAGAAAAATTACATCCATCCTCTAAACTACAAAAAGAAAATAACCAAGACCACGATCTTCTAACAATGATTGTCATACAATCATATACAACATTTTTCCTCTTTGACAACAAGTGAAAAATATTGCCAGAATTGAGAAAAACGTTGCCTAAAATAATAGGGAATGTTTTTCAGCCGTCCTCTGTGCGAGCGTTGCCTATTATTTAAGGGGACGTTTATTTTTTCTTTTTAGGCACATTTTCTTAAAACGTCCCCTAAACTATAGGAAAAGGGGATGTTTTTCTATAACATCTTAGAGAACATTTTTAAAGTGTTGCTAAGAATTGCAACATCTAAGAAATGTCCCCTAAAAGTGGTAGAGTGAGAACCCTTTTTGGAGATAATTTTCAAATGTTATCATATCTGACAACAATTACCAATTGTTCCTTAAACGTGAAATAGTGATAACACCTGATAAATATGTCTATAAGTTACTTAAGAATATTTTTTTATCATATTTTTTATAAAATAAACCATTCAAACAAGAATTAAAATAAACATAAATTGCATGTACCAAAAAAGTTGTGTTAGTAAAATCTAGGAAAATAACAAAATGCGTAGTTTCTTTAGGCTTAATGCTTAAGCATTAACTCAAATACATAACTTTAAACATTAACTAAATTGTGTACACACAATAGACATAATATTTAACGTTACTTAATACTATAAGAATAACACTTGGAAATTTAAGTCTACCAAAATGACAAAATGTATAGTTTCTTTAAGTATAATGCTTAAGCATAGGCCTAAAACAATAACATCCAACTCATTTAAGTTTGTCAAACTAATCATTCTCTTGAAATCTAATACCTATATCTTCCTCTTAAAATTTATCACTTATGTCGTCCTCTTGAAGTTCTTCACCTACTTCATCCTCATAATCGTCCTCTTGGTGCGATACTGCATAAGAAAATGAAAGCAAATCAACCTAAGACAATTCTTACAAAAATGTAGGCCACTTCTTTGTGGGCCGCTCTCCTTTTCCTAACAAATATTCTATTAATTCCATATTAATTTAATAATTGCAATGTTACATTAATGTTTTAAAAGCATTCTACAATCTATCAAATCTTATCTTCAAAATTGTGCTTCAATGTAGAGACTTTTTCATTGTGTATTTTTTTCAAAGCATTGATCTTTGAGTTTGTGTATCCAATAAAAACTTAAAGGTTAAATATGTTTTTAGTCCCTATAAATATCTCAATTTTAACTTTTAGTTTCTATAAAAATAAAATTGACTTTTAGTCCCTATAAAATTAATTTTACACGCAGTTTTAGTCCCTGTAGAGAGACTAAAACTGCGTGCAAAAGTAATTTTATAAGGAATAAAAGTCAATATTTTTTTATAAGGACTAAAAGTAAAAAATGATAATTTTATAGAGAATTAAAACATATTTAACCCAAAACTTAATAAAGGTAAAGATTTAATTAACCTTTAATGTTTTAAAAAAGTTAAAGGTTTAAATGGTATCTATCACTCTCAAAGTAGCTATAGAATAAAAAGTGAAAGAAAATCGTCTGAAAATAAACTCACTTTTCCAGTAGGTGAAACCAATGGCTGAAGAGATATGATACAATCCCATAGATTCTCTTTCAAACCTTCATGTCCATACATACATACATACATACATACAAATTTCAAACACATTATTACATTTACATATTAAAGAGTAATTATTAAGATTTAACAAATTAAGAACATTTCAAACACATGCATGACGTTATTCAAAAAGAGAGAGTACTACATCAAGGATAAAAATACATACATTATCTAAAAATTACATGAATGATTAATAAAGGAAAAAATACATTAGTTTTTTGGCATTAATCTAGAAAATAATATTTGACTTTATTGATCTCTTAAAAATACATTAGTTTTTTCACTTTCACCCATCCACTTTAAAACAAGATCTAATGAAGAATTCAAATGTTAAAAATGCTTATAATAAAGAAAACTTAAGCTTACAAACCAACATATCCATACGGAAACCAACCAAAAGAAAACTACATATCCATACGGAAACATTATGAGTCATCAACCAAAAAAAAAACGGCATGATCTGATAGTGATGACTTGGGTAGCTTTTTGGCTTTCAGACTAGCAGGAAAATAGTTCCCAAACTCACGAAGATTAATAGAAATTGATATGCTAAGATTATCTCCGGGATCACTTGCTTTAATATTCCAACTCCCAAGCATATCCTGCCATAGATCAGGAAGATATGCTTAATTTATTGTCACTTGCTTGAATTAGAGCCTTTATTTCAAAAACGAGATCAATAATAAAATTGGGGTTTCATAGAATGAAAAAAAATGAAAGATAGAAATTCTCGCAACAAAGATTGAAAGAACTAGAAATTTGGAAAACTAGAAATAGACAACAACGTCGATTTTGTTTCTCTAACCGTCACCGACTCGAAATGAAGCACGCCACACTCGCCGATAGGTTTTCATTCATGCAATAGGGTTTTGAACTGGATGCGAGGACGACTGAATATGACTTCGGTTTGAATGTGTTGATAATTTAAGGGAAATCAATTTGGGAGAAGAAACGATTAATTGGAAAAAGATGAGGTTATAGTCTTTTAGATGGAAGAACGGCGAACACTGAATTGAAACAAGATGTGACTGAAGGGTTTTACTTTCATCTCTCCTCATTCTTATTTTATTTTATTTCTCTAATTATTTATCTCTTTTTTTACGTAAGTAGACTTGTTTTTTTTTAAAGAAACTATTAATAATTTTTTTATCACAAAATAACTATTATTAAAATTAAAACATTCAATATGTTCTGTGTAGTAATATTCAAGTATTAGTATTAATGTTATTAAATTAAATAAACTTTTTTATAAAAAAATTAACGAAAAAATATATTTTGATTGTCTTTTAAAAATAATTCTCTTAAATTTTGGACATCAAATAATTTTCATATTATGTAAATGTTTTTATAATAATTTATTTCTAAATTTAACTAAAATTTAAAACTAATTTTACTTGAGTATTGGTATCCTTTCAAAATTTATGGGCATTACAAAATTATTTTATTTTGATATTTATATATTATTTAAAAATTAAAGACAAAATTTAGAATGTTTATATATTTGAATGAAAGATTAGTTTTAAAAATGCATTATTTTTTTTAATAAGCAATTTGTATCTAGCGGGTTTCGAACCCAAGCGATTCACTGCTAGACCACACACACGCACACTAAAAACGCATTCATGTTAAATATATGCGCAATGGAAAATTTCTTATTAACTAATATTATAAAATATTTTTTTATTCTTAAATAATTTTTGTTTTGTTAGAAATTTTTATGCAACATTTAAAAATGTAGTCTTTTATTAGGAATCATACAACAATATTAAATTATTCCCATACACATTTAAGGGGACACTTATTAGTTATTTCCAAAGATAAATTATATTAACACTTCAAAATCGTTCCCATAAATAATTTAGGGAACATTTGTAACATGTTGCGAGAATTGTCTTCGCAACACGTAATAAATGTTGCTTAATCTTTTTTTAGGCAACAATTTATAGGTGTTGCATAAAAAAGTATTGCTAGAAGCAATAAATAAATGTTGTAGATCAAAATTGAACACCTAGATTCTTTTAGGGTTGCCAACCTAGTTCTTACATATTCAAGTGATATTTTGATTTTTGTTTAATGTATTCCGCTGCAATCATAGATACTCTTGATACTCCCTATAAATATTTTTCATTCTTCAATAGTTGTTTTTCATTTTAAAAAATGTTCATATTATGGTAGTTCGTAATAAATAATATATTTTAATAATTAAAAATGTTATTTTCTTTAATTAACTTAAATACATTAAATTTATTGGTTTTTAGACTACAAATCTTTTATTTTTTAAAATTACATATTGACCCTTTTTTTTGGTTTGGGGAAAAGAAGAAAAAAATAACTATTTAATTTAGTTGGGTGTTGTTTGGTGTCGTTTGGTGTCGTTTAATTGTTTCAAAATATGGTTTTATTTTTAAATGCAATAACTAAATATGTAGGATTCTTTTCGTTAACTCTATTGTAACCAGAAAGATATATTTTGAGGGAGATTAGCATTGGTAAAGTGTTTGCTTTTTGTATTGTTGCATTGATTCTAAATATATTTAAGTGATTATAAGAGGCAATATTGTCGATCATTATATCTCTTTAAGAAAAATTGTAGAACACAAAATTACATTTTATTGTCATATTGATTACAATTTTGCAATATATTTCTCTATAGAAAATCCCTTAAATGTTTAATACATATTAATTTGATGAAATTTGTATGATTTTTACCATACTAGTACAAACGCTTACGACATTTCTTTGCACCACAATGACATTGCAGCTGTTTGATTTTTCCATTTGAATCAACCACACTATCAAGTCTATATCCATAGTCATAAGTCAGTTCCTGTTAAATAAAAAAAATTAACATTTTCTTATTAAATTTTCCTACGAAACAAGTTGTCGACAATATAAGAGGCACATGTCCAAAATACAAATTTAAATATAATTAAAGATTTAAATTGAATTTATTATAGAAATATAAAAGATAACATGAACAATGATAATATAAATTTCTTATGATTCACTAACTTTGTGGCGGGTTTTTTATTTTATTTTATTTTTTAAAATGTGTAAAATTTACTAAATTTTTTGTAAAACATAAGTGATTCTTGAATTTAAAAACTACGGCCATTTCTGGTTACAATTAAAAATGCTAAAAGATTTATTTTCATTACGATCATAAATACATAAATTTCTTTTTATGTCCATCACTATAAAAAAAGTTAACACATCATAACAAAAAATTATAAAAATAATTACCTGATATGGAGGTATGTCGTGTGCTGCAAATAGCATCAGACGAGCTAGTCTAACATCAAGGTGATTGCTGAGAACACATTGTACAAAAAGGTTTGGCTCACAACTGTGGTTGATAAACCTTGAAACATTTCCGAAAGAACCTGCATCAATACAAAATTCGGGATCTTTTTCTATTTCGCTGACTTTTTTTTTATATGATTTGTTTTTTGGTAGTATTACATCACCTATCCTTTTCTGAAAAATATCAATAATAAAAAAATATTAATATTAATCTTATTTAATTTCATATACTATTTATAATAAAATAAAAACTACCAAATGATAAAGAGTACATATTTTTTTTATTAATAAACTAGATAGATATAATATCGAGTGGAGAGCAAATCTAATTAAATCATAGTGGTATTATAAATTTTTGTATTCTTACATTTCTTCCATCCAATCCATTGATTGTGTGCAAGCAATCAATATCAAATATGTAGTCATTGATAATTGAATTATCTAATTTATCGTCTCTACTTAGTACACCAATATATTCTATTACTGGTGCACCAGAAGGTATAAAGTCCCATGTTCTAACAGCCCATCCTTTTTTGACTGTACGATAAACCTGTATAAAAGATTAGTATTTTAGTTAATTAACATATTTATAGACAACAATGATAATAAAATTTAAAAGTTTGTTTAAAATGTTAAATGACCTCAAGTCTATAATTCAAATCCTTTTGGGAAATTTTATTTCCACAGTTAGGCCCGCATCCACACTGCGGCCCACATTCCACTACGATGTCTCGAGGCTCTATTAATCTAAAAACATTAAATAATTAAAAGTTAGTTATTAATTTTAAGAATATTAAATATCAAACACTTCTAATATCATATATAAGAAAGAAAGAAAAATGAAACGAAAAATGTTACCTATTATCGTTTGTGTAAGGAAACTTAGAGCCATTAAGAAAATTAGTACATGAACATATATTAATATTTCTACAACTTCCTTGGCAATGACATCCATGAGTCCTTGGTGGAATCTTGACATGTTTTGAAACTTTATTTGACATAATATATGTAAAACCTAAAATTGTAAAAACACCATCAATGTCATATACTTTTTATATTAAAAAAATGGAGTGATAGCACAACATTTCACTTTAAAAAAGTGACTATATATTGGAAAAAGAAAATGAAACATCACTACACATGAACTTACCAGTAGGTGCAGTGGGAGGATCATCAAATTCATTGGTTGCAATTATGCAAATAGCTTCTTGTCCATCACTAATGTCGTTGCATACCAAACTAAACAAATAATATTTTTATAATTCAGTTATAAGTATGATATATCATCAGAGTTTAATAACATTATATATAAAACAAAATTTGTTAATAACTACCTTGGCGAAGAAGAAATAGCTCTAGCGACTTGACCTTTCATAAAATGGACCTGGAGTAATATAAAATAATCTTAAAATTTCACTTTATAAATGGAACAAAAATATATCACCAAAGACCAAAAATAACATATAATAGTAAAAAAATGTGCAAACAGTTTTATATAACCACCTGTATATAAAATAAACTCACTTACATATTTCTTTCTTGTTTTTATTGATGAAATTTATACTCAATCATTCTTAAAAATTTTAATTAAATAAAAATAAAAATTAAATTAAATAAATAAAATTTTACAACCTTATCTATTCCCACTTTAGCAAGTGTCTGAAGCTTATTGATCAGATATTTTGATGTTGTGAGTCCCATAACAAGTTCATTACCAATGCCATTTTCAACAACCTGCAATACAATGAAAATTAATTGAATAAATTCTTTCTATAATAAATTATAAGCAAATAAGATCCATATATTCATAGCCTCATAAATCCCAACTCAAAACAAATAAAATGAAGCTCAAGTATTTCCTATTTTGTGTTGCATGAAAAACTTTAGTGCAACAATAGTGCAAATTAGTGTCAAACTCATAACCAAGATCAAATTAAGTCATAAAGATGATGACCTTGCTATCCCTTACAAGCCAGGCATTGGCCTTTTTGTTATTAGTCTCTTCCTGTAAAATTAATGGGTCACATTATTAGAACTAAAATGTAATAGAAACAATATTTAAGTGTTAAATCCATAAGTTAACTCAACTTGGATTTAAAAAGTTTAATTAATACTCAACAATAAAAAAAATTAAATTAAAATATGGAACACTAGATTTGATTTACAAGCATTAATGAAAGGATATAAAAATAATATAGCATAATCGTAATTAATTTCTCTGCTAAGAAAATTGCATCAGTAATCGATTAGCATTTTTTTTATTTTCTCTTATAAAATATAAATATTTCGTAACGTTTTAGTTGGTTATTATAAACATATAACTTTTAAATTTATAAAAAAAAGTGTAAATGAATTTTATTTTCATAATATAAAAAATCAAGAAAATAAATAACCAATAAAAAAATAAATTAGTCTAATGTAAGATTATTATAATTATGAAAAAAAAAAGAATTATCATAAATCATGTAAAATATTAAAATATATTATATCACGCACCTTAGCAAGATTATGAAGATTGAAAAGTCTAAATGTTTGTCTCAGAGACAAAATGCCCCTCATGTCAAGTTCGTCAAACACAAATAAACCTGTACTTTTTGAAGAACTTGAATCTATAGATTCAAACCAAGGGTCACTTTCATGAATTTTATCATCCAATGTTTGTTGTTTCTTCAAATGGTTTAGCTTTGGTCTTTTTTGAATAAAATTGTCTTCAAATTTGATACCTCTTTTGTGGTAGAGGTTATAAGAAAGTTTATGTTGATTTTGAAGTCTTGAACTAACCCTAATTGGTTGCTCAAAACTTTTCTCGGTCTTATTTTCACAACTCTTGAATATTGACTCTATTATAATTTCTTTATATTCAAAAGTGTGAAATTGACACCTATAAATAAAATAAGATATAACAAAATGAAAACGTATTAATAAATAATACAAAACAATCAAATAAATCTAAAATATCAACTAAAAATTGGTTCAAACATTGAGAAAATTACTATAGAATAATTAGCCTTTATAATTTCGGGAAGATTCCTTGCTTAGATAAATGTACGATTGTGGGTACTGTTTGGCTTGCTACGGTTTGGATTATTTGGTTAAAGCGTAATGCGGTGATCTTTAAAGAGGAAGATTTTAGCTTTATCGAATGCATGTCGGAGATTATTCTATACTCATGGAGGTGGTTATGTGCCTCTCATAAGAGAGTAAATCTTTGTAGTTTTTATTATTGGAATATTCTCCCTCTTCTTTATTTTGAGAGGTAGAAGCTTTCTTTCTTGTATCGGGGCGGAGCATCCCTTTTGCTCCCTTTAATTCCATCACTTATTTAAAAAAAATAATGAACTAAACGATACAATATTATGCAACGCGGATACGTTAGATGATCAATTATTTAATAAATAAGGTTTGTAAAATATTATATAAAATTTATATTATGAATGGATATATTCTCTTTTACCCAACAAATACTGAAACAAAATATTGAAACTCAATATGTGTTTTGCAATATAGATCCTAAAACGTTATTGACGGATTCAATCACTATCTCTTTTAGTTTTATCAAATCTCAATAAACATTACCAACAATTGTGTTATTACAAAAAATAAAAATGAGAAAAGAAATTAATATTCTCAATCATATAGTGTTTGACGAAAAATCCTAACGTTACATATTGTTTTAATACAAAAAATAATAAAGTAATTTAAAAACAGAGATAATTGAAAACTTACCAGTAAATTATATGCTTATCTTTGCCTCAAATGTATAAGTGATGATGATATATTTGAATGAGTGAAGTATATATAGCCAAGATTATGAGGGCCTATTATAGTATTTGATCGCATTAAATCTATTACTAATTTTTATATTTGAATGCTTTAATGTTTTTTTCTTAAAGGCAGTGAGTCGTTGTAATGAAAATAGAATTGACATAATGATGAATACAGAAATAAAGAATTATTGAAATATTGTATTCAATATTTGCATGAAAAAAATTAATGAAATAATGAATTTAATTCAAAAGTCAGACCTCTATATTATACTACTATATGGTAAAAATTTTTTTTTTTAAACACATATAAAGGAAAACTAAAGGTTCTCCAACCTGTTTACAAGAGGACAAAGCAAAAGCCCGACAAAAGAAATTATAAACCAATTATCATTACGATAAGAAACGCAACGGCTCTTTGACAAAATCGTAATAAGGATAATTGAAACGAGTAATCTCTCCACAAAAGGACCACCTACACACCAAAATTTTGATGTTCCAAAGCAAATAATCAAAATTCCAATCCTCCTCACGAAAACAAGCATCATTCCTAACCAACCAAATGGACCAAGTTGTGGCTAACCAAATCACATCTAACTTCTTTACATCTACCTTTTTAGATTTACAAAATGAGTGTCAATCCATAAAACTTGACAAGCACTCTTCCTCCTCTATCCCCGATTTACTTATCCATAATGCTATCTCCCTCCAAATATTCTTTACGAAAGAACAAACAAAAAAAGTATGATCTCGATTTTCTAGATCAATACTACAAAAAGAGCACTTTAAATGATCAAAAAGGATAGGAATACCTCTATGCACCAAAATATTTTTTGTTGGAAGCCTATTAGCAAGGAGCCTCCACCCAAAAGCCTTAATTTGTAACGGCACCTCCGATTTCCAAACCAACCCCTTCGCCTCATGAAACTACAAAAAGGCCCAAAAAAGTACGCTTGCTCGCATACCCCCATAACAAGAAGATACCAAAAACACTTCTTCCCGATTAAGATCCCATTCCACCACATCTTTATCTACACCCAACTCCCCAAAATCCTCCAAAAAAACCCATTGTAACGCCCAGAAAAACAATTATGTGCTTAATTTAGTCATTTGTGATAATTATTGATATTTTCGCGTTTTGGGACAATTTAGTCGGTATTAGTTCGGGATAGCGGAGCGATAGTTAGTCAAGAATTTTAATATTTTTAGTATTAAAAATATTAATAAGTTAATATTTAGCGTTTTGGAAATATTCCGAGTAATTAAGATTAGACCGAAAATTGAGAGTTAAGAGCTAGAAAGGGGTGTGCGTAAATTAAATTAATTGGGATGAGTGAGCTGTGTGTGTGAGAATTGATTAGTCCCAAGTTGAAATAGTGATGCAGTAAACCACTTAGGTTAGAAACTCATAAAACATATTTTGAGAATCAATTGAGAATAAGCATTATTATAGCGGAAGAAGAGAGTCTTGGAGAAAATAGCAGAGAAAGAGGATATTTTTGTGTTAAACTTATTCATAATCTTTTCTCTTCTTTATCAGGTAAACAATATAAAAAGGATATTTTTTTAAATTATCATACCAATGCTATTGTTTCAGATTCTTTTATGTTCTTTTCAACACAGATGCATATACTGTCTCATATACAAAATATGGATTAAAAAGAGATAATTCTTATAAATTCAGGCCGGTGAAGATAACCCACTTGAATTTCCTTTTGAACTCGATGGATTATTAAAAAAAGAGTTGACAATCTGGGTTGTCTTTCAACTAAAGGAGGAGTGGAAGAAGATTGTGGTCAAAGGAAGTGGTGATTATTGCTTGGTGGAAAAGTTGAAAACTCTCAAAAACCGGATAGCTTGGTGGAACAAGAATGTCTATGGGTGGATAGATCTCCAAATCAACAAAGATGGGAAAGAGTTGCACTCTTTAGATAACGTGTTTGTTCATTTTGCAGGTAACGTCCCGGAAGATGTAGTTGTGAAAAGAATAAAAGTGGCGGAGGAATTTTGGGATAACATTAACAAGAGAGAAGGGATCCTTAGGTTAAAGTCGAGACAACTTTGGCTTTCCGAAGGTGATGACAACACTCGTTATTTCCACAATTCTCTAAAAAAAAGAAGAAGAAGAAGAAATGCTATTTGCTCCATTGACACACTGGCGGGAAGATTGGAAGGAGTTGAAGAAATTAAAGAGTTCACTTTCAAGCATTATGAAAATTTCTTTAAAGAAGAATGTCTTTTAAGGCCGGACTTAGAGGGATCAATTTTAACACTTTATCTTCGGAAGACTCATCGGACTTAGAGAATCCTTTCGAGGAAGATGAAGTGAAGGAAGCTATTTGGTCGTGTGATGGTAGCAAGAGTCCGGGGCCGGATGGTTTCTCTTTGGAGTTTTACAAAAGGTATTGGTCTCTCATTAAAGAAGACGTCATGAAGTGTTGCAATGACTTCTATCATAAAGGTACTCTTGTTAAATCCATTACTTCCTCTTTCCTTGCTCTTATTCCTAAAAAGAAGAATCCGCATGACTTGTTTGAATATCGGCCCATTTGTTTAGTGGGGAGTATTTATAAGATCATTGCAAAGATGTTAGCGGATAGGATGAGAGGTGTATTGGATAAGTTGGTCTCTTCCAATCAAACCACTTTTGTTCCCGGAAGAAGCATGATGGATGGGTTTCTAATGGTTAACGAAATTCTTGATTGGGCAAAAAGGAAGAAGAAGGGGTGCTTATTACTTAAAGTGGATTTCGAAAAGGCTTATGACTCAATTTCTTGGAATTATCTAAGGTATGGATTTTGGTGAAAATGGGATTTGGTAAAAGATGGATGAAATGGATGGAGTCTAGCATTTTTACCAATTACATGTCCGTGTTGGTGAATGGAAGTGCAACAAAAGATTTCAAGGTTTAAAGAGGATTACGTCAAGGTGATCCCATGTCACCTTTCTTGTTTGTTCTTGCTATGGAAGTTTTAACCGCTCTAACTAAGAATTCGGTGGAGGTGGGAGACTTTAAACCTATCAAGTATGGAGTAAACGACTTCATGGATATTCTCCAATTTGCAGACGATACCATCATTCTAGGAGAACCTACATATGATAATCTTTGGAGTTTAAAAGTGTTGTTGAGAGGTTTTGAATTGGTTTCCGGATTGAAGATCAACTTCCATAAAAGTAACTTCTATGGAACTCACATCGGAGATTGGTTTATCAAATCGGCGACAATTTTCCTTGCTTGCAAAAAAGGTTGCTTCCCGTTTAAATTCCTTGGTATTTGGGTGGGTGAAGGTGCGTATAAGGAAAAGGTGTGGCAAGAGGTGATTGACAACATAAAATCAAGACTCACTAAGTGGAAGGGAAGAAACATATCCATTGGCGGGAGGGTGACTCTTATTGGATCCGTTCTTAATGCTATCCCTATTTTTACTCTTTCTTTTTATAAAGCTCCGAGTAAAATTATTCAAGCGATAAGAAGTCTTCTTAGCAATTTTTTATGGTGTGGGAATGTGAAATCAAGATGCATCCATTGGGTTAAGTGTGAGAATGTTTGCAAGCCCAAAGGGAAAGGAGGGTTAGGTATTAGAGATGTGGGAGAAATGAACAAATCTCTTCTTCTTAAATGGAAGTGGAGAATTTTAAAGGAGGATAAGGCAATATGGAGTAGATTTTTACTTTTGAGATATCATATCCCGAAAATAAAAGTGTTAGCTTCTAGCAAGGATCTTTTAAATCGGGATGATTCTCGATGGTGGAGAGACATTGTTCTTGATGATTTCAAAGAGGATGATTTGGGTGAAGGGTTCACCGATTGGGTTAAATGTGAGTTCAAGAAAGGTAATAATATTCTTTTTTGGCATAGTTGTTGGTTGGATGATCAACCGCTCTGTGTTTCTTTTCCGCATTTGTTTGATCGTACAACCAACAAATTATGCGTGGTGAGTGATCTCCTTAATTTTAACCATGGTGACATTACGTGGAACTTGGAATCCATCTTTGGTGTGGATGTTTTGAATTCTTCGGTTCCGACCGCTCCTTCCACCATCTTATCCGCAACGGGCACGGTTATTGGCGAAGATTTTAGGGACTTGAAATCGATTCTTCAAGGGATTGTGCAGGACATATTGGCAACGGACGATTTCCATTGGAACCTAACCTCAAATGGAGATTTCACGGTGTCTAGTGTTTCGCACTTGGTGTCTAATGCAAAGGATCTAGCTTGGCCAACACCCACTATCAAGTTGTTGGATGTCATTTGGAAGACAAACATTCCGGGCAAAGATCAAGATTTTTTCTTGGAGATTCCTCATCAATAGACTACCGCTAAAAGTTCAACTTGTCAATAGAGGTGTGTCTAATCGTACTTCCATAGATTGTCCTTTTTGTTCAAACCATCCGGAATCTTTGGATCATCTTTTCTACCAATGCCATGTCACAAAGGCGGTTTGGAATAGAATTTATATGTGGTTTGGTAATGATGTTAATCTTTCTCATGAGGAATTCAAGGCTTTGGGAGTATTCAAGAAAAGGTGAAAAACACCAACACTAAAGCTAATCTAAACACAATATGGATGGATAGCTTTAATTTGGTGTACTTGGAATATGAGAAATACAATCATTTTTTATAACGGTATTTTTAGCTTCGATGAGGTGATATCAAACATCTTGTATTTTTCATGGAGATGGGTTAGTAATAAGGAATCTCCGAGTAGGATCAATTTTTATGATTGGTATAAATTACCCTTACTTTGTAACAAAACTTCCTAGCGTGTTCTCGATGAAAGGGTTGTACCCCTAGTGCGATATCTTATATTCAATTGCTTATTAAAAAAAAGTCTTTTAGATGGAAGAACGGCGAATGCTGAATTGAAACAAGATGTGACTGAAGGGTTTCACTTTCATCTCTCCTCATTCTTATTTTATTTTATTTCTCTAATTATTTATCTCTTTTTTGACGTAAGTAGACTTATATTTTTTTAAAGAAACTATTAATAATTATTTTATCACAAAATAACTATTATTAAAATTAAAACATTCAATATGTTCTGTGTAGTAATATTCAAGTATTATTATTAATGTTATTAAATTAAATAAACTTTCTTATAAAAAAATTAACGGAAAAATATATTTTGATTATCTTTTAAAAATAATTCTCTAAAATTTTGGACATCAAATAATTTTCATATTATATAAATTTATTTATAATAATTTATTTTTAAATTTAACTAAAATTTAAAACAAATTTAACTTGAATATTGGTATCCTTTCAAAATTTATGGGCATTACAAAATTATTTTATTTTTATATTTATATATTATTTAAAAATTAAAGACAAAATTTGGAATGTTTATATATTTGAATGAAAGATTAGCTTTAAAAATGCATTCATGTTAAATATATGCGCAATGAAAAATTTCTTATTAATTGATATTATAAAATATTTTTTTATTCTAAAATAATTTTTGTTTTGTTAAAATTTTTATGCAACATTTAAAAATGTAACCTTTTATTAGGAATCATACAACAATATAAAATTATTCCCATACACATTTAATGGGACATTTATTAGTTATTTTCAAAGATAAATTATATTAACATTTGAAAATCGTTCCCATAAATAATTTAGGGAACATTTGTAACATGTTGCGAGAATTGTCTTCGCAACACGTAATAAATGTTGCTTAATCTTTTTTTAGGCAACAATTTATAGGTGATGCAAAAAAAAGTATTGCTAGAAGCAATAAATGTTGTAGATCAAAATTGAACACCTCAATTGTTTTAGGGTTGCCAACCTAGTTCTTACATATTCAAGTGATGTTTTGATTTTTGTTTAATGTATTCCGCTGTAATCTTAGGTACTCTTGTTACTCCCTATAAATATTTTCCATTCTTCAATAATTGATTTTCGTTTTAAAAAATGTTCATATTATGGTAGTATATAATAAATAATATATTTTAATAATTAAAAATGTTATTTTTTTAATTAACTTAAATACATTAAATTTGTTGGTTTTTACACTACAAATCTTTTATTTTTGAAAATTACATATTGACCCTTTTTTTTGGTTTGGGGATAAGAAGAAAAAAATAACTATTTAATTTAGTGGGGTGTTGTTTGGTGTCGTTTAATTGTTTCAAAATATGGTTTTATTTTTAAATACAATAACTAAATATGTAGGATTCTTTTCGTTAACTCTATTGTAACCACGAAGATATATTTTGAAGGAGATTAGCATTGATAAAGTGTTTTCTTTTTGTGTTGTTGCATTGATTTTAAATATATTTAAGTGATTATAAGAGGCAATATTGTCGATCATTATATCTCTTTAAGAAAAATTGTAGAACACAAAATTACATTTTATTGTCATATTTATTACAATTTTGCAATATATTTCTCTATAGATAATCCCTTAAATGTCTAATACATATTAATTTGATGAAATTTGTATGATTTTTACCATACTAGTACAAACGCTTACGACATTTCTTTGCACCACAATGACATTGAAGCTGTTTGATTTTTCCATTTGAATCAACCACACTATCAAGTCTATATCCATAATCATAAGTCAGTTCCTGTTAAATAAAAAAAATTAACATTTTCTTATTAAATTTTCCTACGAAACAAGTTGTCGACAATATAAGAGGCACATGTCCAAAATACAAATTTAAATATAATTAAAGATTTAAATTGAATTTATTATAGAAATATAAAAGATAACATGACCAATGATAATATAAATTTCTTATGATTCACTAACTTTGCGGCAGGTTTTTTATTTTATTTTACTTTTTAAAATTTGTGAAAAATTTACTAAATTTTTTGTAAAACATAAGTGATTCTTGAATTTAAAAACTACGGTCATTTCTGGTTACAATAGAAAATGCTAAAAGATTTATTTTCATTACGATCATAAATACATAAATTTCTTTTTATGTTCATCACCATAAAAAAAGTTAACACATCATAACAAAAAATTATAAAAATAATTACCTGGTAGGGAGGTATGTCATGTGCTGCAAACAACATCAGACGAGCTAGTCTAACATCAAGGTGATTGTTGAGAACACATTGTACAAAAAGGTTTGGCTCACAACTGTGGTTGATAAACCTTGAAACATTTCCGAAAGAACCTGCATCAATACAAAATTCGGGATCTTTTTCTATTTCGCTGACTTTTTTTTTATATGATTTGTTTTTTGGTAGTATTACATCACCTATCCTTTTCTGAAAAATATCAATAATAAAAAAATATTAATATTAATCTTATTTAATTTCATATACTATTTATAATAAAATAAAAACTACCAAATGATAAAGAGTACATATTTTTTTTATTAATAAACTAGATAGATATAATATCGAGTGGAGAGCAAATCTAATTAAATCATAGTGGTATTATAAATTTTTGTATTCTTACATTTCTTCCATCCAATCCATTGATTGTGTGCAAGCAATCAATATCAAATATGTAGTCATTGATAATTGAATTATCTAATTTATCGTCTCTACTTAGTACACCAATATATTCTATTACTGGTGCACCAGAAGGTATAAAGTCCCATGTTCTAACAGCCCATCCTTTTTTGACTGTACGATAAACCTGTATAAAAGATTAGTATTTTAGTTAATTAACATATTTATAGACAACAATGATAATAAAATTTAAAAGTTTGTTTAAAATGTTAAATGACCTCAAGTCTATAATTCAAATCCTTTTGGGAAATTTTATTTCCACAGTTAGGCCCGCATCCACACTGCGGCCCACATTCCACTACGATGTCTCGAGGCTCTATTAATCTAAAAACATTAAATAATTAAAAGTTAGTTATTAATTTTAAGAATATTAAATATCAAACACTTCTAATATCATATATAAGAAAGAAAGAAAAATGAAACGAAAAATGTTACCTATTATCGTTTGTGTAAGGAAACTTAGAGCCATTAAGAAAATTAGTACATGAACATATATTAATATTTCTACAACTTCCTTGGCAATGACATCCATGAGTCCTTGGTGGAATCTTGACATGTTTTGAAACTTTATTTGACATAATATATGTAAAACCTAAAATTGTAAAAACACCATCAATGTCATATACTTTTTATATTAAAAAAATGGAGTGATAGCACAACATTTCACTTTAAAAAAGTGACTATATATTGGAAAAAGAAAATGAAACATCACTACACATGAACTTACCAGTAGGTGCAGTGGGAGGATCATCAAATTCATTGGTTGCAATTATGCAAATAGCTTCTTGTCCATCACTAATGTCGTTGCATACCAAACTAAACAAATAATATTTTTATAATTCAGTTATAAGTATGATATATCATCAGAGTTTAATAACATTATATATAAAACAAAATTTGTTAATAACTACCTTGGCGAAGAAGAAATAGCTCTAGCGACTTGACCTTTCATAAAATGGACCTGGAGTAATATAAAATAATCTTAAAATTTCACTTTATAAATGGAACAAAAATATATCACCAAAGACCAAAAATAACATATAATAGTAAAAAAATGTGCAAACAGTTTTATATAACCACCTGTATATAAAATAAACTCACTTACATATTTCTTTCTTGTTTTTATTGATGAAATTTATACTCAATCATTCTTAAAAATTTTAATTAAATAAAAATAAAAATTAAATTAAATAAATAAAATTTTACAACCTTATCTATTCCCACTTTAGCAAGTGTCTGAAGCTTATTGATCAGATATTTTGATGTTGTGAGTCCCATAACAAGTTCATTACCAATGCCATTTTCAACAACCTGCAATACAATGAAAATTAATTGAATAAATTCTTTCTATAATAAATTATAAGCAAATAAGATCCATATATTCATAGCCTCATAAATCCCAACTCAAAACAAATAAAATGAAGCTCAAGTATTTCCTATTTTGTGTTGCATGAAAAACTTTAGTGCAACAATAGTGCAAATTAGTGTCAAACTCATAACCAAGATCAAATTAAGTCATAAAGATGATGACCTTGCTATCCCTTACAAGCCAGGCATTGGCCTTTTTGTTATTAGTCTCTTCCTGTAAAATTAATGGGTCACATTATTAGAACTAAAATGTAATAGAAACAATATTTAAGTGTTAAATCCATAAGTTAACTCAACTTGGATTTAAAAAGTTTAATTAATACTCAACAATAAAAAAAATTAAATTAAAATATGGAACACTAGATTTGATTTACAAGCATTAATGAAAGGATATAAAAATAATATAGCATAATCGTAATTAATTTCTCTGCTAAGAAAATTGCATCAGTAATCGATTAGCATTTTTTTTATTTTCTCTTATAAAATATAAATATTTCGTAACGTTTTAGTTGGTTATTATAAACATATAACTTTTAAATTTATAAAAAAAAGTGTAAATGAATTTTATTTTCATAATATAAAAAATCAAGAAAATAAATAACCAATAAAAAAATAAATTAGTCTAATGTAAGATTATTATAATTATGAAAAAAAAAAGAATTATCATAAATCATGTAAAATATTAAAATATATTATATCACGCACCTTAGCAAGATTATGAAGATTGAAAAGTCTAAATGTTTGTCTCAGAGACAAAATGCCCCTCATGTCAAGTTCGTCAAACACAAATAAACCTGTACTTTTTGAAGAACTTGAATCTATAGATTCAAACCAAGGGTCACTTTCATGAATTTTATCATCCAATGTTTGTTGTTTCTTCAAATGGTTTAGCTTTGGTCTTTTTTGAATAAAATTGTCTTCAAATTTGATACCTCTTTTGTGGTAGAGGTTATAAGAAAGTTTATGTTGATTTTGAAGTCTTGAACTAACCCTAATTGGTTGCTCAAAACTTTTCTCGGTCTTATTTTCACAACTCTTGAATATTGACTCTATTATAATTTCTTTATATTCAAAAGTGTGAAATTGACACCTATAAATAAAATAAGATATAACAAAATGAAAACGTATTAATAAATAATACAAAACAATCAAATAAATCTAAAATATCAACTAAAAATTGGTTCAAACATTGAGAAAATTACTATAGAATAATTAGCCTTTATAATTTCGGGAAGATTCCTTGCTTAGATAAATGTACGATTGTGGGTACTGTTTGGCTTGCTACGGTTTGGATTATTTGGTTAAAGCGTAATGCGGTGATCTTTAAAGAGGAAGATTTTAGCTTTATCGAATGCATGTCGGAGATTATTCTATACTCATGGAGGTGGTTATGTGCCTCTCATAAGAGAGTAAATCTTTGTAGTTTTTATTATTGGAATATTCTCCCTCTTCTTTATTTTGAGAGGTAGAAGCTTTCTTTCTTGTATCGGGGCGGAGCATCCCTTTTGCTCCCTTTAATTCCATCACTTATTTAAAAAAAATAATGAACTAAACGATACAATATTATGCAACGCGGATACGTTAGATGATCAATTATTTAATAAATAAGGTTTGTAAAATATTATATAAAATTTATATTATGAATGGATATATTCTCTTTTACCCAACAAATACTGAAACAAAATATTGAAACTCAATATGTGTTTTGCAATATAGATCCTAAAACGTTATTGACGGATTCAATCACTATCTCTTTTAGTTTTATCAAATCTCAATAAACATTACCAACAATTGTGTTATTACAAAAAATAAAAATGAGAAAAGAAATTAATATTCTCAATCATATAGTGTTTGACGAAAAATCCTAACGTTACATATTGTTTTAATACAAAAAATAATAAAGTAATTTAAAAACAGAGATAATTGAAAACTTACCAGTAAATTATATGCTTATCTTTGCCTCAAATGTATAAGTGATGATGATATATTTGAATGAGTGAAGTATATATAGCCAAGATTATGAGGGCCTATTATAGTATTTGATCGCATTAAATCTATTACTAATTTTTATATTTGAATGCTTTAATGTTTTTTTCTTAAAGGCAGTGAGTCGTTGTAATGAAAATAGAATTGACATAATGATGAATACAGAAATAAAGAATTATTGAAATATTGTATTCAATATTTGCATGAAAAAAATTAATGAAATAATGAATTTAATTCAAAAGTCAGACCTCTATATTATACTACTATATGGTAAAAATTTTTTTTTTTAAACACATATAAAGGAAAACTAAAGGTTCTCCAACCTGTTTACAAGAGGACAAAGCAAAAGCCCGACAAAAGAAATTATAAACCAATTATCATTACGATAAGAAACGCAACGGCTCTTTGACAAAATCGTAATAAGGATAATTGAAACGAGTAATCTCTCCACAAAAGGACCACCTACACACCAAAATTTTGATGTTCCAAAGCAAATAATCAAAATTCCAATCCTCCTCACGAAAACAAGCATCATTCCTAACCAACCAAATGGACCAAGTTGTGGCTAACCAAATCACATCTAACTTCTTTACATCTACCTTTTTAGATTTACAAAATGAGTGTCAATCCATAAAACTTGACAAGCACTCTTCCTCCTCTATCCCCGATTTACTTATCCATAATGCTATCTCCCTCCAAATATTCTTTACGAAAGAACAAACAAAAAAAGTATGATCTCGATTTTCTAGATCAATACTACAAAAAGAGCACTTTAAATGATCAAAAAGGATAGGAATACCTCTATGCACCAAAATATTTTTTGTTGGAAGCCTATTAGCAAGGAGCCTCCACCCAAAAGCCTTAATTTGTAACGGCACCTCCGATTTCCAAACCAACCCCTTCGCCTCATGAAACTACAAAAAGGCCCAAAAAAGTACGCTTGCTCGCATACCCCCATAACAAGAAGATACCAAAAACACTTCTTCCCGATTAAGATCCCATTCCACCACATCTTTATCTACACCCAACTCCCCAAAATCCTCCAAAAAAACCCATTGTAACGCCCAGAAAAACAATTATGTGCTTAATTTAGTCATTTGTGATAATTATTGATATTTTCGCGTTTTGGGACAATTTAGTCGGTATTAGTTCGGGATAGCGGAGCGATAGTTAGTCAAGAATTTTAATATTTTTAGTATTAAAAATATTAATAAGTTAATATTTAGCGTTTTGGAAATATTCCGAGTAATTAAGATTAGACCGAAAATTGAGAGTTAAGAGCTAGAAAGGGGTGTGCGTAAATTAAATTAATTGGGATGAGTGAGCTGTGTGTGTGAGAATTGATTAGTCCCAAGTTGAAATAGTGATGCAGTAAACCACTTAGGTTAGAAACTCATAAAACATATTTTGAGAATCAATTGAGAATAAGCATTATTATAGCGGAAGAAGAGAGTCTTGGAGAAAATAGCAGAGAAAGAGGATATTTTTGTGTTAAACTTATTCATAATCTTTTCTCTTCTTTATCAGGTAAACAATATAAAAAGGATATTTTTTTAAATTATCATACCAATGCTATTGTTTCAGATTCTTTTATGTTCTTTTCAACACAGATGCATATACTGTCTCATATACAAAATATGGATTAAAAAGAGATAATTCTTATAAATTCAGGCCGGTGAAGATAACCCACTTGAATTTCCTTTTGAACTCGATGGATTATTAAAAAAAGAGTTGACAATCTGGGTTGTCTTTCAACTAAAGGAGGAGTGGAAGAAGATTGTGGTCAAAGGAAGTGGTGATTATTGCTTGGTGGAAAAGTTGAAAACTCTCAAAAACCGGATAGCTTGGTGGAACAAGAATGTCTATGGGTGGATAGATCTCCAAATCAACAAAGATGGGAAAGAGTTGCACTCTTTAGATAACGTGTTTGTTCATTTTGCAGGTAACGTCCCGGAAGATGTAGTTGTGAAAAGAATAAAAGTGGCGGAGGAATTTTGGGATAACATTAACAAGAGAGAAGGGATCCTTAGGTTAAAGTCGAGACAACTTTGGCTTTCCGAAGGTGATGACAACACTCGTTATTTCCACAATTCTCTAAAAAAAAGAAGAAGAAGAAGAAATGCTATTTGCTCCATTGACACACTGGCGGGAAGATTGGAAGGAGTTGAAGAAATTAAAGAGTTCACTTTCAAGCATTATGAAAATTTCTTTAAAGAAGAATGTCTTTTAAGGCCGGACTTAGAGGGATCAATTTTAACACTTTATCTTCGGAAGACTCATCGGACTTAGAGAATCCTTTCGAGGAAGATGAAGTGAAGGAAGCTATTTGGTCGTGTGATGGTAGCAAGAGTCCGGGGCCGGATGGTTTCTCTTTGGAGTTTTACAAAAGGTATTGGTCTCTCATTAAAGAAGACGTCATGAAGTGTTGCAATGACTTCTATCATAAAGGTACTCTTGTTAAATCCATTACTTCCTCTTTCCTTGCTCTTATTCCTAAAAAGAAGAATCCGCATGACTTGTTTGAATATCGGCCCATTTGTTTAGTGGGGAGTATTTATAAGATCATTGCAAAGATGTTAGCGGATAGGATGAGAGGTGTATTGGATAAGTTGGTCTCTTCCAATCAAACCACTTTTGTTCCCGGAAGAAGCATGATGGATGGGTTTCTAATGGTTAACGAAATTCTTGATTGGGCAAAAAGGAAGAAGAAGGGGTGCTTATTACTTAAAGTGGATTTCGAAAAGGCTTATGACTCAATTTCTTGGAATTATCTAAGGTATGGATTTTGGTGAAAATGGGATTTGGTAAAAGATGGATGAAATGGATGGAGTCTAGCATTTTTACCAATTACATGTCCGTGTTGGTGAATGGAAGTGCAACAAAAGATTTCAAGGTTTAAAGAGGATTACGTCAAGGTGATCCCATGTCACCTTTCTTGTTTGTTCTTGCTATGGAAGTTTTAACCGCTCTAACTAAGAATTCGGTGGAGGTGGGAGACTTTAAACCTATCAAGTATGGAGTAAACGACTTCATGGATATTCTCCAATTTGCAGACGATACCATCATTCTAGGAGAACCTACATATGATAATCTTTGGAGTTTAAAAGTGTTGTTGAGAGGTTTTGAATTGGTTTCCGGATTGAAGATCAACTTCCATAAAAGTAACTTCTATGGAACTCACATCGGAGATTGGTTTATCAAATCGGCGACAATTTTCCTTGCTTGCAAAAAAGGTTGCTTCCCGTTTAAATTCCTTGGTATTTGGGTGGGTGAAGGTGCGTATAAGGAAAAGGTGTGGCAAGAGGTGATTGACAACATAAAATCAAGACTCACTAAGTGGAAGGGAAGAAACATATCCATTGGCGGGAGGGTGACTCTTATTGGATCCGTTCTTAATGCTATCCCTATTTTTACTCTTTCTTTTTATAAAGCTCCGAGTAAAATTATTCAAGCGATAAGAAGTCTTCTTAGCAATTTTTTATGGTGTGGGAATGTGAAATCAAGATGCATCCATTGGGTTAAGTGTGAGAATGTTTGCAAGCCCAAAGGGAAAGGAGGGTTAGGTATTAGAGATGTGGGAGAAATGAACAAATCTCTTCTTCTTAAATGGAAGTGGAGAATTTTAAAGGAGGATAAGGCAATATGGAGTAGATTTTTACTTTTGAGATATCATATCCCGAAAATAAAAGTGTTAGCTTCTAGCAAGGATCTTTTAAATCGGGATGATTCTCGATGGTGGAGAGACATTGTTCTTGATGATTTCAAAGAGGATGATTTGGGTGAAGGGTTCACCGATTGGGTTAAATGTGAGTTCAAGAAAGGTAATAATATTCTTTTTTGGCATAGTTGTTGGTTGGATGATCAACCGCTCTGTGTTTCTTTTCCGCATTTGTTTGATCGTACAACCAACAAATTATGCGTGGTGAGTGATCTCCTTAATTTTAACCATGGTGACATTACGTGGAACTTGGAATCCATCTTTGGTGTGGATGTTTTGAATTCTTCGGTTCCGACCGCTCCTTCCACCATCTTATCCGCAACGGGCACGGTTATTGGCGAAGATTTTAGGGACTTGAAATCGATTCTTCAAGGGATTGTGCAGGACATATTGGCAACGGACGATTTCCATTGGAACCTAACCTCAAATGGAGATTTCACGGTGTCTAGTGTTTCGCACTTGGTGTCTAATGCAAAGGATCTAGCTTGGCCAACACCCACTATCAAGTTGTTGGATGTCATTTGGAAGACAAACATTCCGGGCAAAGATCAAGATTTTTTCTTGGAGATTCCTCATCAATAGACTACCGCTAAAAGTTCAACTTGTCAATAGAGGTGTGTCTAATCGTACTTCCATAGATTGTCCTTTTTGTTCAAACCATCCGGAATCTTTGGATCATCTTTTCTACCAATGCCATGTCACAAAGGCGGTTTGGAATAGAATTTATATGTGGTTTGGTAATGATGTTAATCTTTCTCATGAGGAATTCAAGGCTTTGGGAGTATTCAAGAAAAGGTGAAAAACACCAACACTAAAGCTAATCTAAACACAATATGGATGGATAGCTTTAATTTGGTGTACTTGGAATATGAGAAATACAATCATTTTTTATAACGGTATTTTTAGCTTCGATGAGGTGATATCAAACATCTTGTATTTTTCATGGAGATGGGTTAGTAATAAGGAATCTCCGAGTAGGATCAATTTTTATGATTGGTATAAATTACCCTTACTTTGTAACAAAACTTCCTAGCGTGTTCTCGATGAAAGGGTTGTACCCCTAGTGCGATATCTTATATTCAATTGCTTATTAAAAAAAAGTCTTTTAGATGGAAGAACGGCGAATGCTGAATTGAAACAAGATGTGACTGAAGGGTTTCACTTTCATCTCTCCTCATTCTTATTTTATTTTATTTCTCTAATTATTTATCTCTTTTTTGACGTAAGTAGACTTATATTTTTTTAAAGAAACTATTAATAATTATTTTATCACAAAATAACTATTATTAAAATTAAAACATTCAATATGTTCTGTGTAGTAATATTCAAGTATTATTATTAATGTTATTAAATTAAATAAACTTTCTTATAAAAAAATTAACGGAAAAATATATTTTGATTATCTTTTAAAAATAATTCTCTAAAATTTTGGACATCAAATAATTTTCATATTATATAAATTTATTTATAATAATTTATTTTTAAATTTAACTAAAATTTAAAACAAATTTAACTTGAATATTGGTATCCTTTCAAAATTTATGGGCATTACAAAATTATTTTATTTTTATATTTATATATTATTTAAAAATTAAAGACAAAATTTGGAATGTTTATATATTTGAATGAAAGATTAGCTTTAAAAATGCATTCATGTTAAATATATGCGCAATGAAAAATTTCTTATTAATTGATATTATAAAATATTTTTTTATTCTAAAATAATTTTTGTTTTGTTAAAATTTTTATGCAACATTTAAAAATGTAACCTTTTATTAGGAATCATACAACAATATAAAATTATTCCCATACACATTTAATGGGACATTTATTAGTTATTTTCAAAGATAAATTATATTAACATTTGAAAATCGTTCCCATAAATAATTTAGGGAACATTTGTAACATGTTGCGAGAATTGTCTTCGCAACACGTAATAAATGTTGCTTAATCTTTTTTTAGGCAACAATTTATAGGTGATGCAAAAAAAAGTATTGCTAGAAGCAATAAATGTTGTAGATCAAAATTGAACACCTCAATTGTTTTAGGGTTGCCAACCTAGTTCTTACATATTCAAGTGATGTTTTGATTTTTGTTTAATGTATTCCGCTGTAATCTTAGGTACTCTTGTTACTCCCTATAAATATTTTCCATTCTTCAATAATTGATTTTCGTTTTAAAAAATGTTCATATTATGGTAGTATATAATAAATAATATATTTTAATAATTAAAAATGTTATTTTTTTAATTAACTTAAATACATTAAATTTGTTGGTTTTTACACTACAAATCTTTTATTTTTGAAAATTACATATTGACCCTTTTTTTTGGTTTGGGGATAAGAAGAAAAAAATAACTATTTAATTTAGTGGGGTGTTGTTTGGTGTCGTTTAATTGTTTCAAAATATGGTTTTATTTTTAAATACAATAACTAAATATGTAGGATTCTTTTCGTTAACTCTATTGTAACCACGAAGATATATTTTGAAGGAGATTAGCATTGATAAAGTGTTTTCTTTTTGTGTTGTTGCATTGATTTTAAATATATTTAAGTGATTATAAGAGGCAATATTGTCGATCATTATATCTCTTTAAGAAAAATTGTAGAACACAAAATTACATTTTATTGTCATATTTATTACAATTTTGCAATATATTTCTCTATAGATAATCCCTTAAATGTCTAATACATATTAATTTGATGAAATTTGTATGATTTTTACCATACTAGTACAAACGCTTACGACATTTCTTTGCACCACAATGACATTGAAGCTGTTTGATTTTTCCATTTGAATCAACCACACTATCAAGTCTATATCCATAATCATAAGTCAGTTCCTGTTAAATAAAAAAAATTAACATTTTCTTATTAAATTTTCCTACGAAACAAGTTGTCGACAATATAAGAGGCACATGTCCAAAATACAAATTTAAATATAATTAAAGATTTAAATTGAATTTATTATAGAAATATAAAAGATAACATGACCAATGATAATATAAATTTCTTATGATTCACTAACTTTGCGGCAGGTTTTTTATTTTATTTTACTTTTTAAAATTTGTGAAAAATTTACTAAATTTTTTGTAAAACATAAGTGATTCTTGAATTTAAAAACTACGGTCATTTCTGGTTACAATAGAAAATGCTAAAAGATTTATTTTCATTACGATCATAAATACATAAATTTCTTTTTATGTTCATCACCATAAAAAAAGTTAACACATCATAACAAAAAATTATAAAAATAATTACCTGGTAGGGAGGTATGTCATGTGCTGCAAACAACATCAGACGAGCTAGTCTAACATCAAGGTGATTGTTGAGAACACATTGTACAAAAAGGTTTGGCTCACAACTGTGGTTGATAAACCTTGAAACATTTCCGAAAGAACCTGCATCAATACAAAATTCGGGATCTTTTTCTATTTCGCTGACTTTATTTTGATATGATTTGCTTTTAGGCAGTATTACATCGCCCATCCTTTTCTGAAAAATATCTATAATAAAAAAATATTAATATTAATCTTATTTACTTTCATATACTATTTATAATAAGATAAAAACTACATAATGATAAAGAGTACATATTTTTTTTAATTAATAAACTAGATAGATAAAATATCGGGTGGAGAGCAAATCTAATTAAATCATAGTGGTATTATAAATTTTTGTATTCTTACATTTCTTCCATCCAATCCATTGATTGTGTGCAAGCGATCTATATCAAATATGTAGTCATTGATAATTGAATTATCTAATTTATCGTCTCTACTTAGTACACCAATATATTCTATTACTGGTGCACTAGAAGGTATAAAGTCCCATGTTCTAACAGCCCATCCTTTTTTGACTGTACGATAAACCTGTATAAAAGATTAGTATTTTAGTTAATTAACATATTTATAGACAACAATGATAATAAAATTTAAAAGTTTGTTTAAAATGTTTTTTTTTTTTAATAAGCAAGGGATATATTAAACCACGAGAACCCAAGTTCTCAAAAAGGGATACAAGAGGCACGGAATGTGTACCGGCCAAAGAAGATTATGCTCCAATTGAGCCTTACGAAAGGTAGAAAATAGGATCCCTACTAAATTCGTAAAAATTACAATTGGTGTGCATAATATTCCCAACAAAAGACCACCTCCAAACCAAAGCCTTGATTCCCCAAACAATGTCCGAGATATTCCATGTGTCGCTTCTAAACACAATCCCGTTTCTGATTAACCAAATATACCAAACCACCGATAACCAAAAAATTCCCTCCTTTCCTTTTCTAACTCTAGCCTTCCTTCCGAAAATGTACCATCTCATAAAGCTCTCTTTAAAATCCGCCGCTTTAAAATCATCGAAACCAATCCAATTCGCTATTTCTCTCCAAACCAACTCCACACAATAGCACGACAGAAGGAGGTGGGATGGTTCTTCAACATTGCAACAACAAAAGGCGCAGAAAGAATTAGATTGAGCAATTATACCTTTCCGAAAAAGAACTCCTTTTGTCGGTATCTTATTGTTGAAGCACCGCCAAGCGAAAGCTTTCGATTTCAAAGGCGCATCAATCTTCCAAACTAGACTAAAAACCTTATCAAACTCACCCTCCGGGCCAAACGGGATTTGAAACTTGCCTAGAACTTCGTAGCAGCTTCTAACCGAGAAAGAACCATGATTTTCCGGCAACCAAACTGCTCTGTCAGCGCAATTCCGGTCCAAGGAAACATCCTGTAGATTGATTTGCAACTGCTCCAGCGATTCCGCAGCAAGATCATGGATTCCGTAAGGCTGCTGCGCTCCCAGCTGCTCCGAAGACTGCACCGCTGCAGCCCCTGTTTGCTGTAATAAACCCGAGTGAACCTGCTGCAGACCCAAAACAGAGGCATTCCCAGGAGATGGATAGTGCTGGGAACTAGGATAGAGGCTCGACAAGCCGAAGTCTCCCCACCTCCATCCCTCGTCACGCCAACTCCCCATGAGAGCCACTGAAACATTCTTCAGAGATGACAGAAAAAACAGCAAAGGGTACATATCTTTAAGAATACCCTGTTTAGACCAATTAGCGTGCCAAAACGAAGTAGTTCCGCCGTTACCTACAGAAAAACAAGTGTTAGTATTAAAAAAGTCCCGCGGTTCCAATGTCATTATGTCCCTCCACCAATGAGATTTTAATTCCTCCCCCTTCCCTTTGGACTCCGCATGAGCTACACAAAGATTAACATCTCCATACCGCGCTTTCAACACCCCATACCACAAGGAATCCGGTTTTTCTACAATCCTCCATTTCCATTTATACAAGAGAGCCGTGTTAAAATCTTCAATCCTTCTAATCCCCAAACCTCCTTTCTCAATAGGTAGACAAACCGATTTCCAACTAATCCAATGTATGCACCTTTTGTTTTCCGATCCTCCCCATAAAAAATTACTTTGGATGCGATTTATGTCCTTAATAACTTTCTTTGGAGCCTTGAAGAAAGAGAGATGAAAAATAGCTAGGCTACTAAGGACCGCCTTCACAAGGGTGATTCTACCTCCAAAACTAAGGAACCTTCCTTTCCAACTCTCCAATCTCCTTCTAATTTTCGTCAACAACGGGTCCCAAGTGATGATCTTTCTTGGATTGCTACCGATAGGTAGACCTAAGAAAGAGAACTCCTTTTCTTCCCTCCTACAACCAAGAAAATTAGTGGCTAACTCCAAGAAATTATCACTAATATTTATCCCTATTAACTTGCTCTTGTGAAAGTTAATACCCAAACCCGAAATCATCTCGAAGGCCTTCAAAACCGATTTAATAGCCCACAAATGAGCCAAACTACCATCTCCAATCAATAAGGTATCGTCCGCAAATTGGAGGACGTCCACGAAACACCTTCTCTTGAATGTGAACCCCGCAAAATCTCCATTCTCTACCGCTCTATTCACTAACCCTTTCAATCCTTCCGCTACTATAACAAAGAGGAAAGGGGAGATTGGGTCGCCTTGCCTCAAACCCTTCTCCACCTTGAACTCCTTGGTTGGGCTACCATTCACCAACACCGACATATGACTTGTGAAAACGATAGCTTTCATCCACTTAATCCATCTTTCTCCAAACCCCATTCTAATCAACATTGCACTAAGAAACTCCCAATTAACCTTGTCATACGCTTTCTCAAAGTCAACTTTAAAGAGAAGCACTTCCTTCTTAGCCTTTGTTGCGTAGTCCACTAATTCGTTTGCAACTACAACCCCGTCTAACAATTGTCTTCCCGGAACAAAAGCGCTTTGGCTATTGGATATGACTTTCCCTATGACCTTCTTGATTCTTCCCGCCAAAACTTTTGATATGATTTTATGGATGCTCCCTACCAAGCATATAGGCCTATAATCATCTAAAGCTAAGGGATTATTAGATTTAGGGATCAAAGCCAAGAAGGATGAAGTAATGGACTTAGATAGCTTGCTCCACGAGTAAAAATCTCTAAAGCAAGAAAAGATATCCGACTTGACGAATCCCCAACACTTCTTGTAAAAAAGAATCGAATACCCATCCGGACCCGGACTTTTGTCCCCATCACAACTCCAAACCGCCTCCTTAATTTCACTTTCCTCAAAGGGAGAATCTAAAAAGCCTTTGTCTTCAAGGTTAATCTTGTTGAATAGATCACCCTCCAAAATCGGTCTAAAAGTGTCACTTTCCTTAAATTTCGACTCAAAATGAACAAAAACCTCCTCCTTTACTTCCTCCACCTTGCTAAGGATTCCCCTCCCCGTTGAGATGTGACCAAGGTAATTGCGCCTCCTACCGCTCCTCAAAACCGAATGAAAGAATTTGCTATTATCATCTCCATCGTTTAACCACTTTAATCTCGCCTTTTGAATTAACATGTTTTCCCTAATCTTTAGATTAGTCCAAAACTTTCTATTAGCCCTCCTTCTATCCCCACTATCCACTTCCTCATCCGAGAGATGATTGTCCAAAGCATTAATCTCCTTCACACCCTCCTCCAACTCTAGGTTGATTTTTCCGAACACATTCAAATTCCACCATCTCAATTTTATCTTGAGAAGTCTCAACTTCTCCTTCAACACATAGTCTCATCTCCCTTTAACACACATATTCCTCCATTCCTTCTCTACAAAACCTATAAAATCCTTATGATTAAACCACTCATTATTGAATTTGAAGGGTTTCGGGCCCCAATCCGTTTTATCCAACACAAGCCAAATTGGACAATGATCGGATATGTCCCTATCTCCTATTTGTTGACCGACGACTCCCCACCAATCAATTAAATTACTTGAAACCAAGAAGCGATCTATCCTACTTTTGGCCCTGCCATCACTACTAAACCAGCTGAAAGTCTTACCTTTGCACGGAACATCTTCCAAATCAACATCAGATATGAACCCAGCGAACTCCTCCCACTCCCCCTGATTACTCAACGCCGACCTCCCTCTTCTTTCCCTACCATCTTTAACAGAATTGAAATCCCCAGCAATTAACCATTCCCCATCGTTAAAGCGCTCTTTAACATCTACCAGGTTTTTCCAGAGAACACGTTTAGGAGTAAGACCGCAAGGAGAATAAACATTGCAGATATAAACAGGACAAACATGCCTCTCAAACTCTTTCGGCTCCACTATTATGCCCAGGAAACCAACGCCCCTAAAGCTGCCAATCACATTCACTTTCGAGACTTTCCACAGAATTATTAAACCACCAGACATACCTTGAGAGTCCGACACAGAAAAATCGATTCCTTCCTCGCGCCAGAAGCTTTTCGCCATCGCCTCCGAACAGCTTCTCAGCTTTGTTTCCTGGATCAGGAAAACATCCGCCTTCCCTGAAGTTATTATCTGATGAATCCTTCTCCTCTTGATCCGACTACAACCCCCCCTTATATTGAAAGACCCGATTATCATTGGGACACTATTGTTTGCTCCTTCGCTCCTTCCTTAACTGGGCTGCTCATTTCTGCTGACTGAATAAAGGAATTTTGCTTGTTATCTGTTACTCCCAACTTGATGATACGCTGTTCTAACATCTCCCCTCCTGTTCCTTGCTGAATAAAATCGGTTATCCTCTTATTGCACCTTTTGATATCCGTATCTACTGAGTTTTCCCCATGGGCACTTTCTTCACTTTTGGTCGAGAAAAGAGGGAATTGAGAAATTGGGTCCGATTCTATGGGAATAAGCACAGTACTTGGCCCACCTAGCAAAGCAAGAGCTGACTTTTTCTTTTTGGGCCTCACTTTACCGGAAATGGGCGGCCCAGTAAAGCTATTAAGTTTTTTAAACCGAGTCTTTTTCCTACCGTGTAGTCTCGCCACGTGTCTTCTAGGAGTACCTACAGAATTGGGCCCCCCTTCACCGCCTGATTCTGCTACACGCGTTTCTTCAGACTTTGATTTTCCCCCACCTTCCTCAAAAGAGCTAAAAGCCATACCGCTTTCTCTATTGATCTCTCTGATTTTTCTGATCATCACCATATCCTTCGCATGGTTCACAGCGCCGTCAAACGATAAAGGTGGCTCAAGGATTTCTTTCTGCCTCGAAAAAATCAACTCCTGATTGATTTCTCTGAGTGATCCTACCTCCTTGTCTACCTCTGAGTCTACTTTTGCACAACATACCTTTGAGTTTGACCCAAAGGATAAAACGTCGTCTGAAAGGAAAAGGCCTTCGTCCTCCTCAGATCCTCCGCCGTACCCTAACCCCATGTCCTCCGAACTTGATTCATCCAACTGGGTTTTTTCCGAGGCCGGTGAAGATCTGTTCAAGCGCATAGGTCCCCACGAGTCTTCTCTTAGCACCAGACGAAAAGCCACACCATCTATGTCCACCGTTAAGAAACCAGGCAGAACGAAAGAACCATCATGAACCCTCATCATGACCCTGGCTATATCCATACAAGATTTGCTAGCAGTGTTTTCGTCTAAGCAAATGAAGGAACCTAAGGAGTTTGCGAGCGCAACAAAAAAGTCCGCATTCCATGCATGGCAAGGGACCCCGTAGATCCGGAACCAAACAACCCTGTCCGAGTCTACATCTGTCTCCTCCCAGGGTCGAACCTCTTTAAACCACTGTTTCCACCATGTTTGACCTTCACCGATCAACTCCCTGATAAAACCCCTTTCTGTCTCTTCGAGTAAACAAAGGTTGGCCCCCAAAGGTGAAACCTTGATAGAGAATACCCCTTCAACCTCAAAATGAGTTTGAATATTGTATGCTGAACCAGGATTGAGAACCACCCCTACGTAGGCCTTTCTAAGTCTTTCCTTATCCTCCTCCCTAGACACAAAGCTCAGAACCGGAGCCGGAACCGGTGCCTCAACCCCTACGGAATCTACCTTCGTCTTCCCTGCCACTTCAGCATAACTCCACCCTTTACGAAAACTGGGATTGTTGATTCTTCTCTCTGCCCCCCTTAACTCTGGTGCCTCCGCTACCTTACCCCTCACCGTATCCTTGCCACGAAACGTTTGAGCCCTCTCGAACCTAGGGACGTTTGCATGGATCTTCTTGCCGTCGATCATTATATTATCCAGCCTCACCGCCAAGAGTCTTCCCTCCTCCACACCAACAAAACGGGCAAAACCAAACCTTTTCCCTAGATTGTTCTTCCTAGGTGGGATCACCACCTCCACCACATCTCCATGGCATCCGAAGAGATCAAAAACATCCTTGGCATTCACTCTATTGGGTATGTCGGAAAAAAAGATAGAGACAAGGACTTCTGACCCTCTTAACTTCCTACCACCATTGAATGGGAAACAATCCCACCTTGGATGCACTGCTCGAAAAATCTTCCTCTGGGCTATCTTCCAATCCATGATACGATCCTTCACAGAAACGAAACTAGTGCCAACTCCGATGAAATTGAAAAAAACGACCTCAAGTCTATAATTCAAACCCTTTTGGGAAATTTTATTTCCACAGTTAGGCCCGCATCCACACTGCGGCCCACATTCCACTACGATGTCTCGAGGCTCTATTAATCTAAAAACATTAAATAATTAAAAGTTAGTTATTAATTTTAAGAATATTAAATATCAAACACTTCTAGTATCATATATAAGAAAGAAAGAAGAATGAAACGAAAAATGTTACCTATTATCGTTTGTGTAAGGAAAGTTAGAGCCATTAAAAAAATTAGTGCATGAACATATTTTAATATTTCTACAACTTCCTTGGCAATGACATCCATGAGTCCTTGATGGAATCTTGACATGTTTTGAAACTTTATTTGACATAATATAGGTAAAACCTAAAATTGTAAAAACATCATCAATGTCATATACTTTTTATATTAAAAAAAAAAGGAGTGATAGCACAATATTTCACTTTTAAAAAAGTGACTATATATTAGAAAAAGAAAATGAAACATCACTACACATCTTCAACACAGCAGTGTGAATAAACTTACCAATAGGAGCAGTGGGAGGATCATCATATTCATTGGTTGCAATTATGCTAATAGCTTCTTGTCCATCACTAATGTCGTTGCATACCAAACTAAAAATAATAATATTTTTATAATTCAGTTATAAGTATGATATATCATCAGAGTTTAATAATATTATATATAAAAAGAAATTTGTTAATAAATACCTTGGCGAAGAAGAAATAGCTCTAGCGACTTGACCTTTCATAAAATGGACCTGGAGTAATATAAAATAATCTTAAAATTTCACTTTATAAATGGAACAAAAATATATCACCAAAGATCAGAAATAACATATAAAAGTAAAAAAATGTGCAAACAGTTTTATATAAGCACCTGTATATAAAATAAACTCACTTACATATGTCTCTCTTGTTTTTATTGATGAAATTTATACTCAATCTCTCTTAAAAATTTTAATTAAATAAAAATAAAAATTAAATTATATAAATAAAAATTTACCACCTTATCTATTCCCACTTTAGCAAGTGTCTGAAGCTTATTGATCAGATATTTTGATGTTGTGAGTCCCATAACAAGTTCATTATCAATGCCATTTTCAACAATCTGCAATACAATAAAAATTAATTGAATAAATTCTTTCTATAATAAATTATAAGCAAATAAGATCCATATATTCATTGTCTCATAAATTCCAACTCAGAACAAATAAAATGAAGTTCAAGTATTTCCTATTTTGTGTTGGATGAAAAACATTAGTGCAACAATAGTGCAAATTAGTGTCAAACTCATAACCAAGATCAAATTAAGTCATAAAGATGATGACCTTGCTATCCCTTACAAGCCAGGCATTGGCCTTTTTGTTATTAGTCTCTTCCTGTAAAATTAATGGGTCACATTATTAGAACTAAAATGTAATAGACACAATGTTTAAGTGTTAAATCCATAAGTTAACTCAACTTTGATTTAAAAATTTTAATTAATACTCAACAATAAAAAAAATTGAATTAAAATATGGAACACTAGATTTGATTTACAAGCATTAATGAAAGGATATAAAAATAATATAGCATAATCGTAATTAATTTCTCTGCTAAGAAAATTGCATCAGTAATCGATTAACATTTTTTTTTATTTTCTCTTATAAAATATAAATATTTCGTACCGTTTTACTTGGTTATTATAAACATATAACTTTTAAATTTATAAAAAAAAAAGTGTAAATGAATTTTATTTTCATAATATAAAAAATCAAGAAAATAAATAACCAATAAAAAAATAAAGTAGTCTAATGTAAGATTATTATAATTATGAAAAAAAAAAAGAATTATCATAAATCATGTAAAATATTAAAATATATTATATCACGCACCTTAGCAAGATTATGAAGATTGAAAAGTCTAAATGTTTGTCTCAGAGACAAAATGCCCCTCATGTCAAGTTCGTCAAACACAAATAAACCTGTACTTTTTGAAGAACTTGAATCTATAGATTCAAACCAAGGGTCACTTTCATGAATTTTATCATCCAATGTTTGTTGTTTCTTCAAATGGTTTAGCTTTGGTCTTTTTTGAATAAAATTGTCTTCAAATTTGATACCTCTTTTGTGGTAGAGGTTATAAGAAAGTTTATGTTGATTTTGAAGTCTTGAACTAACCCTAATTGGTTGCTCAAAACTTTTCTCGGTCTTATTTTCACAACTCTTGAATATTGACTCTATTATAATTTCTTTATATTCAAAAGTGTGAAATTGACACCTATAAATAAAATAAGATATAACAAAATGAAAACGTATTAATAAATAATACAAAACAATCAAATAAATCTAAAATATCAACTAAAAATTGGTTCAAACATTGAGAAAATTACTATAGAATAATTAGCCTTTATAATTTCGGGAAGATTCCTTGCTTAGATAAATGTACGATTGTGGGTACTGTTTGGCTTGCTACGGTTTGGATTATTTGGTTAAAGCGTAATGCGGTGATCTTTAAAGAGGAAGATTTTAGCTTTATCGAATGCATGTCGGAGATTATTCTATACTCATGGAGGTGGTTATGTGCCTCTCATAAGAGAGTAAATCTTTGTAGTTTTTATTATTGGAATATTCTCCCTCTTCTTTATTTTGAGAGGTAGAAGCTTTCTTTCTTGTATCGGGGCGGAGCATCCCTTTTGCTCCCTTTAATTCCATCACTTATTTAAAAAAAATAATGAACTAAACGATACAATATTATGCAACGCGGATACGTTAGATGATCAATTATTTAATAAATAAGGTTTGTAAAATATTATATAAAATTTATATTATGAATGGATATATTCTCTTTTACCCAACAAATACTGAAACAAAATATTGAAACTCAATATGTGTTTTGCATTATAGATCCTAAAACGTTATTGACGGATTCAATCACTATCTCTTTTAGTTTTATCAAATCTCAATAAACATTACCAACAATTGTGTTATTACAAAAAATAAAAATGAGAAAAGAAATTAATATTCTCAATCATATAGTGTTTGACGAAAAATCCTAACGTTACATATTGTTTTAATACAAAAAATAATAAAGTAATTTAAAAACAGAGATAATTGAAAACTTACCAGTAAATTATATGCTTATCTTTGCCTCAAATGTATAAGTGATGATGATATATTTGAATGAGTGAAGTATATATAGCCAAGATTATGAGGGCCTATTATAGTATTTGATCGCATTAAATCTATTACTAATTTTTATATTTGAATGCTTTAATGTTTTTTTCTTAAAGGCAGTGAGTCGTTGTAATGAAAATAGAATTGACATAATGATGAATACAGAAATAAAGAATTATTGAAATATTGTATTCAATATTTGCATGAAAAAAATTAATGAAATAATGAATTTAATTCAAAAGTCAGACCTCTATATTATACTACTATATGGTAAAAAAAAATTTTTTTTTTTAAACACATATAAAGGAAAACTAAAGGTTCTCCAACCTGTTTACAAGAGGACAAAGCAAAAGCCCGACAAAAGAAATTATAAACCAATTATCATTACGATAAGAAACGCAACGGCTCTTTGACAAAATCGTAATAAGGATAATTGAAACGAGTAATCTCTCCACAAAAGGACCACCTACACACCAAAATTTTGATGTTCCAAAGCAAATAATCAAAATTCCAATCCTCCTCACGAAAACAAGCATCATTCCTAACCAACCAAATGGACCAAGTTGTGGCTAACCAAATCACATCTAACTTCTTTACATCTACCTTTTTAGATTTACAAAATGAGTGTCAATCCATAAAACTTGACAAGCACTCTTCCTCCTCTATCCCCGATTTACTTATCCATAATGCTATCTCCCTCCAAATATTCTTTACGAAAGAACAAACAAAAAAAGTATGATCTCGATTTTCTAGATCAATACTACAAAAAGAGCACTTTAAATGATCAAAAAGGATAGGAATACCTCTATGCACCAAAATATTTTTTGTTGGAAGCCTATTAGCAAGGAGCCTCCACCCAAAAGCCTTAATTTGTAACGGCACCTCCGATTTCCAAACCAACCCCTTCGCCTCATGAAATCTACAAAAAGGCCCAAAAAAGTACGCTTGCTCGCATACCCCCATAACAAGAAGATACCAAAAACACTTCTTCCCGATTAAGATCCCATTCCACCACATCTTTATCTACACCCAACTCCCCAAAATCCTCCAAAAAAACCCATTGTAACGCCCAGAAAAACAATTATGTGCTTAATTTAGTCATTTGTGATAATTATTGATATTTTCGCGTTTTGGGACAATTTAGTCGGTATTAGTTCGGGATAGCGGAGCGATAGTTAGTCAAGAATTTTAATATTTTTAGTATTAAAAATATTAATAAGTTAATATTTAGCGTTTTGGAAATATTCCGAGTAATTAAGATTAGACCGAAAATTGAGAGTTAAGAGCTAGAAAGGGGTGTGCGTAAATTAAATTAATTGGGATGAGTGAGCTGTGTGTGTGAGAATTGATTAGTCCCAAGTTGAAATAGTGATGCAGTAAACCACTTAGGTTAGAAACTCATAAAACATATTTTGAGAATCAATTGAGAATAAGCATTATTATAGCGGAAGAAGAGAGTCTTGGAGAAAATAGCAGAGAAAGAGGATATTTTTGTGTTAAACTTATTCATAATCTTTTCTCTTCTTTATCAGGTAAACAATATAAAAAGGATATTTTTTTAAATTATCATACCAATGCTATTGTTTCAGATTCTTTTATGTTCTTTTCAACACAGATGCATATACTGTCTCATATACAAAATATGGATTAAAAAGAGATAATTCTTATAAATTCAGGCCGGTGAAGATAACCCACTTGAATTTCCTTTTGAACTCGATGGATTATTAAAAAAAGAGTTGACAATCTGGGTTGTCTTTCAACTAAAGGAGGAGTGGAAGAAGATTGTGGTCAAAGGAAGTGGTGATTATTGCTTGGTGGAAAAGTTGAAAACTCTCAAAAACCGGATAGCTTGGTGGAACAAGAATGTCTATGGGTGGATAGATCTCCAAATCAACAAAGATGGGAAAGAGTTGCACTCTTTAGATAACGTGTTTGTTCATTTTGCAGGTAACGTCCCGGAAGATGTAGTTGTGAAAAGAATAAAAGTGGCGGAGGAATTTTGGGATAACATTAACAAGAGAGAAGGGATCCTTAGGTTAAAGTCGAGACAACTTTGGCTTTCCGAAGGTGATGACAACACTCGTTATTTCCACAATTCTCTAAAAGAAAGAAGAAGAAGAAATGCTATTTGCTCCATTGACACACTGGCGGGAAGATTGGAAGGAGTTGAAGAAATTAAAGAGTTCACTTTCAAGCATTATGAAAATTTCTTTAAAGAAGAATGTCTTTTAAGGCCGGACTTAGAGGGATCAATTTTAACACTTTATCTTCGGAAGACTCATCGGACTTAGAGAATCCTTTCGAGGAAGATGAAGTGAAGGAAGCTATTTGGTCGTGTGATGGTAGCAAGAGTCCGGGGCCGGATGGTTTCTCTTTGGAGTTTTACAAAAGGTATTGGTCTCTCATTAAAGAAGACGTCATGAAGTGTTGCAATGACTTCTATCATAAAGGTACTCTTGTTAAATCCATTACTTCCTCTTTCCTTGCTCTTATTCCTAAAAAGAAGAATCCGCATGACTTGTTTGAATATCGGCCCATTTGTTTAGTGGGGAGTATTTATAAGATCATTGCAAAGATGTTAGCGGATAGGATGAGAGGTGTATTGGATAAGTTGGTCTCTTCCAATCAAACCACTTTTGTTCCCGGAAGAAGCATGATGGATGGGTTTCTAATGGTTAACGAAATTCTTGATTGGGCAAAAAGGAAGAAGAAGGGGTGCTTATTACTTAAAGTGGATTTCGAAAAGGCTTATGACTCAATTTCTTGGAATTATCTAAGGTATGGATTTTGGTGAAAATGGGATTTGGTAAAAGATGGATGAAATGGATGGAGTCTAGCATTTTTACCAATTACATGTCCGTGTTGGTGAATGGAAGTGCAACAAAAGATTTCAAGGTTTAAAGAGGATTACGTCAAGGTGATCCCATGTCACCTTTCTTGTTTGTTCTTACTATGGAAGTTTTAACCGCTCTAACTAAGAATTCGGTGGAGGTGGGAGACTTTAAACCTATCAAGTATGGAGTAAACGACTTTGTGGATATTCTCCAATTTGCAGACGATACCATCATTCTAGGAGAACCTACTTATGATAATCTTTGGAGTTTAAAAGTGTTGTTGAGAGGTTTTGAATTGGTTTCCGGATTGAAGATCAACTTCCATAAAAGTAACTTCTATGGAACTCACATCGGAGATTGGTTTATCAAATCGGCGACAATTTTCCTTGCTTGCAAAAAAGGTTACTTCCCGTTTAAATTCCTTGGTATTTGGGTGGGTGAAGGTGCGTATAAGGAAAAGGTGTGGCAAGAGGTGATTGACAACATAAAATCAAGACTCACTAAGTGGAAGGGAAGAAACATATCTATTGGCGGGAGGGTGACTCTTATTGGATCCGTTCTTAATGCTATCCCTATTTTTACTCTTTCTTTTTATAAAGCTCCGAGTAAAATTATTCAAGCGATAAGAAGTCTTCTTAGCAATTTTTTATGGTGTGGGAATGTGAAATCAAGATGCATCCATTGGGTTAAGTGGGAGAATGTTTGCAAGCCCAAAGGGAAAGGAGGGTTAGGTATTAGAGATGTGGGAGAAATGAACAAATCTCTTCTTCTTAAATGGAAGTGGAGAATTTTAAAGGAGGATAAGGCAATATGGAGTAGATTTTTACTTTTGAGATATCATATCCCGAAAATAAAAGTGTTAGCTTCTAGCAAGGATCTTTTAAATCGGGATGATTCTCGATGGTGGAGAGACATTGTTCTTGATGATTTCAAAGAGGATGATTAGGGTGAAGGGTTCACCGATTGGGTTAAATGTGAGTTCAAGAAAGGTAATAATATTCTTTTTTGGCATAGTTGTTGGTTGGATGATCAACCGCTCTGTGTTTCTTTTCCGCATTTGTTTGATCGTACAACCAACAAATTATGCATGGTGAGTGATCTCCTTAATTTTAACCATGGTGACATTACGTGGAACTTGGAATCCATCTTCGGTGTGGATGTTTTGAATTCTTCGGTTCCGACCGCTCCTTCCACCATCTTATCCGTAACGGGCACGGTTATTGGCGAAGATTTTAGGGACTTGAAATCGATTCTTCAAGGGATTGTGCAGGACATATTGGCAACGGACGATTTCCATTGGAACCTAACCTCAAATGGAGATTTCACGGTGTCTAGTGTTTCGCACTTGGTGTCTAATGCAAAGGATCTAGCTTGGCCAACACCCACTATCAAGTTGTTGGATGTCATTTGGAAGACAAACATTCCGGCAAAGATCAAGATTTTTTCTTGGAGATTCCTCATCAATAGACTACCGCTAAAAGTTCAACTTGTCAATAGAGGTGTGTCTAATCGTACTTCCATAGATTGTCCTTTTTGTTCAAACCATCCGGAATCTTTGGATCATCTTTTCTACCAATGCCATGTCACAAAGGCGGTTTGGAATAGAATTTATATGTGGTTTGGTAATGATGTTAATCTCTCTCATGAGGAATTCAAGGCTTTGGGAGTATTCAAGAAAAGGTGAAAAACACCAACACTAAAGCTAATCTAAACACAATATGGATGGATAGCTTTAATTTGGTGTACTTGGAATATGAGAAATACAATCATTTTTTATAACGGTATTTTTAGCTTCGATGAGGTGATATCAAACATCTTGTATTTTTCATGGAGATGGGTTAGTAATAAGGAATCTCCGAGTAGGATCAATTTTTATGATTGGTATAAATTACCATTACTTTGTAACAAAACTTCCTAGCGTGTTCTCGATGAAAGGGTTGTACCCCTAGTGCGATATCTTATATTCAATTGCTTATTAAAAAAAAAGTCTTTTAGATGGAAGAACGGCGAACGCTGAATTGAAACAAGATGTGACTGAAGGGTTTCACTTTCATCTCTCCTCATTCTTATTTTATTTTATTTCTCTAATTATTTATCTCTTTTTTGACGTAAGTAGACTTATATTTTTTTAAAGAAACTATTAATAATTATTTTATCACAAAATAACTATTATTAAAATTAAAACATTCAATATGTTCTGTGTAGTAATATTCAAGTATTATTATTAATGTTATTAAATTAAATAAACTTTCTTATAAAAAAACTAACGGAAAAATATATTTTGATTATCTTTTAAAAATAATTCTCTAAAATTTTGGACATCAAATAATTTTCATATTATATAAATTTATTTATAATAATTTATTTTTAAATTTAACTAAAATTTAAAACAAATTTAACTTGAATATTGGTATCCTTTCAAAATTTATGGGCATTACAAAATTATTTTATTTTTATATTTATATATTATTTAAAAATTAAAGACAAAATTTGGAATGTTTATATATTTGAATGAAAGATTAGCTTTAAAAATGCATTCATGTTATATATATGCGCAATGAAAAATTTCTTATTAATTGATATTATAAAATATTTTTTTATTCTTAAATAATTTTTGTTTTGTTAAAATTTTTATGCAACATTTAAAAATGTAACCTTTTATTAGGAATCATACAACAATATAAAATTATTCCCATACACATTTAATGGGACATTTATTAGTTATTTCCCAAGATAAATTATATTAACATTTGAAAATCGTTCCCATAAATAATTTAGGGAACATTTGTAACATGTTGCGAGAATTGTCTTCGCAACACGTAATAAATGTTGCTTAATCTTTTTTTAGGCAACAATTTATAGGTGATGCAAAAAAAAGTATTGCTAGAAGCAATAAATGTTGTAGATCAAAATTGAACACCTCAATTGTTTTAGGGTTGCCAACCTAGTTCTTACATATTCAAGTGATGTTTTGATTTTTGTTTAATGTATTCCGCTGTAATCTTAGGTACTCTTGTTACTCCCTATAAATATTTTCCATTCTTCAATAATTGTTTTTCATTTTAAAAAATGTTCATATTATGGTAGTTCATAATAAATAATATATTTTAATAATTAAGAATGTTATTTTTTTAATTAACTTAAATACATTAAATTTGTTGGTTTTTACACTACAAATCTTTTATTTTTGAAAATTACATATTGACCCTTTTTTTTGGTTTGGGGAAAAGAAGAAAAAAATAACTATTTAATTTAGTGGGGTGTTGTTTGGTGTCGTTTAATTGTTTCAAAATATGGTTTTATTTTTAAATACAATAACTAAATATGTAGGATTCTTTTCGTTAACTCTATTGTAACCACGAAGATATATTTTGAAGGAGATTAGCATTGATAAAGTGTTTTCTTTTTGTGTTGTTTCATTGATTTTAAATATATTTAAGTGATTATAAGAGGCAATATTGTCGATCATTATATCTCTTTAAGAAAAATTGTAGAACACAAAATTACATTTTATTGTCATATTTATTACAATTTTGCAATATATTTCTCTATAGATAATCCCTTAAATGTCTAATACATATTAATTTGATGAAATTTGTATGATTTTTACCATACTAGTACAAACGCTTACGACATTTCTTTGCACCACAATGACATTGAAGCTGTTTGATTTTTCCATTTGAATCAACCACACTATCAAGTCTATATCCATAATCATAAGTCAGTTCCTGTTAAATAAAAAAAATTAACATTTTCTTATTAAATTTTCCTACGAAACAAGTTGTCGACAATATAAGAGGCACATGTCCAAAATACAAATTTAAATATAATTAAAGATTTAAATTGAATTTATTATAGAAATATAAAAGATAACATGAACAATGATAATATAAATTTCTTATGATTCACTAACTTTGCGGCAGGTTTTTTATTTTATTTTATTTTTTAAAATTTGTGAAAAATTTACTAAATTTTTTGTAAAACATAAGTGATTCTTGAATTTAAAAACTACGGTCATTTCTGGTTACAATAGAAAATGCTAAAAGATTTATTTTCATTACGATCATAAATACATAAATTTCTTTTTATGTTCATCACCATAAAAAAAGTTAACACATCATAACAAAAAATTATAAAAATAATTACCTGGTAGGGAGGTATGTCATGTGCTGCAAACAACATCAGACGAGCTAGTCTAACATCAAGGTGATTGTTGAGAACACATTGTACAAAAAGGTTTGGCTCACAACTGTGGTTGATAAACCTTGAAACATTTCCGAAAGAACCTGCATCAATACAAAATTCGGGATCTTTTTCTATTTCGCTGACTTTATTTTGATATGATTTGCTTTTAGGCAGTATTACATCGCCCATCCTTTTCTGAAAAATATCAATAATAAAAAAATATTAATATTAATCTTATTTACTTTCATATACTATTTATAATAAAATAAAAACTACATAATGATAAAGAGTACATATTTTTTTTAATTAATAAACTAGATAGATAAAATATCGGGTGGAGAGCAAATCTAATTAAATCATAGTGGTATTATAAATTTTTGTATTCTTACATTTCTTCCATCCAATCCATTGATTGTGTGCAAGCAATCAATATCAAATATGTAGTCATTGATAATTGAATTATCTAATTTATCGTCTCTACTTAGTACACCAATATATTCTATTACTGGTGCACCAGAAGGTATAAAGTCCCATGTTCTAACAGCCCATCCTTTTTTGACTGTACGATAAACCTGTATAAAAGATTAGTATTTTAGTTAATTAACATATTTATAGACAACAATGATAATAAAATTTAAAAGTTTGTTTAAAATGTTAAATGACCTCAAGTCTATAATTCAAACCCTTTTGGGAAATTTTATTTCCACAGTTAGGCCCGCATCCACACTGCGGCCCACATTCCACTACGATGTCTCGAGGCTCTATTAATCTAAAAACATTAAATAATTAAAAGTTAGTTATTAATTTTAAGAATATTAAATATCAAACACTTCTAGTATCATATATAAGAAAGAAAGAAGAATGAAACGAAAAATGTTACCTATTATCGTTTGTGTAAGGAAAGTTAGAGCCATTAAAAAAATTAGTGCATGAACATATTTTAATATTTCTACAACTTCCTTGGCAATGACATCCATGAGTCCTTGATGGAATCTTGACATGTTTTGAAACTTTATTTGACATAATATAGGTAAAACCTAAAATTGTAAAAACATCATCAATGTCATATACTTTTTATATTAAAAAAAAAGGAGTGATAGCACAATATTTCACTTTTAAAAAAGTGACTATATATTAGAAAAAGAAAATGAAACATCACTACACATCTTCAACACAGCAGTGTGAATAAACTTACCAATAGGAGCAGTGGGAGGATCATCAAATTCATTGGTTGCAATTATGCTAATAGCTTCTTGTCCATCACTAATGTCGTTGCATACCAAACTAAAAATAATAATATTTTTATAATTCAGTTATAAGTATGATATATCATCAGAGTTTAATAATACTATATATAAAAAGAAATTTGTTAATAAATACCTTGGCGAAGAAGAAATAGCTCTAGCGACTTGACCTTTCATAAAATGGACCTGGAGTAATATAAAATAATCTTAAAATTTCACTTTATAAATGGAACAAAAATATATCACCAAAGATCAGAAATAACATATAATAGTAAAAAAATGTGCAAACAGTTTTATATAACCACCTGTATATAAAATAAACTCACTTACATATTTCTCTCTTGTTTTTATTGATGAAATTTATACTCAATCTCTCTTAAAAATTTTAATTAAATAAAAATAAAAATTAAATTATATAACTAAAAATTTACCACCTTATCTATTCCCACTTTAGCAAGTGTCTGAAGCTTATTGATCAGATATTTTGATGTTGTGAGTCCCATAACAAGTTCATTATCAATGCCATTTTCAACAATCTGCAATACAATAAAAATTAATTGAATAAATTCTTTCTATAATAAATTATAAGCAAATAAGATCCATATATTCATTGTCTCATAAATTCCAACTCAGAACAAATAAAATGAAGTTCAAGTATTTCCTATTTTGTGTTGGATGAAAAACATTAGTGCAACAATAGTGCAAATTAGTGTCAAACTCATAACCAAGATCAAATTAAGTCATAAAGATGATGACCTTGCTATCCCTTACAAGCCAGGCATTGGCCTTTTTGTTATTAGTCTCTTCCTGTAAAATTAATGGGTCACATTATTAGAACTAAAATGTAATAGACACAATGTTTAAGTGTTAAATCCATAAGTTAACTCAACTTTGATTTAAAAATTTTAATTAATACTCAACAATAAAAAAAATTGAATTAAAATATGGAACACTAGATTTGATTTACAAGCATTAATGAAAGGATATAAAAATAATATAGCATAATCGTAATTAATTTCTCTACTAAGAAAATTGCATTAGTAATCGATTAACATTTTTTTTTATTTTCTCTTATAAAATATAAATATTTCATACCGTTTTACTTGGTTATTATAAACATATAACTTTTAAATTTATAAAAAAAAAAGTGTTAATGAATTTTATTTTCATAATATAAAAAATCAAGAAAATAAATAACCAATATAAAAATAAAGTAGTCTAATGTAAGATTATTATAATTATGAAAAAAAAGAATTATCATAAATCATGTAAAATATTAAAATATATTATATCACGCACCTTAGCAAGATTATGAAGATTGAAAAGTCTAAATGTTTGTCTCAGAGACAAAATGCCCCTCATGTCAAGTTCGTCAAACACAAATAAACCTGTACTTTTTGAAGAACTCGAATCTATAGATTCAAACCAAGGGTCACTTTCATGAATTTTATCATCCAATGTTTGTTGTTTCTTCAAATGGTTGAGCTTTGGTCTTTTTTGAATAAAATTGTCTTCAAATTTGATACCTCTTTTGTGGTAGAGGTTATAAGAAAGTTTATGTTGATTTTGAAGTCTTGAACTAACCCTAATTGGTTGCTCAAAACTTTTCTCGGTCTTATTTTCACAACTCTTGAATATTGACTCCATTATAATTTCTTTATATTCAAAAGTGTGAAATTGACACCTATAAATAAAATAAGATATAACAAAATGAAAACGTATTAATAAATAATACAAAACAATCAAATAAATCTAAAATATCAACTAAAAATTGGTTCAAACATTGAAAAAATTACTATAGAATAATTAGCCTTAATAATGAACTAAACGATACAATATTATGCAATGCGGATACGTCACATGATCAATTATTTAATAAATAAGGTTTGTAAAATATTATATGAAATTTATATTATGAATTGATATATTCTCTTTTACCCAACAAATACTGAAACAAAATATTGAAACTCATTATATAGATCATAAAACGTTATTGACGGACTCAATCACTCTCTTTTAGTTTTATCAAATCTCAATAAACATTACCATCAATTGTGTTATTACAAAAAATAAAAAATGAGAAAAGAAATTAATATTCTCAATCATATAGTGTTTGACGAAAAATCCTAATGTAACATATTGTTTTGATACAAAAAATAATAAAATAATTTCAAAACAGAAATAATTGAAAACTTACCAGTAAATTATATGCTTAGGTTTGCCTCAAATGTATAAGTGATGATGATATATTTGAATGCGTGAAGTATATATAGCCAAGATTATGAGGGCCTGTTATAGTATTTGATCGCATTAAATCTATTACTAATTTTTATATTTGAATGCTTTAATGTTTTTTTCTTAAAGGCAGGGAGTCGTTGCAATAAAAATAGAATTGACATAATGAATACAGAATTAGAAAATTATTGAAATATTGTATTCAATATTTGCATGAAAAAAAATTAATGAAATAATGAATTTAATTCAAAAGTCAAACCTCTATATTATACTACTAGATGGTAAAAAAAATACTCTCCTTCTTTTTATTTTTTCAAACAAGATATAATATATGGGAAAATTAAAGGTTCTCCAAACTATTTACAAGAGGACAAAACAAAGCTCGATAAAAGAAATTACAAACCAATTATCAGGGTCGGTCCTGACTTTTTAGAGACTTTGGGCCAATAATATAAATTGAGCTGTAATAAAAAATTGAGTAGTTAATTTTGAATTTTTATTTTCTTTTTTTAGTTTTATTTTTTTCTTCCGTTTCAAAAAGAGGAGAAGGTCATAGTGTGATACTCAAAGAGAATGGTGGTGGTTGTCGTTGTCACTGAGTTGGTGGCGGCGGCGTAGTGTGTTCGTTGGAACGTGGGACACAAAGGTTCGACAGTGAAGAACTAACAAGGAGATAAACACGTGAAAATGTGAGTGTTGATTGACATCGATGCAATCAAATCAAATGAACGTATTGAATTAGAGTGTTACAAAAAATATTGTTGAATATACAATTCCACAAATGATAATGAATTATATTTAATCATAGAAATTTGATAATAAATTGTATGTAATTATAAATAACATTAAAATTTATTTTAAAAATTTAAATAAAATTTAAAAATTATAAACAACATTCAAAATTTAAAAATAATTTTAAATAATTCAATAGAGCCTCAAAACTTTAAAACATAAAATGAAGAGTCTCAAAATTTTATTAAAATTAATATATAAATAAAAGGGAAGTTAAACTAGTTAAAAAATTAAAAAAATCTTATAAATAGTATATCAACTTAGATTAACTCTAATCAAGTTAATTAAAAAATTAAAATTTATATCTTGTGGGATGTATTTTTTTTAATTATATTAATACATGGTTATATGTGGTAGTAAATTAATAATGAAAGAAGTTTTAATTTATATGTTTGTTTTTTTTTTACAATAATTTATATGTTTGTTATATGTTGTCGGATGCAGTTTTTTTTTGTTTTAATAAGCAATTGATTATAAAGCTCGCATTAAGGGTGCAACCCTTACAAAGAGACGCTAAATAGCGTTAGAACAAGATAAAGGAAGTTTGAACCATTCATAATAAATGGCACTAAACTTAGGGTAACCAAAAGACAACCATCTCCACGATAGAAATATGATATTGTAACAAACCACATCATAGTTGAAAGCTTCCCCCTTGAAGATTATGGCATTCCTCATGATCCAAATACACCAAATAATAGCAATCCAAACAATGTTTATCTTCAACCTATGATTAGCATTTTTCACTTTGTCTTGAATGGCTCCAAAATCCAAAAAATCCACTCCGTTTAAGACCTCCTTAATGCCCAACCAACCATACATGTTTATCCAAATCTCTTTCACCACGTGACAGTTAAAAAAGAGATGAGAAAACACTTCCGGATGGTTATCACAAAACACACAATCCGAATTTAAGATGCTAGTTACTACTTTTTTCAACAATTCGTCTTTGGAAGGGATTTTTTCAATGAAGAATCTCCAAGCAAAAATTTTCATTTTAGGAGGAATTTTTAGCTCCCACATCACTTTCAACAAAGTAAACAAGTGGTTTGAGCAAACAAAAGATTTGGAATCATTAACTATATTCGAAATGCTACTTACAGAAAACTCCTTTTCCGGATTGACACGCCACCGAAAACTATCCGTCTCCAATTCATTCGGAATGTAAGAGTTTATGTCGGCACAAAAACGGGACCAACACGGAAGCCCCCGAACAGCCGCTACCAAAGAAGAAGTGGCAGCCCCACTCGTAAAAATAGTACCAGCCCCGACCGGAAAAACAGTGGCAGCCCCGCCTCGAAATAAAGCCTCCAACTCCCAAAAATGGTTGCCGTTATTCCAAACCAACACATCCGCAATCACACAATTTTTAATGGTTGACATATCAAACAAATCCGGATAAAGCTCGCGAAGAGATTGATCATCCAACCACAAACTATGCCAAAAAAGAATATTTTTACCATCTTTACAACAACACGAAAAACACCCGGAAAAACCACCCTCAACAAAATCATCAATCAAATTATTTTTGATAATATCTCTCCACCAAATTGAATCATCAATTCTACTCATATCTCCATTAGGAACTTGCATCTTTAGCTTGGGACAATGATATCTCAAAGAAAAAAATCTACTCCAAATAGCATTATCTTCTCTCAAAATTCTCCATTTCTATTTCAAGAGAAGAGCATTGTTAACTTCCTCCACATCTCTCACTCCAAGCCCTCCCTTCTCTTTCGGTCTACACACATACTTCCACTTCACCCAATGGATACACTTTTTATCGGAGCTCCCACCCCATAAAAAATCACTTTGAAGCCTTCTTATCTCTTTGATCACCTTAGTCGGAGCTTTAAAGAAAGATAAGGTGAAAGTTGGGATTGCATTTAAAACCTAATTAACAAGAGTAACTCTACCTCCCATTGATAAGTTCTTTCCCTTCCAACTAGAAAGCCGCCCCTTTATTTTATTGATCACCTCCGCCCACACCTTTTTTTTCCTATGGCTCTTGTAACGCCCGTATAATTTTAATATTAATTTAATTGTATTATTGAATTAATAATTAGAATTATTAAAGAAATTGTTGAAATAATGAATAAATGGAGTTTTTGGCTTTTGGGCCATATGTGGAAATAGAGGAAGAAGGGGGGGGGGGGTGATTATCTAAAACCTTTTTCTAATTTTATTATTTCATAAACATTGGAATTGGGAAAAAGAAAGAGCGTGAAAGAAAGAAGTCTGAAGAACGAGGAACGTGAAGGAGAGCGGTAGAGGGAGAGACCAAGAATCCAGAATTATCTAAGGTAAGGGGGGACTTGTCTTAGTTATCATCTATTATCGGGTTAGGGGTTGATGATGCTGATTAGATGTAGAATTCGGGTCAATTGAGTCATATGATAGGTTTAGGGATTGTGTCAATTGTATGATATTTGACCCCTGTGTTTGAATCTATGATGTATGTGTTGTTATAATCTCAATTGATGTATATTTGGTGCATTACGAGACGTAATTTGTGTTGTTTGTGCATTCTAATTCTCCATGTTCGCACTGGTATGTGTTGGGGTGTTTTGGGGTACATGGAATGCTGTCTTTTCTGCAGATGGGGGTTTCCAGAATCGCGGTTCGCGCCGCGTACAGAGGGGAGGCGCCGCGAACCTGAAGGCAAAAGGTCAGGAAGTTTTGTTGCGTTCAGTACGCGCCGCGAACAAGTGACCGCGCCGCGAAGGCGTTGTTCCGATTCGTTCCGCGCCGCGAACATGTGGTCGCTCCGCGAAGGCGTTGTTTCGATTCGTTCCGCGCCGCGAATGTGTGATGGCGCCGCGTGCTGTTGATGTTTTGTGATATTTTAAGAAAGTTCAAAGAGGCATAACTTTCTAACCGTTGGTTCATTTGATGCGCCGTTTCGGGCTAAATGAACCTTATTAAACGATCTATGTGATGATGATATGACTGGTTTTAGAATGATGATAATATATGTTGCTATTTCTTGATGATGATGGTGATTGTAGCAAATGTGTGCATGTTTTCGACATGATGATGATAGAATTGTCGTCGAATGATGTTAATATATATGAACATACTCGAATGATGATGATGATTATTGAGGATGATGATGATGATTATTGAGGACGATGATGATAATGATATAAGTATGTTATATATGTTGCATTCATTCATGTGCATTGTTGATACTGTATCCATAAGGGATGTGTTGGATCAGTGAAGGGCATGATTCCCATTGTGTGGAATCTGTGCTGGCAGGGCCGCATCTGGCTGATCATAGATCGGTCATGGGTTATTCCCATTGGATGACGTTGGTACCACATGCATAGTGTCAGTTCATTCATATGCATGATTTATGACATGATTGGAGGTATTCCAGTGTTGTAAATGCTGATGATGCGTTGGTTGTTATTTGTTTTGTTTTGATTGTCTGTTTATGAAACAATTGGGTGAATGATGCAACTGTGACGTGTTATTGCTTTATAACCTTATAACATTTGTTAATTATGACGAGACTCACCCTTACATGTTGTCATTTTCAGATTGAGGATAGCGGCTGATCGACTCGATGAGGATTAGCTCATGAGTCAGTGTTTTTAGTTAGCGTCAGGTGTCATGCTCTGGTAGTTGTAACACTGGGAACGTTTGTTTGTACTTTTGATTGTAACTCTATATTTATCTGTTTTGGTTGAAGTCTGATACATTTAGTAATAATGTAGACTTGATGATGTATTTTTCCGCTGTGTAGAACATGGTTTGGACAATGAGTTATGATTTTCAGGTGTTCCAATGATGCATGACTTATGTGACGTGTATTTTGTTATTTTGAAGTGTGATGCCTCTCTACATGTTACTCTGATTTAATAATTTGTTTAATTGCCGCGGGTTAATTAGAGGGGTGTTACAATAGTGGTATCAGAGCATAGTCGGTCGTTGTGACCAGAGTCTCAATGTCAGTGTCAGTTTTCCTGTGTATACGACTAATACGAGTTATTTGTCGATACTTGTTCTGACTGGATTGTTGTATTTAAGCAGAACAAATGGCTGGAAGAGGAGGAAGAAACGATGATGCTCTTGCTGAGGCTCTGGGCATGATTGCTGGTGTGCTTGGAGGAGGGACTGTAGGAACAGGGATTGGTGCGGATAGGCAACTGGGGAATTTTCAGAGGAACAATCCTCCATTGTTCAAAGGCACGCACGATCCTGAAGGTGCTCAGAAATGGCTCAAAGAGATCGAGAGGATTTTCCGAGTCATAGATTGTGCTGAGAATCTCAAGGTGAGGTTTGGTACCCACATGTTGTCTGAGGAGGCTGATGACTGGTGGTTGACAACAAAAGCTGAACTGGATGCCGGCGGTACAGCGGTTACTTGGGCTATATTCAAAAGGGAGTTTCTGAGGAGGTATTTTCCTGAGGATGTCAGGGGCAGAAAAGAAGTGGAATTTTTGGAGTTGGTTCAAGGTAACATGACTGTACCAGAGTATGCTGCCAAGTTTGTAGAAATGGCAAAGTACTATGTGCACTACAACAACGACGAAGCTAGTGAATTCTCGAAATGTGTCAAGTTTGAGAATGGCCTTCGTGATGAGATCAAACAGGGTATCAGGTACCAAAGGATCCGGAGATTTGTTGATCTGGTGGATTGTAGCAGGATTTTTGAGGAAGATAGCATCAAGCTGAAGTCATCTCACTCTCGCGAGTTGGTTGACAGAAAAGGGAAGAAGCCTATGGACAGAGGTAAACCATATGGTAGAGGTAAACCTGTTGATTGGAAGAAACCCAGTGGGGGAGATTCCAGTGCTCGTATCAGATGCTACAATTGTGGTGAGATGGGACATCGTAGGAATGAGTGTAAGCTGAACCAGAAGAAGTGCTTCAAGTGTGAGGAAGTGGGTCATGTCGCGGCTGATTGTAAGAAGAGAGTTGTGACTTGTTACAACTGTGGTGAAGAGGGTCACATCAGTCCTAATTGTCCTAAGCCAAAGAAGAACCAATCGGGAGGAAAAGTTTTTGCTTTGACCGGGTCAGAGACTACTCCAGAGGACAGATTGATTAAAGGTACGTGTTTCATTCATGGCACACCTTTAGTTGCAATTATTGATACTGGAGCAACTCATTCTTTTATTTCTTTGGACTGTGCTACGAGGTTAAATCTTGAGATATCTGACATAAATGGAAGTATGATTATTGACACTCCTGCGTCGGGTTCAGTAACTACTTCGTCTGCATGCTTGAATTGTCCGGTTGACATTTTTGGTAGAGAATTCGGAATGGACTTAGTGTGCCTTCCGTTGAAAGAACTTGATGTAATCCTGGGAATGAACTGGTGGGAGTTCAACCGTGTTCATATCAACTGTTTTGAGAAGACGGTAATTTTTCCTGAAGAGGGTTGTGTTGATAATCTGGAAATGACAGCTAGGCAGGTGAATGAGGCTATCGGAGATGGTGCAACAGTATTTATGTTGTTCGCAATGATGAATGTGAAAGAAAAGGTGGCTAGTAGCGAATTACCTGTGGTGTGTGAAATTCCAGAAGTTTTTCCTGAAGATGTAAATGAATTACCACCGGAAAGAGAAGTAGAGTTTTCTATTGATTTAATTCCGGGAACTAGTCCAGTGTCGATGGCACCGTATCGGATGTCTCCATCTGAGTTGGCCGAACTGAAGAAGCAGTTAGAAGAATTGTTGGAGAAGAAATTTATTCGTCCTAGTGTTTCTCCGTGGGGTGCGCCTGTGTTACTAGTAAAGAAGAAAGAGGGTTCGATGAGGCTGTGCGTAGATTACAGACAATTGAACAAGGTTACTATCAAGAATCGGTATCCATTGCCGAGGATTGATGATTTGATGGATCAGTTGGTTGGAGCGCGGGTATTTAGTAAAATTGATTTGAGGTCTGGGTATCACCAGATACGTGTGAAAGATGATGACATTCAGAAGACTGCTTTTAGAACAAGGTATGGACATTACGAGTATTCGGTAATGCCGTTTGGAGTTACTAATGCACCTGGTGTTTTTATGGAGTATATGAACAGAATATTTCATCCTTATCTCGACAAGTTTGTGGTGGTATTTATCGACGATATCCTGATATATTCTAAGAATGAGGAAGAACATGCCGAACACCTCAGAACTGTGTTAGAACTGTTGAAGGAGAAGCAACTTTTTGCCAAACTGTCGAAGTGTGAATTCTGGTTAGAAGAAGTTAGTTTTCTTGGACATGTGATTTCTAAGAATGGTATTGCTGTTGATCCTACAAAGATAGAAGCCGTGTCTCAGTGGGAAGCTCCGAAGTCAGTATCAGAGATTCGTAGTTTTCTTGGCCTTGCAGGTTATTACAGGAAGTTTATTGAAGGATTTGCAAAGTTAGCATTGCCGTTAACTAAACTGACCAGGAAGGGACAAGCTTTTATTTGGGATGCAAAGTGTGAAGAGGGATTCCAAGAGCTGAAGAGAAGGTTGACTAGTGCTCCTATCTTGATTTTGCCGAATCCGACAGAATCATTTGTGATTTACTGTGATGCGTCACTAATGGGTTTAGGTGGTGTGTTAATGCAAAATCAGCAAGTAGTTGCTTATGCGTCGAGACAACTTAAAGTACATGAGAGGAATTATCCGACTCATGATTTGGAGTTAGCAGCTGTAGTGTTCGTTTTGAAGTTGTGGCGACACTATTTGTATGGTTCGAGATTTGCGGTATTCAGTGATCATAAGAGCCTGAAGTATCTCTTTGACCAGAAAGAGTTGAATATGAGGCAGAGAAGATGGTTAGAATTCCTGAAAGATTATGATTTTGGTTTGAATTACCATCCGGGTAAGGCAAACGTTGTTGCTGATGCATTGAGTAGGAAAACCTTGCATATGTCTATGCTAATGGTGAAGGAATTGGATTTGATTGAACAATTCAGAGACTTGAGTTTGGTATGTGAAGGTACTCCTACTAGTGTCAAATTGGGTATGTTGAAGTTGACTAGTGGCATTCTTGAAGAGATCAGAGAGGGTCAGAAAGATGATGTTGAGTTAATAGATAAGTTGACTTTGATTAATCAAGGCAAGGGTGGTGAATTTAGAATTGATGAAAATGGTATACTGAGGTTTGGTGATCGAGTGTGTGTCCCTGATATTGTAGAACTCCGGAAACGTATTTTAAAGGAAGGACACCGTAGTGGGTTGAGTATTCATCCTGGTGCTACCAAGATGTATCATGATTTGAAAAAGTTGTTTTGGTGGCCGAGAATGAAGAAAGAAATTGCCGAGTTTGTGTACTCTTGTTTAATTTGCCAGAAGTCAAAGATTGAGCATCAGAAGCCGTCTGGGTTTATGCAACCGATGTTTATTCCTGAGTGGAAGTGGGATAGCATATCAATGGATTTTGTGTCGGGTTTGCCGAGGACTGGCAAGAATTGTGAAGCTATCTGGGTCGTGGTAGACAGGTTGACGAAATCTGCACATTTTATACCGGTGAGGATGGATTATCCGATGGAGAAGCTAGCTCAGTTGTATATCGAGAAGATAGTTAGTCTTCATGGTATTCCTTCAAGTATCGTGTCAGACAGAGATCCGAGGTTTACGTCTAAGTTCTGGGAAGGTTTGCAGAAGGCTTTAGGTACTAAATTGAGGTTGAGTTCTGCTTATCATCCGCAGACGGATGGACAGACGGAGAGGACAATACAGTCGTTAGAAGATTTGTTACGTGCTTGTGTGCTGGAAAAAGGAGGTACTTGGGATAGCTATCTGCCTTTGATCGAGTTTACTTACAACAATAGTTATCATTCGAGTATTGGTATGGCTCCGTTTGAGGCGTTGTATGGTAGGAGATGTAGGACGCCGTTGTGTTGGTATGAATCTGGTGAGAGTGCTGTGATTGGGCCAGAAATTGTACAACAGACCACGGAGAAGATTAAGATGATTCAGGAGAAGATGAGAGCTTCTCAGAGTCGTCAGAAGAGTTACTATGATAAAAGAAGGAAGACACTTGAGTTTCAAGAGGGAGATCATGTGTTTATGAGAGTTACTCCTATGACAGGAATTGGTCGGGCATTGAAGTCAAGGAAGTTAACTCCGCGTTTTATTGGACCGTTCCAAATTTCTGAAAAGGTGGGAGAATTGGCATATCGTGTCGCTTTGCCGCCGATGCTTGCAAACTTGCACGACGTGTTTCATGTGTCTCAATTGAGGAAGTACATTCCAGATCCGTCCCATGTGATCCAAGTGGACGATGTACAGGTAAAAGACAACTTAACGGTTGAAACATTGCCTGTAAGGATTGAAGATAGAAGACTGAAGCAATTGCGTGGCAAGGAAATAGCTTTAGTCAGAGTAGCTTGGGGAGGACCAGCTGAAGGAAATGTTACCTGGGAGCTAGAGAGCCAGATGAAAGATTCCTATCCGGAACTCTTTGCTTGAGGTATGTTTTCGAGGACGAAAACTCTTTTAGTGGGGGAGAGTTGTAACGCCCGTATAATTTTAATATTAATTTAATTGTATTATTGAATTAATAATTAGAATTATTAAAGAAATTGTTGAAATAATGAATAAATGGAGTTTTTGGCTTTTGGGCCATATGTGGAAATAGAGGAAGAAGGGGGGGTGATTATCTAAAACCTTTTTCTAATTTTATTATTTCATAAACATTGGAATTGGGAAAAAGAAAGAGCGTGAAAGAAAGAAGTCTGAAGAACGAGGAACGTGAAGGAGAGCGGTAGAGGGAGAGACCAAGAATCCAGAATTATCTAAGGTAAGGGGGGACTTGTCTTAGTTATCATCTATTATCGGGTTAGGGGTTGATGATGCTGATTAGATGTAGAATTCGGGTCAATTGAGTCATATGATAGGTTTAGGGATTGTGTCAATTGTATGATATTTGACCCCTGTGTTTGAATCTATGATGTATGTGTTGTTATAATCTCAATTGATGTATATTTGGTGCATTACGAGACGTAATTTGTGTTGTTTGTGCATTCTAATTCTCCATGTTCGCACTGGTATGTGTTGGGGTGTTTTGGGATACATGGAATGCTGTCTTTTCTGCAGATGGGGGTTTCCAGAATCGCGGTTCGCGCCGCGTACAGAGGGGAGGCGCCGCGAACCTGAAGGCAAAAGGTCAGGAAGTTTTGTTGCGTTCAGTACGCGCCGCGAACAAGTGACCGCGCCGCGAAGGCGTTGTTCCGATTCGTTCCGCGCCGCGAACATGTGGTCGCGCCGCGAAGGCGTTGTTTCGATTCGTTCCGCGCCGCGAATGTGTGATGGCGCCGCGTGCTGTTGATGTTTTGTGATATTTTAAGAAAGTTCAAAGAGGCATAACTTTCTAACCGTTGGTTCATTTGATGCGCCGTTTCGGGCTAAATGAACCTTATTAAACGATCTATGTGATGATGATATGACTGGTTTTAGAATGATGATAATATATGTTGCTATTTCTTGATGATGATGGTGATTGTAGCAAATGTGTGCATGTTTTCGACATGATGATGATAGAATTGTGTCGAATGATGTTAATATATATGAACATACTCGAATGATGATGATGATTATTGAGGATGATGATGATGATTATTGAGGACGATGATGATAATGATATAAGTATGTTATATATGTTGCACTCATTCATGTGCATTGTTGATACTGTATCCATAAGGGATGTGTTGGATCAGTGAAGGGCATGATTCCCATTGTGTGGAATCTGTGCTGGCAGGGCCGCATCTGGATGATGATAGATCGGTCATGGGTTATTCCCATTGGATGACGTTGGTACCACATGCATAGTGTCAGTTCATTCATATGCATGATTTATGACATGATTGGAGGTATTCCAGTGTTGTAAATGCTGATGATGCGTTGGTTGTTATTTGTTTTGTTTTGATTGTCTGTTTATGAAACAATTGGGTGAATGATGCAACTGTGACGTGTTATTGCTTTATAACCTTATAACATTTGTTAATTATGACGAGACTCACCCTTACATGTTGTCATTTTCAGATTGAGGATAACGGCTGATCGACTCGATGAGGATTAGCTCATGAGTCAGTGTTTTTAGTTAGCGTCAGGTGTCATGCTCTGGTAGTTGTAACACTGGGAACGTTTGTTTGTAGTTTTGATTGTAACTCTATATTTATCTGTTTTGGTTGAAGTCTGATACATTTAGTAATAATGTAGACTTGATGATGTATTTTTCCGCTGTGTAGAACATGGTTTGGACAATGAGTTATGATTTTCAGGTGTTCCAATGATGCATGACTTATGTGACGTGTATTTTGTTATTTTGAAGTGTGATGCCTCTCTACATGTTACTCTGATTTAATAATTTGTTTAATTGCCGCGGGTTAATTAGAGGGGTGTTACAGCTCTCCCCCACCATAATTCCCAAAAATTTGAAGGGAATGTTTCCTTTGTTACAAGAAAGAAACGCCTTTGCCGCATTGAGGAACCAATCACCAACATTAACACCTATACTATTACTTTTAGCAAAATTAATTTTCAAAGCGGAAACAAGCTCAAAACCTCTCAACAAAACTTTTAAACTCCAAAGATTGTCACAACACGGTTCTCCAAGAATTATTGTGTCATCCGCGAATTGCAAAATATCCACAAAATCCTCTTCCCCATATTTGAAAGGTTTGAAATCCCCCACCTCTATCGATTTTCTCACAAGCGCGGTTAAACCTTCCATAGCAAGAACGAAGATAAAAGGAGATAAAGGATCTCCTTGTCTCAATCCTTTGTTCACCTTGAATTCCTTTGTTGCACTTCCGTTGACCAAAACGGACATATGAATCGTAAAAATACAAGTATCCATCCATTTCATCCACCTCTCCCCAAAACCCATTCTCACCATCATCTCTTTAAGATATTGCCAAGAAATGGAATCGTAAGCCTTCTCGAAATCCACCTTGAGTAAAATGCTACCTCTTTTCTTTTTCTTCATCTAATCGAATAATTCGTTCACCAAAAGAACACCATCCATCATGTTTCTACCCGGTACAAAAGCGGTTTGATTATTGGACACCAAAGTACCAATCACCTCTTTCAATCTAGCCGCCAAAATTTTTGCAATAATTTTGTAAATACTACCCACCAAGCAAATAGGACGATATTCACCTAAATTTTGCGGATTGTTGTTTTTGGGAATCAACGCTAGGAAAGAAGAAGTAATAGATTTCACAAGAGTACCTTTACCATGTAAGTCATTGCAAAGCCGTAAAATGTCCTCCCGAATCACCAACCAAAACCTTTTGTAAAATTCTAAAGAATAACCATCCGGACCCGCACTTTTGTTACCATCACACGACCAAATGACTTCCTTAACTTCCATCTCCGAGAACGGTCTTTCAAGAGATGAACTATCCGGAATACTAAGCGGCTTCAATTGCACTCCGCTAAGCGCCGGTCTCTCCTCCACAATGTAATTGAAAAACAAGTTAAAATGATTGTGAATAAAATCTTTAATTTCGGTAACATCTTCCAATCTCCCTCCTCTAGATTCAAGAGCGCACAAAGAGTTTCTCCTCCTTTTCTCTTTGAGATAATTATGGAAAAAGCGACAGTTACAATCACCTTTGGTTAACCATAAATTCCTTGATTTTTGACGAAGAAAACCTTCTTTTTTATTAAGGTTTTCCCAAAAATCAATCGCCGCTCTAGCTCTATCGACCACCACTTCTTCCGGAATATTACCTGCAAAATGAGCAAACTTGTTATTTAAAAAATGCATCTCCTTTCCCGCCTCTTCAATGTTGAGATCTATCCAACCATAAACCTCCTTGTTCCATTTGATAAGTTGGCTTTTAAGAATTTTCATTTTTTCAACCAAACAAAAATCTCCTCTTCCCTTCACCATAATCTTCCTCCATTCCCCTTCCACAAACATAAAAAACTTCTCATGATCAAACCACAAATTATTAAACCTAAAAGGTTTAGGACCCCAATTTCTCTTATTATCTTTGATCCAAATTGGAGCATGATCGGACACATCCCTTTCTCCTATAGTTTGACCTTCAACCTTTCAATCAACGATGAAATTATCCGATAGAAGAAATCTATCCAATCTACTCATAGCACTTCCACCACTATTGCTCCAAGTAAATTTCCCTCCTATTGTGGGAGGATCCACCAACTCCATTTCCTCTATGAACTCCTTAAAATCTTCTATCCCCTTCCTATAGTTCTTCTTTGAAATACCAACTCTTTCAACCAAGGAAGTGATCATATTAAAGTCTCCTCCAATGCACCAAGATCTGTAACATCCCGATTTTTATTAATTATATTAGTAATTATATTATTTGGTGTTTTTAATAATTATTTATTTAGTTATTATGTGATATAGTAATTATTTAAGTATTTAATTATGTGAGTGTTTGTGTTTGACTTAATTGAGTTATTAGAGAAATTTAACTAAATGGGCCTAAGTGATAGAAACATAATGGATGGATTGGTGGGTTAAGCCCAATTGACATAAGTGACGTAGTAAGAGAAAGTTAGGATTTTAAAGGTTACTATTTTCATTTGGGGGAAAAGATAGGAAGAAGAGAAAAGAGGCAAAAGGGAAGAGAACAATGGTGGAAGAGAAAAGCTAGAAGAAACCCCATTTTCGCAGCAAGTTTCAGCATTGAGTCACCTTAGCAAAACGGATGTATCTCTCAATCCAACTGTTGGATCGTCGCGTGGTTTTGACACAACGTTCCTGACTCATAGAGGTAAGTTCTGACCAGAGCAATTTTGATTTTGAGGGTTTTAAGTTCGTCTGATAAGCTGATTTCCGAACTGGTTTTTAGGTGTGTCTCCAAATTATGTTTGAAGGATTTATTTTGGTGAAAAGCTTAGAGCTATGGTGAAAGAGTCCATATTTGCCAAGGTAAGGGTGGGGTTCTTTCATGCTAAAGGGTTGTATGATAGTATGTTATGGTGGGTTTAATTCTATACTTTGATATCCATGTTCTTGTATTTGCAATTTTGGATATTTGATGATTTGTTGGAATGTGATGATATAAATGTGATAAGTTGTGTGCAATTGATAATCTATGTGTATTAGAATGTTGTGTTTATTGTGGGTAAACCATTGATAGTGAAATAATGAGTTTTGTTGTAGAATTGGAAAGTAATGGAATAGAAATATAATAGTTGAATTGAAATTAATATAGTTTGATTATTAATTGGATAATTAAATTATTAGTTGAATGAATTCCAATAAGTCTGTGTGATTGAAATATACTTGGACTTGGACCAATTATTCGGTTTATCGGTAAATTACGGTATTTTGAGAAATTGACCGTAATTGTGTTTTGGTTGAACATTCAAGTTGAGAATATATATTGTTATGCGTATGATGTTGTTTTGATAATTAACATTATTTCTAATTGATTTAGTTGATGATTGAAAGTCGATTTGATTTACTTGATATATTGGCATATTGAGATTATTTTGAGAATTGACCAAAAATTGTGATTTCGGTTTGGATGCCTTTGTTGCGAATAATATTGTGATTGCCAATATGATTATTATTGTGCACTGTTATGTGATTAGCCTTATGGTATGAATCCTAGCTAATTATCGTTAGTTTAGTGGGTTATGATGATAATTGCGAAGACTGTGTTAATATGTGAAATTGAGTAATTGTGCCGATGTGCCGAAACATGATAATAATTGTAATGATCTTGATGATATGCGAATTGTATATTTGTGACGATTTTGTGAATACGTGATGTTGTATATATTTGTGAGGATGATTTTGTGACTAAGTGAAGATGAAATATTATGGTGACGTGAATTACCTCGTATAAATGGTAATTGATTGTGATATAGGCTTATGCCTTGTGACGATATGTGATTGTGATGAGTATGCTGTGTTGTCTTGTTTGTCGAGTCACATATCATATGCATACTCTGTGACGGCCTGGATTGGCAAACTAGTGACAAAGGCTTATGTCTTGTGCCTCTGAATTGGGCAATTGGTGACGGGGGCTGAAGCTCCGATTAGTACCACATGCATATGCATAGTTTGAGTCGCATTCGAGTTTGTATACCGAGTTGCATTCAATTCATTGTTATGATGTGTGGATGCATAGTTTGTGAAGTTGAATTCATTTGACATGGATTGTTGATGTGTTGTAGATATGATGTACGTGAATGAAACATGTATGATGAGACTGTGAATATATATGTATTAATGATATATGTGTATAAGTTTGAATATATGAACCATGTTGTTGTCGTGATGCAAATTGCTTATATTGAGAAGTGGTGAATTGTGTATGATATTATCATGCTATATCTATTCTCATACTTTCCTTTATACTGTTTGATATCTCACCCCTTCTGCTGGTGTTTCCCCTACCATGGGAAATGGGCAGGTACTCAAGTATAGCTGTGGAAGTTTGTAGCTTCATCGTGTCCGGTTGGTGTGTCGCTCTGATACGTAGCACTCGGGGGTTGTCTATATTGTTGTTTCTATGTTGTTCATGTTTTAGTTGTTGAGTTCCAAATTGAATAATGAGAAGTACTATGATGTTTGAAGTTATTTCCGATTAAATAAGATGATTTGTTTATAAAGTCGAATGTTATGATTCCGCTGCATATTAAAATGAAGTTGGTTTGTCTAAGAGCTGTTATAAGTTGTTTTGTGCTTCTCTGAGATTAAAGTGCTATGTACCTATTTATGAGTTGTTTATATGAAGTAAATGTGATATCCCAAATGCTTGTTGATAGTTTTTAAAATACTTTGATTTCTCGCATGATATTTTCGGGTAGAATTTGGGGTGTTACATTAGTGGTATCAGAGCAGGTCGGTCCGTCCGGCCAAGTTGTCGAGTCAGTTGAGTTGTGTGACAGTTGAATGTTGTTAGTGTTTTATTCCTTAGTACGCGACATGTGTGTGAAACCCTGTTGGTACTTGTTCGTTTTGTTGAAGGGTTAGTTTGAGCGAAGTAGGGGAGAAGCTGTGCTTCTCGGATATGTTTCAGTTGTAAGTTCTAGGTGCAATATATTGCTTAAGGAGACAGAGCTAGCAATGTAGAAGTTTGTTAGTTTCCGAATTCGAAGGTAACATGGATTTAAGATTTTGGTTGTTTAGCAAGTCAGAACGTCTTCGAATAAGGATAATTGTTATAAGATGGAATGTAGGAAGTTGCCATATTCAGCATTATTGGTGGACTGTGAAGTTATCAGTTTAAGTAACCGTTGCATAGGATGTTGACGTAAGAATAATGATTAAGCGACGGATTACGGTAGACCTTGTCAAGGGATCCTTGGCAAGAGATTGGAAAAGTTGTCGAAGTTGTTAGAACGTTCAAGTCGGAGTTAGAAATGCGAAGGGACGAGTATGATTCCAAGAATAAAAAGTGTTGATAATGGTGTTAAGGAATTATGTTCTAATGTTATCACAAGGTGTGTGTTAGCATGTTCAGATGATTTTGGGAGTTATTGAAGTATGGTACTTTTGGTGACGTGAAGGATTCTATTGCAGTTGAGTAACGATGGTTTACGCTACCATTATGGTTGTCGGCTATCTATTGACAAATTGAGGAACTGATCACCCTTAATCTCTTGTTGATAGTAGACGGGATCGTATTGGATGTGATAGACTTATCTTGCCAGCTTGATAATATTGGAAGTGAATGAGTCTGTGCAAGATGGTGCGATGTTGTTTATGTTGTTGGCAACTTTGGATGTTCATGAGAAAAGAATGATTGATGAATTACCGATAGCTTGCGCATTTGCATAAGTGTTTCCTAAAGATGTAAGTGATTTACCGCCGGAAAGAGAAGTTCAATTTTTTATTGATTTAGTTCTTGGAACCAGTCCTATGTCGATGGATCCATATCAGATGTCAGTTTCAGAGTTGAAAGAGTTGAAGGGTTAACTTGAGGATTTGCTTGAGAAGAGTTTTATTCGTCCGAGTGTGTCGCCGTGGGGTGCACCTGTTATGTTGGTTAAATAAGAAGGAAGGTTCTGTGAGGCTTTGTGTTGAAGCAGAAAGGGAAAGTGGCAGCTTATGCTTCAAGGCAACTTAAGATTCATGAGAGGAATTATCTGACGCAAGATTTAGAGTTGGTCGCCGTTGTTTTTGTTTTGAAGCCTTGAAGGCACCACTTGTTTGGATCGAGATTCGAGGTATATAGTGAACACAAGAGTTTGAAGTAGTTGTTTGATCAGAACGAGTTGATAATGAGGAAAAGAATATGGTTGTAATTCTTGAAAGGACTATGATTTTGGTTTGAATTACCATCCGGGAAAAGCGAACGTTGTAGCCAATGCATTGAGTAGGAAATAATTGCATATGTCTATGTTGATGATTCAAGAATTGGAATTTTTGGAATAATTTCGAGATTTGAGTTTGGTATGTTGAAGCTTACTTGTGGTATTCTTGATGAGATTAGAGAAGGTCAGAAATCGGAGTTGAAATTGGTTGACAAGATGACATTGATTGATCGAGGATAAGGTGATAATTTTCGGATTGATGAGAACGGTGTCATGAGATGTCGTGATTGAATTTGTATTCCTAATGTTTCGGGTTTGAAAAAGAGAATTTTTGGGATGAAGGGCATCAAAGTGGTTGAGTAATTATCCTGGTGCTACTAAGATGTATCAAGACATGAGAAAGTTATTTTGGTGGCGACGTATGAAGAAGGATATTGCGGAATTTGTGTATTCGTGTTTGACTTGTCAGAAGTCAAAGATTAAACATCAGAAATTGTCTGGTTTGATGCAACCGTTGTCCATTCTTGAGTGGAAGTGGGATAGTGTTTCTATGGATTTTGTTTTGGGTTTGTCGAGGACATCGATTAATTGTGATGAAATTTGGGTCATTGTAGATGGATTGATGAATTTTGCTCACTCTATTCTGATAAGCAGGGATTATCCGATGGAGAGACTTACAAAGTTGTATTTTGAAAAGATTGTGAGTTGGCATGGTATTCTGTCGAGTGTTGTTTCTGATAGAGATCCGAAGTTTACTTCTAGATTTTGGAAAGTCTTGCAGAGTACTTTGATTATTAAGTTGTGTTTGAGTTTTGTTTATCATCCGCAAGCTGATGGTCAAACGGAGAAGACAATTCAGTAGCTTAAGGATCTTTTGAGAGCTTGTATTTTGAAGCTTTGTATGGTCGAAGGTGTGGAATGCCTTTGTGTTTGTGTGAGTCTGGAGAGAATAAGTGTAGTTTTGGCAATGAGATGGTTGTGTCGATTGTATTTTCGAGAACGAAAATATTCTAAGTGGGGGAGAGTTGTAACATCCCGATTTTTATTAATTATATTAGTAATTATATTATTTGGTATTTTTAATAATTATTTATTTAGTTATTATGTGATATAATAATTATTTAAGTATTTAATTATGTGAGTGTTTGTGTTTGACTTAATTGAGTTATTAGAGAAATTTAACTAAATGGGCCTAAGTGATAGAAACATAATGGATGGATTGGTGGGTTAAGCCCAATTGACATAAGTGAGATAGTAAGAGAAAGTTAGGGTTTTAGAGGTTACTATTTTCATTTGGGGGAAAAGATAGGAAGAAGAGAAAAGAGGCAAAAGGGAAGAGAACAATGGTGGAAGAGAAAAGCTAGAAGAAACCCCATTTTCGCAGCAAGTTTCAGCATTGAGTCACCTTAGAAAAACGGATGTATCTCTAAATCCAACCGTTGGATCGTCGCGTGGTTTTGACACAATGTTCCTGACTCATCGAGGTAAGTTCTGACCAAAGCGATTTTGATTTTGAGAGTTTTAAGTTCGTCTGATAAGCTGATTTCCGAACTGGTTTTTAGGTGTGTCTCCAAATTATGTTTGAAGGATTTATTTTGGTGAAAAGCTTAGAGCTATGGTGAAAGAGTCCATATTTGCCAAGGTAAGGGTGGAGTTCTTTCATGCTAATGGGTTGTATGATAGTATGTTATGGTGGATTTAATTCTATACTTTGATATCCATGTTCTTGTATGTTGCAATTTTGGATATTTGATGATTTGTTGGAATGTGATGATATAAATGTGATAAGTTGTGTGCAATTGATAATCTATGTGTATTAGAATGTTGTGTTTATTGTGGGTAAACCATTGATAGTGAAATAATGAGTTTTGTTGTAGAATTAGAAAGTAATGGAATAGAAATATAATAGTTGAATTGAAATTAATATAGTTTGATTATTAATTGGATAATTAAATTATTAGTTGAATTAATTCCAATAACTCTGTGTGATTGAAATATGCTTGGACTTGGACCAATTATTCAGTTTATCGGTAAATTACGGTATTTTGAGAAATTGACTGTAACTGTGTTTTGGTTGAACATTCAAGTTGAGAATATATATTGTTATGCGTATGATGTTGTTTTGATAATTAACATTATTTCTAATTGATTTAGTTGATGATTGAAAGTCGATTTGATTTACTTGATATATTGGCATATTGAGATTATTTTGAGAATTGACCAAAAATTGTGATTTCGGTTTGGATGCCTTTGTTGCGAATAATATTGTGATTGCCAATATGATTATTATTGTGCACTGTTATGTGATTAGCCTTATGGTATGAATCCTAGCTAATTGTCGTTAGTTTAGTGGGTTATGAAGATAATTGCGATGCCTGTGTTAATATGTGAAATTGAGTAATTGTGCCGATGTGCCGAAACATGATGATAATTGTAATGATCTTGATGATATGCGAATTGTATATTTGTGACGATTTTTTGAATACGTGATGTTGTATATATTTGTGAGATTGATTTTGTGACTAAGTGAAGATGAAATATTATGGCCATTTTGTTGAAGCGGTAAAGCGGCAAGCAACAAAAGATTTGGAAATATTTATCCGGGAATTTATCGTGTCCACAGAGATTAGTGCTACTGAACTGCCGTTCGACGAATTCTTAGTTATGAGTTTGGTTTTGAATGAATTTAAATATGAAATGGAAAAGTAAATATCAACACAAAAAGAATACATTCTTCAAATAGAAGAAACTATCAAGTATTGCATATAATCTACTCTTCACAAACTTAAACTTATCGACCAGTTGCACTCAGTCTACTATACTCCTTAAACCATTCACGTGTTGCCCGTTGTCGGCATTCGTGTCCAAACACCTCCACGAGTTCTATTGTATGCTTAGTTGACGATTTCTCCATAAATCAAACATACGGTAGCTTACCGTGTTAAATTAAAATATTGCTCGATCGACGATCTCTCCACCAATCAAACAACCCGGTAGCATTACGAACCTACACAAAGTGAACATTAACTCTTCATCTATCTCTACAATCAAGAAGCTAATGATCATCTCTCCTAATCAAGATTTGTGAGGTCTATCTCTACAACAACACAAACCCCTAACATCAAGATGTAAAACAACCCACCAAACATAACCCAAACATCAAGATGTAAAAAATCAGGAAAAACAACAAGTTTATATTGTAAAGCAACTTTATACAACGCCATGGGCGACAAATATACATGAGATCAGAGTATATATATAAAAAAACCCACAAATGAAACCACAAAGAGAAGAAAAGAAGAAAAACTCAAAAATCTCACGGTTTGTCGGCTCCGATTGATGAAGGATTCAACCCCGGATCATCCATTTGACAGTTCCAATGTGTTTTCTAGCATCTTTCCACTCAAAAATGGTTGTGATGACTTTCGGAACAAATACCCCAAAGCATAACCCTAAAAAATGTGATTTTTCCCTATTTAATGACATTCCAAACCGCCTAGACCGCGCTTAGCGCGCAAATCCGCGCTTAGCCCGCTCAACAGAAAATTGAAATCTTATTTTGGCCATATCTTGAGAACCGTAACTCCGATTTACGCCCGGTTCGAAGCGTTGGAAAGCTTATTTCATGCTCTATCTAACATTGACAACATATCAACCAAATTGGTGATTTATTATTATTTGGTTTTGAGCTTTATTCGCCGAATGAATTGATTCCGCCGCTCAAAATCGCGCGTTTGAAGCCGTGTCTTCGCCACGTTATTGCTCATGCTCCAAATACGCCTCAATACCTACAAAATGAATAGAAAACTATCAAAAAGTAAAAAAGTATATGAAGATACATCTATTCACAAAGTAGACGTATTTATACACAAAACGGGGTATTATTCGAACGGTATTAACAAAAAGTATCGATAAGTGCCACTATTTACAAACACAAAATAACTACATTTTGACACTTAACAACTCTCCCCAACTTGAATTTGTTTGTCCTCAAACAAGGCCAAACACCCAAAAGAATCAAAAGTAAAAACTCCACAGAATCAATAATCAACACAGTTTAGAAAAACGAAACAATTGTACGGTTCAAACAAAAACGTACCAACAAAGTAAATACTTACCACAATCCTACAACGACAACATGAAAATGAAACGGATCCTAAGTACAAAAATCATACAAAACATTCTAAAACAAAACAAGCTCAATCAAAAATCACGCCTAGCAAAAATTCATCGGTAGATGAAAAACACCGAAAGGTGAGGACTTTGACACACACCCGACAAACTTGCAAACAATAGACAAAATTATGCGTTCATACAAAAATAGTATCGAAAACGCAACGGCACGAATCACAAGGGCTTTAAAGGTTGTAATGTGGCTTGGTTAACAAACAAGTGATAAGTCCTAAAGCTAATCGAAACAAAAACTTGCCTAAACCTAAGGGAGTAATTACTTCCACAAAGTTTCAAACAATATAATTTCAATCAAACTTCTTCTTCCTCACATGTTTCACACCAAACACAATACTTATTAACACAAATCTTATTCCAAACTCTTTTTGCTCTTTTCTTTTTCCAATTTTTTTTCCTTTTTTCTTTCTTTTTCTTTTCTTTCTTTTTCACAATTTTTTTTTCTTTTTTCTTTTCACAACCTCACACCAACCACAATATAAGTAAGCAAACATCCTCTCCCCAACTTGAATACAACTATCATCATAATAAGAATACTCCCTACTTTCTAAGGCAAGGTAAAAATTCAAACTATAAATCATAGTTGAGGGTTCAAGAAAACAAAGAATCAACATCCATACACAAATGAAAACCAAACGCTCATAGACAAGAATTAAGCAAAAACAATATGGATATTGACAAAAAGGCTCAAAGGGGGTTACTAATGGTCACACACTCACAAGGTGAATTGATATTTGGCTATGGTAGTTTCGCTCAAAATCAAACAAGTGCCTTGATCACTTTCGTGCATTCACAAAATCAATACAAACGACAGATTAAACATAATGATATCCAGTTAAAACAAGAAATGTCGGTCACTCGCATATGTACACAATGGAAAGCCACCTCACATTTATGGTAAAAAGGGGAAACTAATGTGATTCAAGTCATGAGCAAGTTATGCAAAAAGAATGAATAATATGAAAATTGTACAAATGAAAAGTCTCCTAAACATGTTATGCTATAGAAAGCGATAAACGAGTACCTTGCTATGTACAAATTCGAACAATCATTACCGCACAATTGGCATGTTGAATCAATCAAAATTGGAGAATTACCAAATGCGATTCCAAGTAATCGGGCCAAAATTTGAGTCTAAACAACAACAAAAGAATTAAAATTATAACTATAAAATACAAAACTATAAAGCCTTGGTGTAAGTGGGAAAAAGGCGAGTCAAATGAATCATTAAAAAGAATTCATTAGCCAAAAGCTACAGACCGCGCTAAGGGCGGTCTAACACGTTAAGCGCGCTACACCAGAAAGACAAAAACCAGTGCAACAAAAAAGAAATTCCAATGTGCCTCCACTTAACACATTTACATCTCATTTACAGAAAAACAGAAAAATAAAACCGTTGGGGTGCCTCCCAACAAGCGCTCGTTTTACGTCGTTAGCTCGACGCCTTTTATTATTTCGCGAATGGTAAGAAACTTCCTCGCGGTACGCCAATGCTTTCGCCTCAAACGCAACCTAAAGGAAACGTCCTGCCCAAACACTTAACAAACAAATCAAAAGCAAACGTATATACAAGTATGTGTAAAAACATAATATACATAAAACACAATATTTACAAAATCCTTATTTGGCTAAACAAATTGAAAAGTGAAGATTTAGAATTTATGAACTATCCGAGTTCAATTTGTTTAGCCAACTTCACCTTGCTAAATAGCAAAAGTAAAGAGGAACAAAATCAAACACACAAACATGTACAAGTATGAAAACATAAACATGTATAGATATATAAAAACACACAAGTATGGGAATATGCACAACATATACGATATGGACATATTTACGAAACTTAAAACACAAAACCATCGCAATGCGATTAATCTCAAAACCAATCCCCCGCAACGGCGCCATTTTGTTGAAGCGGTAAAGCGGCAAGCAACAAAAGATTTGGAAATATTTATCCGGGAATTTATCGTGTCCACAGAGATTAGTGCTACTGAACTGCCGTTCGACGGATTCTTAGTTATGAGTTTGGTTTTGAATGAATTTAAATATGAAATGGAAAAGTAAATATCAACACAAAAAGAATACATTCTTCAAATAGAAGAAACTATCAAGTATTGCATATAATCTACTCTTCACAAACTTAAACTTATCGACCAGTTGCACTCAGTCTACTATACTCCTTAAACCATTCACGTGTTGCCCGTTGTCGGCATTCGTGTCCAAACACCTCCACGAGTTCTATTGTATGCTTAGTTGACGATTTCTCCATCAATCAAACATACGGTAGCTTACCGTGTTAAATTAAAATATTGCTCGATCGACGATCTCTCCACCAATCAAACAACCCGGTAGCATTACGAACCTACACAAAGTGAACATTAACTCTTCATCTATCTCTACAATCAAGAAGCTAATGATCATCTCTCCTAATCAAGATTTGTGAGGTCTATCTCTACAACAACACAAACCCCTAACATCAAGATGACAAACAACCCACCAAACATAACCCAAACATCAAGATGTAAAAAATCAGGAAAAACAACAAGTTTATATTGTAAAGCAACTTTATACAACGCCATGGGCGACAAATATACATGAGATCAGAGTATATATATAAAAAAAACCCACAAATGAAACCACAAAGAGAAGAAAAGAAGAAAAACCCAAAAATCTCATGGTTTGTCGGCTCCGATTGATGAAGGATTCAACCCCGGATCATCCATTTGACAGTTCCAATGTGTTTTCTAGCATCTTTCCACTCAAAAATGGTTGTGATGACTTTGGGAACAAATACCCCAAAGCATAACCCTAAAAAATGTGATTTTTCCCTATTTAATGACATTCCAAACCGCCCAGACCGCGCTTAGCGCGCAAATCCGCGCTTAGCCCGCTCAACAGAAAATTGAAATCTTATTTTGGCCATATCTTGAGAACCGTAACTCCGATTTACGCCCGGTTCGAAGCGTTGGAAAGCTTATTTCATGCTCTATCTAACAATGACAACATATCAACCAAATTGGTGATTTATTATTATTTGGTTTTGAGCTTTATTCGCCGAATGAATTGATTTCGCCGCTCAAAATCGCGCGTTTGAAGCCGTGTCTTCGCCACGTTATTGCTCATGCTCCAAATACGCCTCAATACCTACAAAATGAATAGAAAACTAATAACTCTGTGTGAAATATAATGAGCCGTGTAGAATTAGAAAGTAATGGAATAGAAATATAATAGTTGAATTGAAATTAATATAGTTTGATTATTAATTGGATAATTAAATTATTAGTTGAATTAATTCCAATAACTCTGTGTGATTGAAATATGCTTGGACTTGGACCAATTATTCAGTTTATCGGTAAATTACGGTATTTTGAGAAATTGACTGTAACTGTGTTTTGGTTGAACATTCAAGTTGAGAATATATATTGTTATGCGTATGATGTTGTTTTGATAATTAACATTATTTCTAATTGATTTAGTTGATGATTGAAAGTCGATTTGATTTACTTGATATATTGGCATATTGAGATTATTTTGAGAATTGACCAAAAATTGTGATTTCGGTTTGGATGCCTTTGTTGCGAATAATATTGTGATTGCCAATATGATTATTATTGTGCACTGTTATGTGATTAGCCTTATGGTATGAATCCTAGCTAATTGTCGTTAGTTTAGTGGGTTATGAAGATAATTGCGATGACTGTGTTAATATGTGAAATTGAGTAATTGTGCCGATGTGCCGAAACATGATGATAATTGTAATGATCTTGATGATATGCGAATTGTATATTTGTGACGATTTTTTGAATACGTGATGTTGTATATATTTGTGAGATTGATTTTGTGACTAAGTGAAGATGAAATATTATGGCCATTTTGTTGAAGCGGTAAAGCGGCAAGCAACAAAAGATTTGGAAATATTTATCCGGGAATTTATCGTGTCCACAGAGATTAGTGCTACTGAACTGCCGTTCGACGAATTCTTAGTTATGAGTTTGGTTTTGAATGAATTTAAATATGAAATGGGAAAGTAAATATCAACACAAAAAGAATACATTCTTCAAATAGAAGAAACTATCAAGTATTGCATATAATCTACTCTTCACAAACTTAAACTTATCGACCAGTTGCACTCAGTCTACTATACTCCTTAAACCATTCACGTGTTGCCCGTTGTCGGCATTCGTGTCCAAACACCTCCACGAGTTCTATTGTATGCTTAGTTGACGATTTCTCCATCAATCAAACATACGGTAGCTTACCGTGTTAAATTAAAATATTGCTCGATCGACGATCTCTCCACCAATCAAACAACCCGGTAGCATTACGAACCTACACAAAGTGAACATTAACTCTTCATCTATCTCTACAATCAAGAAGCTAATGATCATCTCTCCTAATCAAGATTTGTGAGGTCTATCTCTACAACAACACAAACCCCTAACATCAAGATGCAAAACAACCCACCAAACATAACCCAAACATCAAGATGTAAAAAATCAGGAAAAACAACAAGTTTATATTGTAAAGCAACTTTATACAACGCCATGGGCGACAAATATACATGAGATCAGAGTATATATATAAAAAAACCCACAAATGAAACCACAAAGAGAAGAAAAGAAGAAAAACTCAAAAATCTCACGGTTTGTCGGCTCCGATTGATGAAGGATTCAACCCCGGATCATCCATTTGACAGTTCCAATGTGTTTTCTAGCATCTTTCCACTCAAAAATGGTTGTGATGACTTTCGGAACAAATACCCCAAAGCATAACCCTAAAAAATGTGATTTTTCCCTATTTAATGACATTCCAAACCGCCTAGACCGCGCTTAGCGCGCAAATCCGCGCTTAGCCCGCTCAACAGAAAATTGAAATCTTATTTTGGCCATATCTTGAGAACCGTAACTCCGATTTACGCCCGGTTCGAAGCGTTGGAAAGCTTATTTCATGCTCTATCTAACATTGACAACATATCAACCAAATTGGTGATTTATTATTATTTGGTTTTGAGCTTTATTCGCCGAATGAATTGATTCCGCCGCTCAAAATCGCGCGTTTGAAGCCGTGTCTTCGCCACGTTATTGCTCATGCTCCAAATACGCCTCAATACCTACAAAATGAATAGAAAACTATCAAAAAGTATAAAAGTATATGAAGATACATCTATTCACAAAGTAGACGTATTTATACACAAAACGGGGTATTATTCGAACGGTATTAACAAAAAGTATCGATAAGTGCCACTATTTACAAACACAAAATAACTACATTTTGACACTTAACAACTCTCCCCAACTTGAATTTGTTTGTCCTCAAACAAGGCCAAACACCCAAAAGAATCAAAAGTAAAAACTCCACAGAATCAATAATCAACACAGTTTAGAAAAACGAAACAATTGTACGGTTCAAACAAAAACGTACCAACAAAGTAAATACTTACCACAATCCTACAACGACAACATGAAAATGAAACGGATCCTAAGTACAAAAATCATACAAAACATTCTAAAACAAAACAAGCTCAATCAAAAATCACGCCTAGCAAAAATTCATCGGTAGATGAAAAACACCGAAAGGTGAGGACTTTGACACACACCCGACAAACTTGCAAACAATAGACAAAATTATGCGTTCATACAAAAATAGTGTCGAAAACGCAACGGCACGAATCACAAGGGCTTTAAAGGTTGTAATGTGGCTTGGTTAACAAACAAGTGATAAGTCCTAAAGCTAATCGAAACAAAAACTTGCCTAAACCTAAGGGAGTAATTACTTCCACAAAGTTTCAAACAATATAATTTCAATCAAACTTCTTCTTCCTCACATGTTTCACACCAAACACAATACTTATTAACACAAATCTTATTCCAAACTCTTTTTGCTCTTTTCTTTTTCCAATTTTTTTTCCTTTTTTCTTTCTTTTTCTTTTCTTTCTTTTTCACAATTTTTTTTTTCTTTTTTCTTTTCACAACCTCACACCAACCACAATATAAGTAAGCAAACATCCTCTCCCCAACTTGAATACAACTATCATCATAATAAGAATACTCCCTACTTTCTAAGGCAAGGTAAAAATTCAAACTATAAATCATAGTTGAGGGTTCAAGAAAACAAAGAATCAACATCCATACACAAATGAAAACCAAACGCTCATAGACAAGAATTAAGCAAAAACAATATGGATATTGACAAAAAGGCTCAAAGGGGGTTACTAATGGTCACACACTCACAAGGTGAATTGATATTTGGCTATGGTAGTTTCGCTCAAAATCAAACAAGTGCCTTGATCACTTTCGTGCATTCACAAAATCAATACAAACGACAGATTAAACATAATGATATCCAGTTAAAACAAGAAATGTCGGTCACTCGCATATGTACACAATGGAAAGCCACCTCACATTTATGGTAAAAAGGGGAAACTAATGTGATTCAAGTCATGAGCAAGTTATGCAAAAAGAATGAATAATATGAAAATTGTACAAATGAAAAGTCTCCTAAACATGTTATGCTATAGAAAGCGATAAACGAGTACCTTGCTATGTACAAATTCGAACAATCATTACCGCACAATTGGCATGTTGAATCAATCAAAATTGGAGAATTACCAAATGCGATTCCAAGTAATCGGGCCAAAATTTGAGTCTAAACAACAACAAAAGAATTAAAATTATAACTATAAAATACAAAACTATAAAGCCTTGGTGTAAGTGGGAAAAAGGCGAGTCAAATGAATCATTAAAAAGAATTCATTAGCCAAAAGCTACAGACCGCGCTAAAGGCGGTCTAACACGTTAAGCGCGCTACACCAGAAAGACAAAAACCAGTGCAACAAAAAAGAAATTCCAATGTGCCTCCACTTAACACATTTACATCTCATTTACAGAAAAACAGAAAAATAAAACCGTTGGGGTGCCTCCCAACAAGCGCTCGTTTTACGTCGTTAGCTCGACGCCTTTTATTATTTCGCGAATGGTAAGAAACTTCCTCGCGGTACGCCAATGCTTTCGCCTCAAACGCAACCTAAAGGAAACGTCCTGCCCAAACACTTAACAAACAAATCAAAAGCAAACGTATATACAAGTATGTGTAAAAACATAATATACATAAAACACAATATTTACAAAATCCTTATTTGGCTAAACAAATTGAAAAGTGAAGATTTAGAATTTATGAACTATCCGAGTTCAATTTGTTTAGCCAACTTCACCTTGCTAAATAGCAAAAGTAAAGAGGAAAAAAATCAAACACACAAACATGTACAAGTATGAAAACATAAACATGTATAGATATATAAAAACACACAAGTATGGGAATATGCACAACATATACGATATGGACATATTTATGAAACTTAAAACACAAAACCATCGCAATGCGATTAATCTCAAAACCAATCCCCGGCAACGGCGCCATTTTGTTGAAGCGGTAAAGCGGCAAGCAACAAAAGATTTGGAAATATTTATCCGGGAATTTATCGTGTCCACAGAGATTAGTGCTACTGAACTGCCGTTCGACGGATTCTTAGTTATGAGTTTGGTTTTGAATGAATTTAAATATGAAATGGAAAAGTAAATATCAACACAAAAAGAATACATTCTTCAAATAGAAGAAACTATCAAGTATTGCATATAATCTACTCTTCACAAACTTAAACTTATCGACCAGTTGCACTCAGTCTACTATACTCCTTAAACCATTCACGTGTTGCCCGTTGTCGGCATTCGTGTCCAAACACCTCCACGAGTTCTATTGTATGCTTAGTTGACGATTTCTCCATCAATCAAACATACGGTAGCTTACCGTGTTAAATTAAAATATTGCTCGATCGACGATCTCTCCACCAATCAAACAACCCGGTAGCATTACGAACCTACACAAAGTGAACATTAACTCTTCATCTATCTCTACAATCAAGAAGCTAATGATCATCTCTCCTAATCAAGATTTGTGAGGTCTATCTCTACAACAACACAAACCCCTAACATCAAGATGAAAAACAACCCACCAAACATAACCCAAACATCAAGATGTAAAAAATCAGGAAAAACAACAAGTTTATATTGTAAAGCAACTTTATACAACGCCATGGGCGACAAATATACATGAGATCAGAGTATATATATAAAAAAAACCCACAAATGAAACCACAAAGAGAAGAAAAGAAGAAAAACCCAAAAATCTCATGGTTTGTCGGCTCCGATTGATGAAGGATTCAACCCCGGATCATCCATTTGACAGTTCCAATGTGTTTTCTAGCATCTTTCCACTCAAAAATGGTTGTGATGACTTTGGGAACAAATACCCCAAAGCATAACCCTAAAAAATGTGATTTTCCCCTATTTAATGACATTTCAAACCGCCCAGACCGCGCTTAGCGCGCAAATCCGCGCTTAGCCCGCTCAACAGAAAATTGAAATCTTATTTTGGCCATATCTTGAGAACCGTAACTCCGATTTACGCCCGGTTCGAAGCGTTGGAAAGCTTATTTCATGCTCTATCTAACAATGACAACATATCAACCAAATTGGTGATTTATTATTATTTGGTTTTGAGCTTTATTCGCCGAATGAATTGATTTCGCCGCTCAAAATCGCGCGTTTGAAGCCGTGTCTTCGCCACGTTATTGCTCATGCTCCAAATACGCCTCAATACCTACAAAATGAATAGAAAACTATCAAAAAGTATAAAAGTATATGAAGATACATCTATTCACAAAGTAGACGTATTTATACACAAAACGGGGTATTATTCGAACGGTATTAACAAAAAGTATCGATAAGTGCCACTATTTACAAACACAAAATAACTACATTTTGACACTTAACAACTCTCCCCAACTTGAATTTGTTTGTCCTCAAACAAGGCCAAACACCCAAAAGAATCAAAAGTAAAAACTCCACAGAATTAATAATCAACACAGTTTAGAAAAACGAAACAATTGTACGGTTCAAACAAAAACGTACCAACAAAGTAAATACTTACCACAATCCTACAACGACAACATGAAAATGAAACGGATCCTAAGTACAAAAATCATACAAAACATTCTAAAACAAAACAAGCTCAATCAAAAATCATGCCTAGCAAAAATTCATCGGTAGATGAAAAACACCGAAAGGTGAGGACTTTGACACACACCCGACAAACTTGCAAACAATAGACAAAATTATGCGTTCATCCAAAAATAGTATCGAAAACGCAACGGCACAAATCACAAGGGCTTTAAAGGTTGTAATGTGGCTTGGTTAACAAACAAGTGATAAGTCCTAAAGCTAATCGAAACAAAAACTTGCCTAAACCTAAGGGAGTAATTACTTCCACAAAGTTTCAAACAATATAATTTCAATCAAACTTCTTCTTCCTCACATGTTTCACACCAAACACAATACTTATTAACACAAATCTTATTCCAAACTCTTTTTGCTCTTTTCTTTTTCCAATTTTTTTTTCCTTTTTTCTTTCTTTTTCTTTTCTTTCTTTTTCAAATTTTTTTTTCTTTTTTCTTTTCACAACCTCACACCAACCACAATATAAGTAAGCAAACATCCTCTCCCCAACTTGAATACAACTATCATCATAATAAGAATACTCCCTACTTTCTAAGGCAAGGTAAAAATTCAAACTATAAATCATAGTTGAGGGTTCAAGAAAACAAAGAATCAACATCCATACACAAATGAAAACCAAACGCTCATAGACAAGAATTAAGCAAAAACAATATGGATATTGACAAAAAGGCTCAAAGGGGGTTACTAATGGTCACACACTCACAAGGTGAATTGATATTTGGCTATGGTAGTTTCGCTCAAAATCAAACAAGTGCCTTGATCACTTTCGTGCATTCACAAAATCAATACAAACGACAGATTAAACATAATGATATCCAGTTAAAACAAGAAATGTCGGTCACTCGCATATGTACACAATGGAAAGCCACCTCACATTTATGGTAAAAAGGGGAAACTAATGTGATTCAAGTCATGAGCAAGTTATGCAAAAAGAATGAATAATATGAAAATTGTACAAATGAAAAGTCTCCTAAACATGTTATGCTATAGAAAGCGATAAACGAGTACCTTGCTATGTACAAATTCGAACAATCATTACCGCACAATTGGCATGTTGAATCAATCAAAATTGGAGAATTACCAAATGCGATTCCAAGTAATCGGGCCAAAATTTGAGTCTAAACAACAACAAAAGAATTAAAATTATAACTATAAAATACAAAACTATAAAGCCTTGGTGTAAGTGGGAAAAAGGCGAGTCAAATGAATCATTAAAAAGAATTCATTAGCCAAAAGCTACAGACCGCGCTAAGGGCGGTCTAACACGTTAAGCGCGCTACACCAGAAAGACAAAAACCAGTGCAACAAAAAAGAAATTCCAATGTGCCTCCACTTAACACATTTACATCTCATTTACAGAAAAACAGAAAAATAAAACCGTTGGGGTGCCTCCCAACAAGCGCTCGTTTTACGTCGTTAGCTCGACGCCTTTTATTATTTCGCGAATGGTAAGAAACTTCCTCGCGGTACGCCAATGCTTTCGCCTCAAACGCAACCTAAAGGAAACGTCCTGCCCAAACACTTAACAAACAAATCAAAAGCAAACGTATATACAAGTATGTGTAAAAACATAATATACATAAAACACAATATTTACAAAATCCTTATTTGGCTAAACAAATTGAAAAGTGAAGATTTAGAATTTATGAACTATCCGAGTTCAATTTGTTTAGCCAACTTCACCTTGCTAAATAGCAAAAGTAAAGAGGAACAAAATCAAACACACAAACATGTACAAGTATGAAAACATAAACATGTATAGATATATAAAAACACACAAGTATGGGAATATGCACAACATATACGATATGGACATATTTACGAAACTTAAAACACAAAACCATCGCAATGCGATTAATCTCAAAACCAATCCCCGGCAACGGCGCCATTTTGTTGAAGCGGTAAAGCGGCAAGCAACAAAAGATTTGGAAATATTTATCCGGGAATTTATCGTGTCCACAGAGATTAGTGCTACTGAACTGCCGTTCGACGGATTCTTAGTTATGAGTTTGGTTTTGAATGAATTTAAATATGAAATGGAAAAGTAAATATCAACACAAAAAGAATACATTCTTCAAATAGAAGAAACTATCAAGTATTGCATATAATCTACTCTTCACAAACTTAAACTTATCGACCAGTTGCACTCAGTCTACTATACTCCTTAAACCATTCACGTGTTGCCCGTTGTCGGCATTCGTGTCCAAACACCTCCACGAGTTCTATTGTATGCTTAGTTGACGATTTCTCCATCAATCAAACATACGGTAGCTTACCGTGTTAAATTAAAATATTGCTCGATCGACGATCTCTCCACCAATCAAACAACCCGGTAGCATTACGAACCTACACAAAGTGAACATTAACTCTTCATCTATCTCTACAATCAAGAAGCTAATGATCATCTCTCCTAATCAAGATTTGTGAGGTCTATCTCTACAACAACACAAACCCCTAACATCAAGATGCAAAACAACCCACCAAACATAACCCAAACATCAAGATGTAAAAAATCAGGAAAAACAACAAGTTTATATTGTAAAGCAACTTTATACAACGCCATGGGCGACAAATATACATGAGATCAGAGTATATATATAAAAAAACCCACAAATGAAACCACAAAGAGAAGAAAAGAAGAAAAACCCTAAAAATCTCACGGTTTGTCGGCTCCGATTGATGAAGGATTCAACCCCGGATCATCCATTTGACAGTTCCAATGTGTTTTCTAGCATCTTTCCACTCAAAAATGGTTGTGATGACTTTGGGAACAAATACCCCAAAGCATAACCCTAAAAAATGTGATTTTTCCCTATTTAATGACATTCCAAACCGCCCAGACCGCGCTTAGCGCGCAAATCCGCGCTTAGCCCGCTCAACAGAAAATTGAAATCTTATTTTGGCCATATCTTGAGAACCGTAACTCCGATTTACGCCCGGTTCGAAGCGTTGGAAAGCTTATTTCATGCTCTATCTAACAATGACAACATATCAACCAAATTGGTGATTTATTATTATTTGGTTTTGAGCTTTATTCGCCGAATGAATTGATTTCGCCGCTCAAAATCGCGCGTTTGAAGCCGTGTCTTCGCCACGTTATTGCTCATGCTCCAAATACGCCTCAATACCTACAAAATGAATAGAAAACTATCAAAAAGTATAAAAGTATATGAAGATACATCTATTCACAAAGTAGACGTATTTATACACAAAACGGGGTATTATTCGAACGGTATTAACAAAAAGTATCGATAAGTGCCACTATTTACAAACACAAAATAACTACATTTTGACACTTAACAACTCTCCCCAACTTGAATTTGTTTGTCCTCAAACAAGGCCAAACACCCAAAAGAATCAAAAGTAAAAACTCCACAGAATTAATAATCAACACAGTTTAGAAAAACGAAACAATTGTACGGTTCAAACAAAAACGTACCAACAAAGTAAATACTTACCACAATCCTACAACGACAACATGAAAATGAAACGGATCCTAAGTACAAAAATCATACAAAACATTCTAAAACAAAACAAGCTCAATCAAAAATCACGCCTAGCAAAAATTCATCGGTAGATGAAAAACACCGAAAGGTGAGGACTTTGACACACACCCGACAAACTTGCAAACAATAGACAAAATTATGCGTTCATCCAAAAATAGTATCGAAAACGCAACGGCACGAATCACAAGGGCTTTAAAGGTTGTAATGTGGCTTGGTTAACAAACAAGTGATAAGTCCTAAAGCTAATCGAAACAAAAACTTGCCTAAACCTAAGGGAGTAATTACTTCCACAAAGTTTCAAACAATATAATTTCAATCAAACTTCTTCTTCCTCACATGTTTCACACCAAACACAATACTTATTAACACAAATCTTATTCCAAACTCTTTTTGCTCTTTTCTTTTTCCAATTTTTTTTTCCTTTTTTCTTTCTTTTTCTTTTCTTTCTTTTTCACAATTTTTTTTTTCTTTTTTCTTTTCACAACCTCACACCAACCACAATATAAGTAAGCAAACATCCTCTCCCCAACTTGAATACAACTATCATCATAATAAGAATACTCCCTACTTTCTAAGGCAAGGTAAAAATTCAAACTATAAATCATAGTTGAGGGTTCAAGAAAACAAAGAATCAACATCCATACACAAATGAAAACCAAACGCTCATAGACAAGAATTAAGCAAAAACAATATGGATATTGACAAAAAGGCTCAAAGGGGGTTACTAATGGTCACACACTCACAAGGTGAATTGATATTTGGCTATGGTAGTTTCGCTCAAAATCAAACAAGTGCCTTGATCACTTTCGTGCATTCACAAAATCAATACAAACGACAGATTAAACATAATGATATCCAGTTAAAACAAGAAATGTCGGTCACTCGCATATGTACACAATGGAAAGCCACCTCACATTTATGGTAAAAAGGGGAAACTAATGTGATTCAAGTCATGAGCAAGTTATGCAAAAAGAATGAATAATATGAAAATTGTACAAATGAAAAGTCTCCTAAACATGTTATGCTATAGAAAGCGATAAACGAGTACCTTGCTATGTACAAATTCGAACAATCATTACCGCACAATTGGCATGTTGAATCAATCAAAATTGGAGAATTACCAAATGCGATTCCAAGTAATCGGGCCAAAATTTGAGTCTAAACAACAACAAAAGAATTAAAATTATAACTATAAAATACAAAACTATAAAGCCTTGGTGTAAGTGGGAAAAAGGCGAGTCAAATGAATCATTAAAAAGAATTCATTAGCCAAAAGCTACAGACCGCGCTAAGCGCGGTCTAACACATTAAGCGCGCTACACCAGAAAGACAAAAACCAGTGCAACAAAAAAGAAATTCCAATGTGCCTCCACTTAACACATTTACATCTCATTTACAGAAAAACAGAAAAATAAAACCGTTGGGGTGCCTCCCAACAAGCGCTCGTTTTACGTCGTTAGCTCGACGCCTTTTATTATTTCGCGAATGGTAAGAAACTTCCTCGCGGTACGCCAATGCTTTCGCCTCAAACGCAACCTAAAGGAAACGTCCTGCCCAAACACTTAACAAACAAATCAAAAGCAAACGTATATACAAGTATGTGTAAAAACATAATATACATAAAACACAATATTTACAAAATCCTTATTTGGCTAAACAAATTGAAAAGTGAAGATTTAGAATTTATGAACTATCCGAGTTCAATTTGTTTAGCCAACTTCACCTTGCTAAATAGCAAAAGTAAAGAGGAACAAAATCAAACACACAAACATGTACAAGTATGAAAACATAAACATGTATAGATATATAAAAACACACAAGTATGGGAATATGCACAACATATACGATATGGACATATTTACGAAACTTAAAACACAAAACCATCGCAATGCGATTAATCTCAAAACCAATCCCCCGCAACGGCGCCATTTTGTTGAAGCGGTAAAGCGGCAAGCAACAAAAGATTTGGAAATATTTATCCGGGAATTTATCGTGTCCACAGAGATTAGTGCTACTGAACTGCCGTTCGACGGATTCTTAGTTATGAGTTTGGTTTTGAATGAATTTAAATATGAAATGGAAAAGTAAATATCAACACAAAAAGAATACATTCTTCAAATAGAAGAAACTATCAAGTATTGCATATAATCTACTCTTAACAAACTTAAACTTTTCGACCAGTTGCACTCAGTCTACTATACTCCTTAAACCATTCACGTGTTGCCCGTTGTCGGCATTCGTGTCCAAACACCTCCACGAGTTCTATTGTATGCTTAGTTGACGATTTCTCCATCAATCAAACATACGGTAGCTTACCGTGTTAAATTAAAATATTGCTCGATCGACGATCTCTCCACCAATCAAACAACCCGGTAGCATTACGAACCTACACAAAGTGAACATTAACTCTTCATCTATCTCTACAATCAAGAAGCTAATGATCATCTCTCCTAATCAAGATTTGTGAGGTCTATCTCTACAACAACAAAAACCCCTAACATCAAGATGCAAAACAACCCACCAAACATAACCCAAACATCAAGATGTAAAAAATCAGGAAAAACAACAAGTTTATATTGTAAAGCAACTTTATACAACGCCATGGGCGACAAATATACATGAGATCAGAGTATATATATAAAAAAACCCACAAATGAAACCACAAAGGGAAGAAAAGAAGAAAAACCCAAAAATCTCACGGTTTGTCGGCTCCGATTGATGAAGGATTCAACCCCGGATCATCCATTTGACAGTTCCAATGTGTTTTCTAGCATCTTTCCACTCAAAAATGGTTGTGATGACTTTGGGAACAAATACCCCAAAGCATAACCCTAAAAAATGTGATTTTTCCCTATTTAATGACATTCCAAACCGCCCAGACCGCGCTTAGCGCGCAAATCCGCGCTTAGCCCGCTCAACAGAAAATTGAAATCTTATTTTGGCCATATCTTGAGAACCGTAACTCCGATTTACGCCCGGTTCGAAGCGTTGGAAAGCTTATTTCATGCTCTATCTAACAATGACAACATATCAACCAAATTGGTGATTTATTATTATTTGGTTTTGAGCTTTATTCGCCGAATGAATTGATTTCGCCGCTCAAAATCGCGCGTTTGAAGCCGTGTCTTCGCCACGTTATTGCTCATGCTCCAAATACGCCTCAGTACCTACAAAATGAATAGAAAACTATCAAAAAGTATAAAAGTATATGAAGATACATCTATTCACAAAGTAGACGTATTTATACACAAAACGGGGTATTATTCGAACGGTATTAACAAAAAGTATCGATAAGTGCCACTATTTACAAACACAAAATAACTACATTTTGACACTTAACAACTCTCCCCAACTTGAATTTGTTTGTCCTCAAACAAGGCCAAACACCCAAAAGAATCAAAAGTAAAAACTCCACAGAATTAATAATCAACACAGTTTAGAAAAACGAAACAATTGTACGGTTCAAACAAAAACGTACCAACAAAGTAAATACTTACCACAATCCTACAACGACAACATGAAAATGAAACAGATCCTAAGTACAAAAATCATACAAAACATTCTAAAACAAAACAAGCTCAATCAAAAATCACGCCTAGCAAAAATTCATCGGTAGATGAAAAACACCGAAAGGTGAGGACTTTGACACACACCCGACAAACTTGCAAACAATAGACAAAATTATGCGTTCATCCAAAAATAGTATCGAAAACGCAACGGCACGAATCACAAGGGCTTTAAAGGTTGTAATGTGGCTTGGTTAACAAACAAGTGATAAGTCCTAAAGCTAATCGAAACAAAAACTTGCCTAAACCTAAGGGAGTAATTACTTCCACAAAGTTTCAAACAATATAATTTCAATCAAACTTCTTCTTCCTCACATGTTTCACACCAAACACAATACTTATTAACACAAATCTTATTCCAAACTCTTTTTGCTCTTTTCTTTTTCCAATTTTTTTTCCTTTTTTCTTTCTTTTTCTTTTCTTTCTTTTTCACAATTTTTTTTTTCTTTTTTCTTTTCACAACCTCACACCAACCACAATATAAGTAAGCAAACATCCTCTCCCCAACTTGAATACAACTATCATCATAATAAGAATACTCCCTACTTTCTAAGGCAAGGTAAAAATTCAAACTATAAATCATAGTTGAGGGTTCAAGAAAACAAAGAATCAACATCCATACACAAATGAAAACCAAACGCTCATAGACAAGAATTAAGCAAAAACAATATGGATATTGACAAAAAGGCTCAAAGGGGGTTACTAATGGTCACACACTCACAAGGTGAATTGATATTTGGCTATGGTAGTTTCGCTCAAAATCAAACAAGTGCCTTGATCACTTTCGTGCATTCACAAAATCAATACAAACGACAGATTAAACATAATGATATCCAGTTAAAACAAGAAATGTCGGTCACTCGCATATGTACACAATGGAAAGCCACCTCACATTTATGGTAAAAAGGGGAAACTAATGTGATTCAAGTCATGAGCAAGTTATGCAAAAAGAATGAATAATATGAAAATTGTACAAATGAAAAGTCTCCTAAACATGTTATGCTATAGAAAGCGATAAACGAGTACCTTGCTATGTACAAATTCGAACAATCATTACCGCACAATTGGCATGTTGAATCAATCAAAATTGGAGAATTACCAAATGCGATTCCAAGTAATCGGGCCAAAATTTGAGTCTAAACAACAACAAAAGAATTAAAATTATAACTATAAAATACAAAACTATAAAGCCTTGGTGTAAGTGGGAAAAAGGCGAGTCAAATGAATCATTAAAAAGAATTCATTAGCCAAAAGCTACAGACCGCGCGAAGCGCGGTCTAACACGCTAAGCGCGCTACACCAGAAAGACAAAAACCAGTGCAACAAAAAAGAAATTCCAATGTGCCTCCACTTAACACATTTACATCTCATTTACAGAAAAACAGAAAAATAAAACCGTTGGGGTGCCTCCCAACAAGCGCTCGTTTTACGTCGTTAGCTCGACGCCTTTTATTATTTCGCGAATGGTAAGAAACTTCCTCGCGGTACGCCAATGCTTTCGTCTCAAACGCAACCTAAAGGAAACGTCCTGCCCAAACACTTAACAAACAAATCAAAAGCAAACGTATATACAAGTATGTGTAAAAACATAATATACATAAAACACAATATTTACAAAATCCTTATTTGGCTAAACAAATTGAAAAGTGAAGATTTAGAATTTATGAACTATACGAGTTCAATTTGTTTAGCCAACTTCACCTTGCTAAATAGCAAAAGTAAAGAGGAACAAAATCAAACACACAAACATGTACAAGTATGAAAACATAAACATGTATAGATATATAAAAACACACAAGTATGGGAATATGAACAACATATACGATATGGACATATTTACGAAACTTAAAACACAAAACCATCGCAATGCGATTAATCTCAAAACCAATCCCCGGCAACGGCGCCATTTTGTTGAAGCGGTAAAGCGGCAAGCAACAAAAGATTTGGAAATATTTATCCGGGAATTTATCGTGTCCACAGAGATTAGTGCTACTGAACTGCCGTTCGACGGATTCTTAGTTATGAGTTTGGTTTTGAATGAATTTAAATATGAAATGGAAAAGTAAATATCAACACAAAAAGAATACATTCTTCAAATAGAAGAAACTATCAAGTATTGCATATAATCTACTCTTCACAAACTTAAACTTATCGACCAGTTGCACTCAGTCTACTATACTCCTTAAACCATTCACGTGTTGCCCGTTGTCGGCATTCGTGTCCAAACACCTCCACGAGTTCTATTGTATGCTTAGTTGACGATTTCTCCATCAATCAAACATACGGTAGCTTACCGTGTTAAATTAAAATATTGCTCGATCGACGATCTCTCCACCAATCAAACAACCCGGTTGCATTACGAACCTACACAAAGTGAACATTAACTCTTCATCTATCTCTACAATCAAGAAGCTAATGATCATCTCTCCTAATCAAGATTTGTGAGGTCTATCTCTACAACAACACAAACCCCTAACATCAAGATGCAAAACAACCCACCAAACATAACCCAAACATCAAGATGTAAAAAATCAGGAAAAACAACAAGTTTATATTGTAAAGCAACTTTATACAACGCCATGGGCGACAAATATACATGAGATCAGAGTATATATATAAAAAAACCCACAAATGAAACCACAAAGAGAAGAAAAGAAGAAAAACCCTAAAAATCTCACGGTTTGTCGGCTCCGATTGATGAAGGATTCAACCCCGGATCATCCATTTGACAGTTCCAATGTGTTTTCTAGCATCTTTCCACTCAAAAATGGTTGTGATGACTTTGGGAACAAATACCCCAAAGCATAACCCTAAAAAATGTTATTTTTCCCTATTTAATGACGTTCCAAACTGCCCAGACCGCGCTTAGCGCGCAAATCCGCGCTTAGCCCGCTCAACAGAAAATTGAAATCTTATTTTGGCCATATCTTGAGAACCGTAACTCCGATTTACGCCCGGTTCGAAGCGTTGGAAAGCTTATTTCATGCTCTATCTAACAATGACAACATATCAACCAAATTGGTGATTTATTATTATTTGGTTTTGAGCTTTATTCGCCGAATGAATTGATTCCGCCGCTCAAAATCGCGCGTTTGAAGCCGTGTCTTCGCCACGTTATTGCTCATGCTCCAAATACGCCTCAATACCTACAAAATGAATAGAAAACTATCAAAAAGTATAAAAGTATATGAAGATACATCTATTCACAAAGTATACGTATTTATACACAAAACGGGGTATTATTCGAACGGTATTAACAAAAAGTATCGATAAGTGCCACTATTTACAAACACAAAATAACTACATTTTGACACTTAACATACGTGAATTACCTCGTATAAATGGTAATTGATTGTGATATAGGCTTATGCCTTGTGACAATATGTGATTGTGATGAGTATGCTGTGTTGTCTTGTTTGTCGAGTCACATTTCATATGCATACTCTGTGACGGCCTGGATTGGCAAACTAGTGACGAAGGCTTATGTCTTGTGCCTCTGAATTGGGCAATTGGTGACGGGGGCTGAAGCTCCGATTGGTACCACATGCATATGCATAGTTTGAGTCACATTCGAGTTTGTATACCGAGTTGCATTCAATTCATTGTTATGATGTGTGGATGCATAGTTTGTGAAGTTGAATTCATTTGATATGGATTGTTGATGTGTTGTAGATATGATGTACGAGAATGAAACATATATGATGAGACTGTGAATATATATGTATTAATGATATATGTGTATAAGTTTGAATATATGAACCATGTTGTTGTCGTGATGCAAATTGCTTATATTGAGAAGTGGTGAATTGTGTATGATATTATCATGCTATATCTATTATCATACTTTCCTTTATACTGTTTGATATCTCACCCCTTCTGCTGATGTTTCCCCTACCATGGGAAATGGGTAGGTACTCAAGTATAGCTATGGAAGTTTGTAGCTTCATCGTGTCCGGTTGGTGTGTCGCTCTGATACGTAGCACTCGGGGGTTGTCTATATTGTTGTTTCTATGTTGTTCATGTTTTAGTTGTTGAGTTCCAAATTGAATAATGAGAAGTACTATGATGTTTGAAGTTATTTCCGATTAAATAAGATGATATGTTTATAAAGTCGAATGTTATGATTCCGCTGCATATTAAAATGAAGTTGGTTTGTCTAAGAGTTGTTATAAGTTGTTTTGTGCTTCTCTGAGATTAAAGTGCTATGTACCTATTTATGAGTTGTTTATATGAAGTAAATGTGATATCCCAAATGCTTGTTGATAGTTTTTAAAATACTCTGATTTCTCGCATGATATTTTCGGGTAGAATTTGGGGTGTTACAAGATCCATCACTACTACTTCTTTTAATATCCACTAACCTCTTCCAAGATCACAACCTAGAATTATGATCACAAGAAGCGTAAAAGTTTACAAAGTAGATCCTTCTATTCTCCTTTTCCACACAAAGACCTAGAAAACCTTCTTCTTTAAAGCTATACAAAACCTTAAATAAATCCTTCCTCCACATAATTAAAATACCCCCCGAGGCTCCTTCCGCATCCGAATGAGACCACTCCACCAAAGCCTCTCCCCATAACTGTTTGACAGTTTGAAACTTCACTCCTCTAAGTTTTGTTTCTTGAATGAAAGCGATGTCCACCCCTCCTCTTTGAATGTTAAAAGCTACTCTCTTCCTCTTCACTAATTTACCACCACCTCTTATATTTAAAGAATAAATAATCATTTGATTTCAATATTGTTCCCTTTTGCCTCCTTTTCCTCCTTATTATCTCTCCTCTCCATCTCCTCCAATTTCATAATAGGATCAAAAGAATTAGAAGAAATAGAAATTCTCAACTTATTCATAGAATTCCACAATCCTTCTGATGCCTTCCCTAAAATTCCTCTGCCCACTCTAGAATTGCAATTCCTCACGTCTGAGTGTGTTAACGACTCACAAGAGAGCGGTAAAACTTCCCGAGTAGATTGATTAAGAGGACTAGGATCCATACCTGATTGTCGCTTCAACAGATAAGGGTTCGACGGGAAGAACACTTCATTTGGGTACACAGAATTATCCAGCTTTTCTCCTAAATTCATAATGTCCGTCATCTTTTTTCTGACCTTTTTTGAGTTTTTCACCTTGTTGCACTGTGCATCAAAGCTAAGCGCTGCCTTACTACTTTCCACCATGTGAATTAGATTATTGTGATTAATAGGATTAAAATGTTTTAAGTCCCCTCTGGGTCCCACTTCTCCAAACTTTTCTTTGTACCTATTCGCCACTATATTCCCAGCCGCTGCCACTTCACAATTGATGAAAGAGAAATCTTTGTGGACACAATTAGATGGGCCCACTACATAAGACCCGTTCGGCCCAAAAGAAAAGTCCCCACCTTTAGGGTTCGCAGGCGACAAAAAGTGGTTTAATTCATCATCTCCTTCGTTCCGCCCCATACACTTTTCAACCTCTTGTTCTTTCCCACCTAGGTTAGCCGCTTATAGAAAGCAAGCAACCCTATAAGAAAAGCCATTTGATATGCTATCTGAACAATTCTTAGAGTTCTGATCCTGGGCATGACTACACCTTTTACCTCCTATGTCTTGTCCTTTTTTTAAAAAAATCCTTCCTTTACAGACATCCAAAGGATTATAGACTACTTCTCTGACACACCTAGGGGAGACCCCTTCTTCTTCCTCAAAGTGTGCGCTCCCTTCCTTGAACTCTCTCCTCTGCTCCTCCTCTTCCCCTGAACTGACCATCTTCGCCGTATCCACACCTTCATTTGATTCTTCTGATGAAGATTCAGAAACATACTTGGAGTCTTCCCCATCTTCCGTCTTCTCTGACGGTTCTTCCATCACCAAAATGTTATGCCATTCACCATCCACCGACACCGAGATCTTCCTATTTATAGAACCCAAAACATTTGTGAAGAACAAGAGTCTCGTTACGTCTAGTCTTGACTGTCTGCCCTCTAAAGCCTCTTGATTAGCAACGATGCCAATGTCCGAGAGAAGCGCTTCACAAAATCTTTTATTTCTAACAAAACAAGGAATCCCATAGATTGAAATCCACACAGCTCTGAAACACTCCACATCCATCTTCCGCCACTTCCTAACCTCTTTAAACCAGATGTTCTTCCAATCACTTGCATCCTTGAGTAAAAGTTCCAGATCTCCCATATTCGTTTCCTCCAATAAGCACAAATTTGGTCCTAGAGGTGTTGCTACCACCGTAAAAATACCTTCTTCCAACAGACTGTTGCTCACACTGTAAGCCATTCCTGGCTCCTTAGTAATACCCACCCATGCTGATTTATAACGATCGTTCTCTTCTTCATCTGATTTTTAGAAGAAAGATTTGCTATAAGCCTCCTTATTGCATAGTTAATACAGTTATATTAATGCATAGTTAATACAGTTATATGTTGTAGACGTGAAAAATGTTATGTGAATCACAAGATATATGGAAATTTTCAAAATTGCACTTACCACCACATAGTCACATATAATTTTGAAAAATTACAGTTATAATTTTCAAAACAACACCAACGTACATAGTCACGCTTCTTACCACCACTCTAGATATTCAATGTGTAATATTTCTGCAAAGATAATATTTATTACTTATCTTGTATTAATTCTTTAATCGATTATGAGGCCCTCGATATTTTGAGGCCCTAGGCCATGGGCCTGCTTGCCCTGGCCCAAGGCCGACCCTGCCAATTATCATTACGATAAGAAACGCAATGGCTCTTTGACAAAATCATAATAAGAGTAATTGAAATGAGTAATCTCTCCACAAAAGGACCACCTACACACCACAATTTTGATGTTCCAAACAAAATAATCAAAATTCCAATCCTCCTCACGAAAACAAGCATCACTCCTAACCAACCAAATGGACCAAGTCGTGGCTAACCAAATCACATCTAACTTCTTTACATCTACCTTTTTAGACTTACAAAATGAGTGTCAATCCATAAAACTCAACAAGCACTCTTCCTCATGTATCCCCAATTTACCTATCCATAACGCTATCTCCCTCCAAATATTCTTTACGAAAGAACAAACAAAAAAAGTATGATCTCGATTTTCCAGATCAATACTAAAAAAGAGCACTTTAAATGATTAAAAAGGATAGGAATACCTCTATGCACCAAAAGATCTTTTTTTGGAAGCCTATTAGCAAGGAGCCTCCATCCAAAAGCCTTAATTTTGAACGGCACCTCCGATTTCCAAACCAACCCCTTCGCCTCATGAAATCTACAAAAAGGCCCAAAAAAGTACGCTTGCTAGCATACACCTCATGTAACACCCCAAATCTACCCAACGTTTATATTAAAATGAGAGTGCCAGAAATTCGATTTAACTCGATGTATTACATTCAACATTCAAACCAACAACGGAACAACTTAATTTTTAAACAGATACATAGCACAGAATAAAGTAAAGAACCTCGACAAGTATTTAGTTTCAATGATTCAACTTTAATTAAGATATTGCTGCGGAAAACAAATCAACTTAAACTGCGAGTAATCATAGCATCTTTCAACAACTTAAATCAACAACAAAATTCTCAAAATAACAACCGAATTCAACTTTAAAATAAATAACAACATAAATCAAAACAAGCGTTCGTTTCCCCCGAGTGCTACGTATCAGAGCAACGACACCCAAAAGCTACTAAATATTTACTCCTCGTTACCTGCATGTTACCAATATAAAGGTGTCGCGCGCTCGGTTTTTTGGCCATACCTCTCGTGGATAGATACGCGAACTGACTCTTTTTTGTTTCTGCTTTTGTGTTTGAAAATCAAGAGTCGCCACCAACCTTTTATTTTATCCAACTAAGGAAAGGTTTATAAAAGAAACAGAAAAAAGACCTTTAATAAATTCTGGGTAAGGGGGTAGGTTATACAAAGGGAAGGTGTTAGCACCCTTTGTATCCATGGTTATCCATGGGCTCTTTAATTTGCTTAGCTCACTTGCTTTCAATTGCTTTTAAATGCTCGTATGTGGTTTCAAATACCTTTGTAAATTGAATTTGTAATGATCCTTGTGCGGATGTATACAAAGTGTTTTTATCTTTCAAAAGATGCTTTGGAAAAAAGAGCGTTAACTTCGTAATGATCCTTGTTTGGATATATACAAAGTATTGTCTTTTTGAAAGTTTTATTTTGAAAAAAAAACAATGATATATGAGAGATTTGTTAGTTTTGATTTGAGCAAGCAAATTAGGAGGTCTACCCTAAGTTATAAGGTCTTTATCCTATTTCCTTTAAAAATCTATCCTTTCACCAGATATAAACAGAAGGTTCGATTTTGTACTCGAAACAGTAGAATTTGATTTTGATTTTGAAAAGAATGAGAAAGGGATTACCTTAAGAGGTGCAAATGTGATTGTGTTTTGATTCAGGTATTTTATCTTTGAAGTTAGTGATCTAACGGTTCAATTTTATCTTCAGCATACACGCAGTTTATATGTGCGGGAATTTAAAATGCGGAAATGTAAAATCCGGAAAGTAAATCTACGCTATTACATCGATTGTGCAGGAAATGTAAACTACGTTATTTACATGAATTTGACAACCTATACATTTATCTAAGAATTTAAATTGCAAGAAAATAAAAGAAATGTTTTTGGATTTTTTATGATTTATTTTAATTATAATTAATGCATGATTAATTAAATTAAAAATGAGTAAAAAGGATGAAAATAAATTTTAAACATAAAAATTAAGTTCAAAATATGTTCAAAATGTTTGTCAATTAATTTTAAAACAAAACTAATTTTTTTGGAATTTTTTAAATTGATTTGAAATTTATTAAGTTAATTAATACATAATTATATAAATAATTATACAAATAATTAAAACTTAAGAGAAAATTATTCAAAATATGTACAAAATTAGTTTATAATATATAAACAATATTTAATATAAAGAACAATTTTTTTTATGATTTTTGATTGGTTGAAAATAATTAAAAAGCAAATATATAAATATATACTAATTAATTATACAAAATATTGAAATTATGAAGAAAAATAAAATATTTTTATTTCAGAAAATAAAATATTATTTTATCAACTTAAAAATATTTTTATGCATTTTTTGGATTTTTGAAACTATTTTAAATTAATTTTGCAAAGAAAGTAAAATAAAATAGAAAAATAAATAAAGCAGTGATCATGTGTGGTGGATAATAGAGTCTATAGCATGGACCGGCAAAGCTAGATGCGTTGGATGAAGTGACTGGATTGATCGTGTGGTCACTGAAACGAGGAGTATGGCAAAAGTGTGGACAGCGTAACACAGGATCCAAAGAATTTGAAAAAAGCTCGCGCGCGCGTTCTAACCAACCAGAGCTTGCCACGCTTCATCTTCTTCATTTTAAATTTCTGCAACCGTAGGCAAAGCCTTTACCAATGGTTTTTTCCGTCACTAAAGCTCCTGCAAACTGAAAATCACAAGATATGCAATATAAATACAATATGAGACCATGGATCGACTGTAAATGATCCACTGAACACAACCATGGCCTTATTTTCTTTTGATTTTGCCTTAAAAGAAAAACCCTGTTTCGAGGTCATAAAACCCTAAAATGGCACATGTCTCAAACGTCCATGAAAACCCAATTCAAGCTCCAGAAACGACCAGAGCCTCAAACCAAACACAAATATGCAATTACATCTTGTTATACATGCATGTATGATTATATTTTGGTGGGTTTTGATTTGAACAAACCGTGAGTTCTAGGCTCGTGTTCTTGAGGTTTCAATGCTTGCAATTGATCTGGATAGGTTCACTGAAGTTCAAGGAACGTGTTTGAGTGTTTAATTTGTATTGAAACTAGTTTAAACTTAAAATTCGAATTTCAAATTTCTTTGAATATTTCAAGATGTTACAAGTGTGTTACAAGCAAGAGTTTGGCTCTGATTTCGTGCTCCTTTATTTGTGAAGTATGATAGCCCTTATATAGGCTATGTTGTGCTTAGAATTGAAGCGAAGAAGCCTTTGGTTGCCTTTGTTGAATTCTTGATTTTTTTATATTAAAACCTTTGAATTGTTGACCAAGTCTTGCTTCTCTTCAATGCTCTTGCCTTGTACCTCAATCTTCTGCAGAAAATTAAAGATTCTTGGATGACTCATGCTTAGAAACTAAGCTATCCATTATCCTTCCATTTTCCATTTTCATTTAATCTTAAAATAGGATAAAATTAAACCAAAAATGGATAAAAATTGTGTGGGCTTTGTCTTGGTCGTGGGAGGCCCACAATATCATGGCAAACATGTTTGAACCATGAAAACTTGGCCCCATTTGGAAAAAATACATTTTTGAGCAATGCTGGTTTTATGCATTTTCCCAAAATTTAGCCAACTTCAACAAGGTGTAAATCCCTCAATTTTTGTCATATGAAGGAGATCTTGCACTTTTTGTAAACCTCAAAGAGTCCTCTAACCAATGTCTTTGGTCTCATGTCAAAATGATTTTTGATGCTCCTTGTGTATCCTTTTGAAAAAAGTGTCTTTTTGTTGACTTTGAAAATGACCTGTAATGTCTTGGTACATATTTTTCAAATGGTGAACCTAATGACCATGGGACCAATTGCATTTGAAAGATAATTGAATTTCCTTCACAATGAGCTTTGGTTTGAATTTTTTGGATGAAGGATGAGAGAGTTATGACCAGTCAAAGTTCAGTTGACTTTTTAGGAGAAAACCCTAATATTGAATCTTAGGGTTTTGTTGATTTTTGATCTTTCCTTGATGAATTATGATCATCCAATGATCAAATGATGAATCCTTTGAAAAAATATGGATGTTGACAAAAAAATTCATTTTTGACTGTCTGTTGACTTTTTTGGTCAAACGGGTCGTCTATTGACTGTTTGAGCTGCTGACGGTGCGTCTGAGTGAATTGAAGTTTGAAAATTTGTATGATGGTACTTTGAGATGTATGGAGGTCCATGAAATTCAATTGAGGTTTCAAAAACTTGTTTCTCCTGAAAAAACAATAAACCCTAATCAGGGACTATTTGTGTAGGAGACAGTTAAGCGTACCTGATTTTTGTGCAGTGCTGAGTCTCTGCTAATCATGTGATATTCAGAAGACTTCTAGGACAAAAATCTTGGAATTTTGAAATGCAAAAGTTTGATTTGATTGATGGTACAAAACACGGAGAATTGTACTGTCAGCAGTTTGACTGTCAACTGACTGTTCAGGCATTAATGTAGCAGTTAGAGTGAAAAATCAACAGTCAAAGTTAATTTTCTTTATGTTGTTTTTGTTTTATGTGAAAGATGAAAGTTTATTTACATGACTTGTTAAACAACACAGACATAATAAATAACTAATATTTACTGTACGCGAGCAAAATTACCGATAATAACCCTGAAAATCATTTAATGCACAAAAACATAAATATTTGACTAGCAGAAAACACACAAAATATTATCTGAATAATTAAGCAACAATATGACAAATAGTACAACATTTAATACTGACAGTACAAACATTACATACTATAATGAACGGTACGACGAGTAAACGGTACATTTAAGAAAATAAGAGATACGGCAAACTTTAAGAATGACGATTAATAACCCATGCTATGACCAACAGAAAATAGATGATCGGGAGTGTAACCATCGCAGGTCCACATTTTTCAGGGCTATGTAGACAGAAGAAGGATATGATCACCACCACAACGGTGATGACCATAAGAAAACACGTTTCCCACCGCTTCGCCATTTTGCCGGGGAGGAAGAGAGAATGGATATGAAGTAGAAATTTGAGAAATGATTTAGAATTTGATGTGAGATTTTATGGAAAAAATGAAAGGTATTTATAGAACGAAAAGAAGGATAGAGACGTTGGGGAATGAAGTGATTCCGCACAAAAGAAAAATTTGAGTGGAAGTAAGATTTGAAAGAAAGTGTATGATAGTGTTGGGAAAAAGAGAGATGTGTAGAATAAAGTTAAGATTTGATTTTTGAAAAAGAGATTTGAAAAGAGATTTTGAAAATAATGGAATATAGTACAAAAGTTAGTGGGAAACAAAAATTAGTAATAATTTACTTGTTTACCAGTACAGTCTGAATCCCGGACTCTGCGCCTGCAAAAGATTTAGTTCTGTACCAATTGCGTAAGTACTATTTATCTGTAAACAAATATCAAATAAATAGCGTGTGTGAAGCAATAAACAGTACTTGGCGTTTGCGTAAGAGTAAATCCAACAGCGAGCCAAAATACTGTATAAGAAAAAATTCTAAAAACTAAGTATTTCATATGTCAGGATATTTGTGAAATAAAAATCCATGATTATATGAAACTTCTAATTTTTAGATTGGAGTTTTCTTGAAAAAAGATGCGGGCAAATTTTGGGGTATAACAGTTGCCCCTATTCAATCTTCTTAAACCTGAAGAGATTGTCTGAAATCTGAAGGTGGAAGATGATTGAATATTTTAGATGCCCTGAAAATTTGCACTTACCTCCATCGGGAGTGATGTTGGAATTTGTCTTTGAATGTTGTCTGAGAAATGTTGTTGGAAGATTGAAACATTACCTGGGATGGGCTTTCAGATGCCATCTGGCAATTGTGTTGATGGTTTGTTCACCAGAATGAATCCATTGATTATATCTTAATGAAGGATTTGAGAATCTTTGTGTTGACTGTTTCGGAACCGTCCAAGGTTACCGTTTTAAGTCTAGGAGGATGATTGTTACGGAACTTTCTAAAGTTTTTTCGCTTTAGATTTTGAAAGTTGATCGTTGTGGAACCATCTGAGGTATCAGCTTTAGATCTTCGATGGTAGATCGTTCTGGAACCGTCTGAGGTATCAGCTTTAGATCTTCGATGGTAGATCATTCTGGAACCGTCTGAGGTATCAGCTTTAGATCTTCGATGGTAGATCGTTCTGGAACCGTTTGAGGTATCAGCTTTAGATCTGCGATGGTGGATCGTTCTGGAACCGTCTGAGGTATCAGCTTTAGATCTGCGATGGTAGATCGTTCTGGAACCGTCTGAGGTATCAGCTTTAGATCTGTGTTGCTTGTTTTTTGAGTTGATAAGTAATTTGAAAGGAGAGATCTCTTCAGAATGAATCCTTGGCTTGATTATATCTGAGAGGACTGCTTATTTGAATAGAGTTCAAGGGGAACACTGTATGTGATTGAGAACATCTTTGTTGAAGACATCCGTCTGCCTGAAAAATCAAGTTAGTGATATGCAATGGCATGATGCATGAGATTCTCTAACTAAAGGAGAAATATGCATGTTATGTATGCGTTTGTCATGAAATATTATATGCTGTGTATGAATATGCGTATGACGTATGATGTATGATGTATGATGTATGATGTATGATATATGATGTATGATGTATGATGTATGATTGGGAAAATAAATCCCAGCTAGTCAGTCATCTGGAGATGAAGGTATTGTGATGGTTGATGATCTTTTGAGTGGGAATGAGGAAGATGCATAATCCTCCGATGCACTATTTGACCAAGTCCTGGTGTGGAAACCACACCTTCTGGAGATAGTAATCTGGAACAACCCTGCTGGGGTATAAGATTTCTCGAATCACTTTGCTTGGAGAGAAAAATCTTATTGAGGAATTTGCTGAGAAATGCATTTCTCTTGGGGATTTTCTTCTGATGCTGGTTTCGGGATGATGTCCAAATGATTGGGACATTACCTGAATGCTGTTCCTGTTTTTACTGGTAAACATCAATCATATTCAAATGCACATGTTCATTCAAAATTATCATTGGGACGTTTACGTATTCAAAATAGAAAAAAGCGAAAATGTTGATTTTGAGCCTAAGCTGCATTGATTTTTGAAAAAGAGCCATGATAGGCTGGTTAGTTCAAGGAAACAAAAATCCTAGTAGTAGGAAATTGTCATAAAGCTTTGGAAAATATTTATAAAGTGAAATAGCTATGTGAAAACAATCCAGTCAAGTTTCAATTCTGCTATTGCCAATCTGTCTTCGAGCATCTCATCCCTCACTTGTTGGAAGAAAGTAATTGGACTGATCAGTGTCTTTGATGTGTTGAATCTTGAAGGTGAATAGGCAGCTATACAGAACATAGTTGTACGCTTTATTCCCTAACTTTTGCCTAGGCTGCCTTTTCAGGTTTTCAGCCTACCGGGACAGTATTATTTAGTCTCTAATTTTTGCCTGGACCGCCCTTTCGGGTTTTCAATCCACCGAGACGCTCATTTTTGCCTAAGTTGCCCTTTCAGGTTTTCAACTTAGCGAGCTTTTCTTTTCAAGCGAAGTATTTTTTGACTATGTCCGCATTCACAGGGTGTGGGAAATCCTCGCCATCCATGGTGGTAAGCAACATGGCATCGCCGGAGAATATTTTCTTGATTACAAATGGTCCCTCATAAGTGGGAGTCCACTTGCCTCTGGGACCACCTTGTGGTAAGATGATGCGTTTGACAACCAAGCCACCAGTTTGGTATGCTTGACTTTTGACTTTTTTGTTGAAGGCTTTGATCATACGCTTTTGGTACAACTGACCATGACAAATAGTTGCGAGCCTCTTCTCATCAATCAAGTTTATCTGGTCCAACCGGGTCTGAATCCAATCGTCTTCGTCTAGATCGGCTTCTTTCATAATCCTTAGGGAAGAAATCTGAATTTCAATTGGGAGAACTGCCTCCATACCATAGACTAAGGAGAATGGAGTTGCCCCTGTTGAAGTACGCGCAGATGTGCGATAACCATGAAGAGCAAAAGGTAACATCTCATGCCAGTCTCTGTAGGTTACTGTCATCTTTTGTATGATTTTTTTGATGTTTTTATTGGCAGCTTCCACTGCGCCATTCATCTTTGGTCGATATGGAGAGGAATTATGATGTTTGATCTTGAACTGTGTGCAAAGTTCAGTAATCATTCTGTTGTTTAGATTTGTGCCATTGTCTGTGATGATTCGTTCAGGGATGCCATACCGACAAATGAGATTATGCTTGATAAACCGGGCCACAACATTCTTGGTGACAGAAGCAAAAGAAGCTGCTTCTACCCATTTTGTGAAGTAGTCAATGGCGACCAGGATAAAACGATGTCCGTTGGAGGCAGTGGGCTTGATTTCTCCAATCATATCAATACCCCACATTGCAAAAGGCCAAGGAGCCGTCAGGACGTTTAACGGAACTGGAGGTACATGTACCTTGTCTGCATATATCTGACATTTGTGACAGGTTCGGGAATGATGATTGAAGGATAGAAAAACACTTAGAAAGGGGGGGGGGTTTGAATAAGTGTAGCTTTAAAAACTTGACAGATAAAAATAAATTGCACAGTTATTTTTATCCTGGTTCGTTGTTAACTAAACTACTCCAGTCCACCCCCGCAGAGATGATTTACCTCAACTGAGGATTTAATCCACTAATCGCACGGATTACAATGGTTCTCCACTTAGTCAGCAACTAAGTCTTCCAGAGTCTTCTGATCACACACTGATCACTCCAGGAACAATTGCTTAGATACCCTCTAAGACTTTCTAGAGTATTCTGATCCACACGATCACTCTAGTTACAACCTGCTTAGATAACCTCTAAGACTTCCTAGAGTATTCTGATCCACACGATCACTCTAGTTCCTTACAACTTAATGTAATCAAATCTATGAGTATTACAATTGCTTCTTAAAAGCTATAATCACAAACTGTGATATTTCTCTTATCGTTTAAGCTTATTCTCACTAATATATTACAACAGCAATGTAGTGAGCTTTGATGAAGATGAAGATTCTGAGCTTTGAATAGAACAGAGTTTCAGCAAGTTAATATGAGTTGTTTTGTTCAGAATCGTTAACCTTGCTTCTCATCAGAACTTCATATTTATAGGCGTTGGAGAAGATGACCGTTGAGTGCATTTAATGCTTTGCGTGTTCCGTACAGCATCGCATTTAATGTTATACGCTTTTGTCAACTACCTCGAGCCTTGTTCACGCTGTGTCTACTGACGTTGCCTTTAATAGCTTTTAACGTTCCTTTTGTCAGTCAGCGTAGCTTGCCACTTGTACTTCCTTCTGATCTGATGTTTGTGAATACAACGTTTGAATATCATCAGAGTCAAACAGCTTGGTGCAAAGCATCTTCTGATCTTCTGACCTTGAAGTGCTTCTGTGCGTGATACCATCAGAACTTCAGTGCTTCTGATCTCATGTTCTTCTGATGCTTCCATAGACCCATGTTCTGATTCTGCTTCGACCATCTTCTGATGTCTTGCCAGACCATGTTCTGATGTTGCATGCTGAACCCTTTGAGACAAAGCTTCTGAGCGCTGAATTATGCATACTCTTTATATATTTCCTGAAAAGGAAATTGCATTGGATTAGAGTACCATATTATCTTAAGCAAAATTCATATTATTGTTATCATCAAAACTAAGATAATTGATCAGAACAAATCTTGTTCTAACAATCTCCCCCTTTTTGATGATGACAAAAACATATATAAATGATATGAATTTGCGATCAGAAAGAGCAGACGGCAAAAGACAAATTACACACCTATAGCATAAGCATATGAATATGTCTCCCCTGAGATTAACAATCTCCCCCTGAGATAAATAATCTCCCCCTGAAATAAATACTCGAAGAACTTTAATAAAAGACTTCCCTGATTATTTCGGTAGAGACGATCACATAAGCTTCTGTCTTCAGAGAATTCATAGCTTCTGACTTCTGCTTCCATTGGACAGCTTCAGAACTAGAATTTCTTTAGATCCCTAGAACACTCACAGCTTCTGATTCCTGCTTCCATCTAGGACAGCTTCAGAACTTGAATTTCTTTGATCTTCAGAACATTCACAGCTTCTGATTTCTGCTTCCATTTAGGACAGCTTCAGAACTCGAATTTCTTTGATCTTCAGAACATTCACAGCTTCTGATTTCTGCTTCCATTTAGGACAGCTTCAGAACTTGAGTTTTCTGGATCTTTAGAACATTCACAGCTTCTGATTTCTGCTTCCCTCAGATAGCTTCAGAGCTTTGAATTTCTACCAACATCACTTCATGCTAGATTTGTATCAGAACATTGTTGAATGTACCAGAGCATCATCAGAGCATCTCTACATCCTGAAATGTTACAGAACAAAAACTAAACGACAAAAGTCAGCATGAACGAGTCAGAACATAAAATGTATATAAGAACACATGATATGTATCAGAGCCATATAGGCTAAAATAATGTATCAGAGCAAATAGAATTTTGTCAGAGCAAATAGACAAATATGGATCAAATTCTATTATCAGTGCTTCTGATTCATTCTTCTTTCTTGCTTCTGATTTCTGAAGCTTGACAGCACTTAGCTTGCTTCAGTTTCCATGAGCTTATTCTTTTTACAGAATAACACTTCTTATGGTTTTGCTTCTTGTGTTTGCTTTGAAGATTCTCTTCACTTCTTTATACCTGCAAAACACTTAAACCATATAGAACTTGCAGTTCTTGTTAGTAAATGTGTGGGAGCTTTACCCAGCAACTGATAGATTAATCAAATCATTTATCATTTATCTTCTCCCCCTTTTTGTCATAACATCAAAAAGCATAAGAGATTCAGATGCAAAGCAAGAGACAAAAAGAAAGAAACACAAATAACTTTTCATTGATTTCAACAAGAAAGATTACAAAAGAGGAATGCAGGAAAACAGATGCAACAAGGAAAGAAAACTACACAGACCAAAGGACTAAGATCCTAGCCTACGCAAAATCCGCGCCAGAACATCATGAATCCCGTCAGTGCTTGTAGCTTGCCTTGCCATGAAGGAGCGAAACTCAGCATTGGCTACTTCTTGCGCGTCCAAACGAGAAGCCAGCATAGCTTGATTCTAATGAAGAGCTTCCAAGGTCTCCATCAGAGCTGAGGTTTCACCAGAAGAAGAGGCACCTGAATTTCTGCCAAAAGGGACAGCAATCTCAGCAGGGTGATCTTCTGGGAGATCTTCAGCTTGTGCATCTTCCATTTCCTCATCTGAGTCTGACTCAGAAGTAGCCTTAGCATATTCTGGTTCAGGCAGCTCAGAAGTTCCAACTTCCAACGCTTGAAGAATAGCTGCTAGGTTTGTTGGAGGAGTAGGACCAGCAACTTCAGCAGGATAAACCACTACTGGAAAGACCATGTGAGGTGCTTTTTCAGAAGGGTTCATTCTGAACCAGTTAAACAGCCACTGAAAATCTCCAGTCAGCACAGGAAACCATGGTTTCCACACCACGATGTCTCTGCAGAGATTTTCTTCTTCCAACTCATCTGCAGGTATCTTCTTCTCAAGAACACTTCTGTTCCTGATGAGATGGTGATAACTGCTTTCACCAACTTCCAACCGAAGACCACGAATACCAGGAGCTTCAGACATGATCCTTCTCTGAGTGTCTGTAGCCCTAACCAGAAAATCCTGACGAAAGGTATCCCAAAGGTTGCTTGTAGCATACTCATCCAGATGGTTAAGGTGAGCAGCACCCAGAATCTCCAACCAGCCATTTACATCAGAATGTAAAAGCTCCAGAAATGATTGAGTGGTAGGGGTTGGAGGGTTGACAGTGAACCTGGAGTCGGGAAAAACAACACTATAGGGATTAGGTGTTCTGGTGGGAAAAGGGTGTGAGAGAGATGAAGAAATATCTGATGGATGGGTTGAAGGAGAGGAGATATCAGATGGTGAAGAAGGTGGTTCCGAGAGGATGAATGAGGAGGAAGAGGTGGTGGAGGTCTGTGAAGAGGGAGGTGATTGAGGGGTACCGTCAAGGGGTTGATACACACGTCTAGAGTAATTTCCAGACATCATAGCTTCAAACGGGTTCACTTTGAGAGGGTCATAGGTGATCCTTACTTTTTTTGGTTTGGTTTCTGGTTCAGCAGTTGCCTTTCTCTTTTGTTTCCGATCATTATCTTGATTCCCAGAGCTTGACGATGGATTCATGATGAAGTTGCAGATATTGGAAACTGCTAGGGTTTATGATATGAATGCAAAGAGAGAGAACGAAAAAGAAACTGAATGCAAAGTGAGAGAAATATAAGAGGGAAAAGAAACGTTTGAAGAATATAAAAAGAAAACTGAAAGAGAGTAAATGATGAAAAGCATTTAATGTTACGTGACGTGAGGAGAGATAATAATGACAAAAGACGTGATTTGCACAGTTACCTAAGGTCGGCGTCCCTTCAACTGCACGCGCGCTTATCCATGAACAGTAACGACAGGTTTACCATCCCGAGATAAAACGTTACAGCTGTTTTGCTTTAAAAGAGGTTCTGAATCAACTTAGACAATGAAACGTTAGTAATAACCGAATCATAATTTCTAAAAGATTTCAATCAGAACTTCTGAAAAAAGATTTCATTTCAGAAGATACCCATACATAAGAACTTCTCATCTTCTCATTCTGGGCTTGTTTCTGAAGACCCATTTTGTACCTATTATATTGAATCCATCTGGTCTAGGAACAAGATCCCAAACATCATTTCTTGTAAACTGATTCAGTTCTTCTTGCATAGCAATTATCCAGTCTGGATCTTCTAGAGCATGATCAACAGAAGTTGGCTCGATCAAAGATACAAGACCTAATTGACAGTCTGCATTGTTCTTAAGGAATGCTCTTGTTCTGATTGGATCATCCTTCTTTCCAAGAATGACATCTTCTGAATGACCAGAGATGAGTCTGGATGATCTTCTGACAGATGGTTCTTCAGAAATGCTTAGATTCTCCAGAGAAGCTGATACTTGATCTTCAGATTCTTTGCTTCTGAGAAGCTCTGCTTCTGATGCGTTGCTTCTTGGCTCAACAACTTCTGATATATCAATATCACAATCTGCAAAATTATCAAACTGCTTTGGTTTTTCAGAACCAAGCTTATCATCAAACCTGATATTGATTGATTCTTCCACAATCAATGTTTCAGTATTGTATACTCTGTAGCCTTTTGAGCGTTCAGAATATCCAAGAAGGAAACATTTTTGTGCTTTGGAATCAAACTTACCAAGATGATCTTTAGTGTTCAGAATAAAGCATACACATCCAAAAGGATGGAAATATGAAATGTTGGGCTTTTTATTCTTCCACAATTCATAAGGAGTCTTATTTAGAATAGGTCTGATAGAGATTCTATTCTGAATATAGCATGCAGTGTTTATTGCTTCTGCCCAGAAATGCTTAGCCATATTGGTTTCATTGATCATGGTTCTGGCCATTTCTTGCAGAGTCCTATTCTTTCGTTCTACAACTCCATTTTGCTGTGGAGTTCTAGGACAAGAGAAATCATGGGCAATACCATTTTCTTTGAAGAATTCTTCAAAGGATCTGTTCTCAAATTCACCACCATGATCACTTCTGACCTTTATGATTTTACACTCTTTTTCAGATTGAATCTGAATGCAGAAATCAAAGAACACTGAATGAGACTCATCCTTGTGTTTCAAGAATTTTACCCACGTCCAGCGGCTATAATCATCTACGATGACTAATGCATATTTCTTCCCTCTGACAGATGCTGTTTTGACTGGGCCAAACAGATCAATGTGCAAGAGTTCTAATGGCCTTGAGGTAGAAACAACATTCTTGGACTTGAATGCAGGTTTGGAGAACTTGCCCTTCTGACATGCTTCACAAAGAGCATCTGATTTGAATTTCAGATTAGGGAGTCCTCTGACAAGATCCAGTTTGTTAATCTGAGAAATCTTTCTCAAACTAGCATGACCTAATCTTCTGTGCCAGACCCACTGCTCTTCAGAGACAGACATAAGACAAGTCACCTTCTGACTCATAAGATCTTGCAGATCTGTCTTATAAATGTTGTTCTTCCTCTTGCCTGTAAATAGGATTGAGCCATCCTTCTGATTTACAGCCTTGCAAGACTTTTGATTAAAGATTATATCATAACCATTGTCACTCAATTGACTGATAGATAAGAGGTTATGTGTTAATCCTTCTACAAGAAGTACATTAGAAATGGAAGGAGAGTTACCAGACTTTATAGTTCCAGAGCCAATTATCTTGCCCTTCTGATCTCCTCCAAACTTGACTTCTCCTCCAGACTTAAGCACCAGGTCTTGGAACATAGACCTTCTTCCTGTCATGTGTCGTGAGCATCCAGAGTCCAGGTACCACGACATGTTGTGCTTTGTCCTTTTTGCAGCCAAGGATATCTGCAATAGGAATAATCTTATCCTTAGGTACCCACATTTTCTTGGGTCCTTTCTTGTTAGATTTTCTCAAGTTCTGATTGAACTTGGGTTTAACATTGTAAGCAATAGGAGGAACAGCATGATAATTTTTAATGTGAGTTTCATGATATTTCCTAGGTTGTGTCACATGCTTTTTGGTGTGTGTTATGTGAAAACTTTGAGCATGTGAAGTGTGCCTAATATCATGGGAGTGGCCATACTTGAACTGATCACACAATGGCTTGTATGTGAATTTCATTTCATCAACAGGTTCAAGTTTGTATGGGGTTTCACCCTCAAAACCAATGCCGACTCTTTTGTTTCCAGACACAGCATATATCATAGAAGCTAGCTGACTTCTGCCAATACTTCTAGATAAGAACTTCCTGAAACTTAAATCATATTCTTTCAGAATATGGTTTAGACTAGGAGTGGATTTTTCTGAATCAGAAGGAGATCCAACGTTATTGGATAATTTTAAAAGTTTTTCTTTTAATTCAGAATTCTCCAACTCAAGCTTCTTTGTTTCAAATTCAAATAGCTTTTTTAGCTTTTTGTATTTGAGACTAATCTGAGACTTGAATTCCAGAAGTTCTGTTAGACCGGAAACTAACTCATCTCTAGTAAGTTCAGAGAATACCTCTTCAGAATCTGATTCTGATGTAGATTCTGATCCGTCATCTTCTGTCGCCATCAGCGCACAGTTAGCCTGCTCATCTTCAGAGTCTGAATCATCTTCTGACTCATCCCAGGTTTCCATAAGACCTTTCTTCTTATGAAACTTCTTCTTGGGATTTTCCTTCTGAAGTTTTGGACATTCATTCTTGAAGTGTCCAGGCTCATTGCATTCATAGCACATGACCTTCTTCTTGTCAAATCTTCTGTCATCAGAAGATTCTCCACGTTCAAATTTCTTTGAACTTCTGACGCCTCTGAACTTCCTTTGCTTGTTCTTCCAGAGTTGATTTAGCCTTCTGGAGATCAAGGACAGTTCATCTTCTTCTTCAGATTCTGATTCTCCAGGATCTTCTTCTCTAGCCTGAAAAGCGTTAGTGCATTTCATGATATTGGATTTTAATGCAATAGACTTACCTTTCTTTTGAGGCTCGTTTGCATCCAATTCAATTTCATGACTCCTCAGGGCACTGATCAGCTCTTCCAAAGAGACTTCATTTAGATTCTTCGCAATCTTAAATGCAGTCACCATAGGACCCCATCTTCTGGGTAAGCTTCTGATGATCTTCTTTACGTGATCAGCCTTTGTGTATCCCTTGTCAAGAACTCTCAATCCAGCAGTAAGAGTTTGAAATCTTGAAAACATCTTTTCAATGTCTTCATCATCCTCCATCTTGAAGGCTTCATACTTCTGGATTAAAGCGAGAGCTTTAGTCTCCTTGACTTGAGCATTTCCTTCATGAGTCATTTTCAAGGACTCATATATGTCATAGGCCGTTTCCCTGTTAGATATCTTCTCATACTCAGCATGAGAGATAGCATTCAGCAAAACAGTTCTGCATTTATGATGATTCCTGAAAAGCTTCTTCTGATCATCACTCATTTCTTGCCTTGTCAGCTTTACGCCACTGGCATTTACTGGATGTTTGTAACCATCCATCAGAAGATCCCATAGATCACCATCTAGACCAAGAAAGTAACTTTCCAGTATTCAAAGTTTTCACCATCAAATACCGGCGGTCTAGTATAACCATTGTTACCGTTGTGTTGCTCAGCAGATCCAGATGTAGGTGTAGACTTTGCAGTTTCATCAGCCATCTTTTACTGAAGCGTTTTTCTCTTCCTGAATCTTTTCTAAACACGGTTAAGTGCTTGCACCTTAGAACCGGCGCTCTGATACCAATTGAAGGATAGAAAAACACTTAGAAAGGGGGGGTTTGAATAAGTGTAGCTTTAAAAACTTGACAGATAAAAATAAATTGCACAGTTATTTTTATCCTGGTTCGTTGTTAACTAAACTACTCCAGTCCACCCCCGCAGAGATGATTTACCTCAACTGAGGATTTAATCCACTAATCGCACGGATTACAATGGTTCTCCACTTAGTCAGCAACTAAGTCTTCCAGAGTCTTCTGATCACACACTGATCACTCCAGGAACAACTGCTTAGATACCCTCTAAGACTTTCTAGAGTATTCTGATCCACACGATCACTCTAGTTACAACCTGCTTAGATAACCTCTAAGACTTCCTAGAGTATTCTGATCCACACGATCACTCTAGTTCCTTACAACTTAATGTAATCAAATCTATGAGTATTACAATTGCTTCTTAAAAGCTATAATCACAAACTGTGATATTTCTCTTATCGTTTAAGCTTATTCTCACTAATATATTACAACAGCAATGTAGTGAGCTTTGATGAAGATGAAGATTCTGAGCTTTGAATAGAACAGAGTTTCAGCAAGTTAATATGAGTTGTTTTGTTCAGAATCGTTAACCTTGCTTCTCATCAGAACTTCATATTTATAGGCGTTGGAGAAGATGACCGTTGAGTGCATTTAATGCTTTGCGTGTTCCGTACAGCATCGCATTTAATGTTATACGCTTTTGTCAACTACCTCGAGCCTTGTTCACGCTGTGTCTACTGACGTTGCCTTTAATAGCTTTTAACGTTCCTTTTGTCAGTCAGCGTAGCTTGCCACTTGTACTTCCTTCTGATCTGATGTTTGTGAATACAACGTTTGAATATCATCAGAGTCAAACAGCTTGGTGCAAAGCATCTTCTGATCTTCTGACCTTGAAGTGCTTCTGTGCGTGATACCATCAGAACTTCAGTGCTTCTGATCTCATGTTCTTCTGATGCTTCCATAGACCCATGTTCTGATTCTGCTTCGACCATCTTCTGATGTCTTGCCAGACCATGTTCTGATGTTGCATGCTGAACCCTTTGAGACAAAGCTTCTGAGCGCTGAATTATGCATACTCTTTATATATTTCCTGAAAAGGAAATTGCATTGGATTAGAGTACCATATTATCTTAAGCAAAATTCATATTATTGTTATCATCAAAACTAAGATAATTGATCAGAACAAATCTTGTTCTAACAATGATGACAGTCCGTCTCCATGGTAGACCAGTAATAACCTGCTCTGAGGATCTTTTTAGCCATTGTATGTCCACTTGAATGAGTACCAAAGGCACCATCGTGTATGTCTTCCATAATCTGTTCTGCTTCCTTCTTGTTTACACAACGAAGTAAAGTTGAGTCATGGTTGCGTTTGTATAGGGTTCCATTACTTAGAAAGAATTTGGCGGCAAACCTCCTTAGAAACTTTCTGTCGTTGATGGACGCCCTTTCAAGGTATTCCTGAGCTTCGAGATATCTTTTTACTTCATGGAACCATGGTTTTTCTTCTGTTCCTTCGGCATCGATCTTATTGCAATAGGATGGTTCATCTTGTCTGTAAATGGTGATCGTCGGCGCCTCATTGTCCCACCTGACTTTGAACATGGATGACATGGTAGCCAAGGCATCAGCTAGTTGATTTTCCTCGCGTGGGATGTGTTCAAAAGTGATTTCTTCGAAATAAGGAATCAGACTCAGCACATACTTTTTGTAAGGAATTAGATTCGGGTGCTTCGTGTCCCATTCCTCTTTGACTTGGTAAATTACCAAGGCCAAGTCTCCGTAGACCTCCAGGAATTTGATTCTGAGATCGATTGCAGCTTTGAGACCCAGAATACATGCTTCGTACTCGGCTATATTGTTAGTGCAGTTGAAGCATAATCTGGCAGTGAATGGTGTATAAACTCCTGCAGGAGAAATGATCACAGCTCCGATGCCATTGCCAAGTGCGTTAGAAGCTCCGTCAAAAACCATAGTCCACCGGGATCCTGACTCGGGTCCTTCTTCTGGTCCTGGTTGTTTGTAGTCATTGACTAGCATAATGTCCTCGTCTGGGAAGTCAAAGTTCAATGCTTGATAATCATCCACTGCTTGATGAGTCAGATGATCAGCTACCACACTTCCTTTGATTGCTTTTTGTGAAGTGTATTGAATGTCATATTCTGTTAGGATCATTTGCCATCTTGCTATTCTTCCAGAGAGAGAAGTTTTTTCGAACACGTACTTGATAGGATCCATTTTGGAGATTAGGAAAGTGGTGTGATTTAGCATATACTGTCTTAGTCGGCGAGCCGCCCATGCTAAGGCACAACAAGTTTTTCCGAGTAGTGAGTATCTTGTTTCACAATCGGTAAACTTTTTGCTAAGATAGTAGATTGCATGCTCCTTTCGGTCGGACTCGTCATGTTGCCCTAGTACACACCCCATTGAATCTTCTAACATAGTTAGGTACATTATCAGAGGTCTTCCTTCCACAGGTGGTAACAAGATTGGCGGTTTTTGGAGATACTCTTTGATTTTGTCAAAGGCTAACTGGCATTTGTCATTCCACCTTTCCACTTGATCTTTCTTCAATAGTTTGAAGATCGGCACACAAGTAGTAGTCATATGGGCAATAAACCGGGCAATGTAATTCAGACGTCCCAAGAATCCTCTGACTTGTTTCTCGGTACGGGGTATAGGAATTTCGTGAATGGCTTTGACCTTGGCAGTATCAACCTCAATACCTTTGCTGCTAACGATGAAACCTAAAAGTTTACCAGATCTTACTCCAAAGGTACACTTGTTCGGATTTAGTCGCAACTTGTATTTCTTGAGTCTGTCAAACAGCTTGTGTAGATGACACAGATGTTCTTCTTTGGTGTTGGACTTTGCAATCATATCATCGACATACACCTCTATCTCCTGATGAATCATATCATGAAACAGAGCTACCATTGCACGTTGATATGTGGCTCCTGCGTTCTTTAAACCAAAGGGCATTACCTTGTAACAAAAGGTTCCCCAGGGTGTTGTGAAGGTTGTTTTTTCCATGTCTTCGGGTGCCATCTTGATCTGATTGTACCCTGAGAATCCGCCCATAAAGGAGAATACCTTGCATTGTGCGGTATTATCAACCAGTACATCGATGTGAGGTAAAGGGAAATCATCTTTGGGGCTTGCCCGGTTTAGATCTCTGTAGTCTACACACATTCTGACTTTCCCGTCTTTTTTAGGTACGGGCACGATGTTAGCTATCCAAGGAGGATAACTTACAACTTTCAGGAAGCCGGCATTGAATTGCTTTTCAACCTCGTCTTTGATCTTTTTTTGACATATCAGGCCTACTCCTTCGTAGTTTCTGTTTGACTGGAGTGCTACCTTCTTTGATTGGCAGGCGATGAACCACAATGTCCGTGTCAAGGCCAGGCATATCTTCGTAGGACCAGGCGAATATCTCGACGTAGTCTTGCAACATTTGAATCAGTCTTTGCTTGACACTGTTTTCTAAATCAGCCCCTATTTTAACTTCTTTCTTTTCTTCGTTGCTGCCCAGGTTGATAACCTCAATTGGTTCCTCATGAGGCTGTATAGCCTTCTCTTCTTGTTCTAGCAGCCTTGCAAGTTCTCTTGGTACTTCACAATCTTCCTCACTTTCGTCCTCAGTTTGGTAGATCGGATTTTCAAAGTCATGACAGGCAATAGCAGAATCGTTATTGACTGGATCCAAATGTGAGTGTGTGTAAGAAAACATAGCTATTTAAAAAGAAAAGAAAGAAAAAGGATCACAAAATTCGAGTATGCAAACGTCCCATGATTTATTGAATGCACATGCTCATGATATGATAGACCCTTATAAAAGGACCAGTGTGCTTCGGGCAAGGCACACGGCTTTTAAGCTCATGGTTCGATAGTACAGGAACCATTTTTATCTTTGCACAATATAAACAAAGAAAACAGGAAATTGCATTTACTCCTGATCGAAGGAGATCACATCCTCAGTTTTCCAGTTGTTCAGTCCATTGTTGTGAGCAGGGAGTATCCAGCTGTTCCAGTTGCAGTTGTCTTCTTCATCTCCCACAGCATTGATTTCATTGGTGGGGAAATGAGTCGGTGATCTTTCAGGATAAGTAGGATGATCTGTTTAATATGAGGATCCAGGTTGAGGTACCTCTGTTGGCTGAGCGAGATACTCGATAAGGCCGTCCCATCCAGTCGCGATGATGTCTTTGAGGGAGACTTGTGCAGTCTGCTGAGTAGTGTACTGTGACATAAAGTAACCCTCGTTATTTGGTGTTTCCCTGGTGTTTTCAGGAGTAAAATTGTCATCATAATGTTCATCCCATCCAGTTGGGACAATGTCTTCCATGGCGACTTGTGAGCTCGGAGGAGCAGAATATTTCACCATAAAGTCATATTTGCCACTTGGCTCTCCTAGCGTATCCCAAACTTCTTTAGATGGATTTTGATATTGATGAGTGCTGGGACTTGTGAGACTTTTGTCATTTTCAAATTGATCACCCCATCCAGTTGGGGTAATATCTTCCATAACAATAAAAGAATTCTGAGGTGCGGTATATTGATAATTATATCCGCCGCTTGGATCTCCCAAAGTATCCCACATTCCCATGAAAATGGGTGGAATTTCATCTGGATATGGCTGAATGATATGGTTTAAGAACACTCCATCGTCTTCAATGGCGTTTACTCCTTGGCTAATGAAATGTGACATTAATCCTCCAGAACAAGGACTTTGATCATTCTTTTGATTTCCACTATCATAGCCCAGGCCTAGCTTGTCGGACTTGTAAGGTATATCGAGGAGCTGTCCCCATACTGTGCAATCACCTTTTTCGATCACAGCTTTGGCATCTTTGAGAGAAGCCATAGTTGTAGTTGGAGTAGCAGAAATATGCTTGGTAGTAGAGACATCTGGAGAGACCACCTCAAAAGATTGGCAGGGAGTTTCGATGAATTCGTCATCCAACTCGACATATTTGGAATTGCTCAGGTGATTAACCACATATTCCTCTTCGCCATAAACTGTGACAATCTTTCCTTTTACTAGATATTTCAACTTCTGATGCAGGGTAGAAGTTACAGCATTTGCCCCATGTATCCAAGGGCGTCCTAGTAGACAGGAATATGCTGGGTGAATTTCCATTACGTAAAAGGTAGAATCAAAGATCTAAGAGCCCACTCTGATTGGGAGATTCACCTTTCCGTACACTGTTCTTGTTGACCCATCGAAGGCTCTTACCACAACATCGCTTGGTTGTAACACAACTCATTCGAAGTCAAGCTTTTCTAGTACTGTTTTTGGTAACACGTTCAAAGAAGAACCGTTATCTACCAGCACATGAGATAGAGTGGTGCCATTACATTCAATGGAGATATGTAGGGCTTTATTGTGATTCTTTCCAGCAGGGGTTAGATCAACATCAGAGAAACCGAGGCCATTGGTCACTGTTAGATTGGAAACACAATTTTCAAATTGATCGACTGAAATCTCTTGAGGAACGTGCGCAGCTTTCAGGAACTTCATCAGAGCTTTGGCATGAGCTTCTGAATACTTTAACAGAGACAGCATTAAGATTTTTGAAGCAGTGTGCCCCAGTTGTTCGATAATATTGTAATCACTCTTGCAGATGATTTTCAATATTTCCTCCATTTCTTGCTTCGATGGATCTTCAACAGTGTCCTCCACCGGTATTTGAACTGGCTCAACTTGTGGCTTTTTGCCTCGAGCGTCGATATATTGATTAGGAACTGGGACCTGGATTGGATTAGCAGCAGCATTTGGAGAAATTTCTGGTGAAAAGATCCTTCCACTTCTCGTGATCTTGCTGGTACCCACAATATTATCAACAGTTGGAGCAGTAAAATTCAGGGCCTCTTTGGTCAAGGTATCCTGTTTAACTCCATGGACATAAACATTAGTGTTGTAATCCCATGGGACAGCTTTGTCTGAGGAGTATGGAAATGGAGTTGGACTAGCAATGATTACTGATGCCACTTTGAGTGTAGCAGAAATTTTGAAAGGAGCCTTGGCAGAGATTTTGAATGGTAAGCTGGAGATCACTGAGACATCCTCTATTCTCATCCCGTTTGCAAAGACTTCGCATAAAACGTCCATAGAAGGGAGCCTCTCAAACATAATGATACGGCGATCCATCCATTTTTGAATTCCCATTCTCAGATTTTCAGAACCATTGGGCAGGTATGAACAATAAAAGCAATCAGGGTCACAACCTGGAAAGTAGCCAGCTTGGATTAGCTTTCCTTTGACTTCGAGGAGCGGAGTTGACAATTCCCTTACATCATAGATGTAAACAGTGTCTAGGATAGCGTTGACAGTTTTGTCATGCTTCGGCATAGGTTCCGTGATGACATTTGGAGTTTCTGGAGGATCGAACTCAATTTCCCCAGCATCTGTCATGTCTTGTATTTTATTTTTCAGGGCCCAACAGTGATGTGCGTCATGTCCTGGACAGTTTGAGTGATACGCACACGTTGCATCGGGGCGATAACTCGGAGAGGAAGTGTTGACATTCTTTGGAGGATCCTTTAATGTGATCAGATCTGCTTTTAGCAAATGCTGCAATGCCTGAGAGATTGGCATATTGATTCTGGTGAAATTTCTTCTTGGCATATCTGGTCGACGCGTATATTTTGGCTGTTGATCTTTTTGAGGTGCAGATGCGGAGATCAGATCTGCCCCCACAGATTGGTGGTGCTCACTTTTGCGACCTTTCAGACTGTGCATTGTGTTGACCTCATTTCTCCCACTGATGGGCCTTTTTGTAGTACCAGAGGAAGAGCCTATTTGGATTTTTCCATTTTGAATGCCGCTTTGGACATGTTCCCCAGTCAATATCAAGTCAGTGAAACCTGATGATGAGCTTCCTAGCAAATGAATCCTTCCAGCCATATCTCTCCATTTTTGTGCATATCCTTTGAAACTTTCTTTTGGTGCCATGGACATGCCCCTTAGTTTAGTACGGGTTGGTGTAAGATCAACATTGTATTGATACTGCTTGTACAAAGCAGCCGCTAAATCTTCCCAGGTATGAACTTTTGTACTTTCCAGCTGGTAGTACCATTCGAGTTGTGTACCCGACAGACTTTCTTGGAAGAAGTGAATCCATAATTTTTTATCTGTTGTGTGAGGTTGTATCTTCCTTACATAGGACCTCAGATGTAGTTTTCGGCAAGAAACTCCATCATATTTCGCAAAGATAGGAACTTTGAACTTTGGAGGGATAACAACATCTGAGATGAGTCCCAGATCATTGAAATCTAAGCCAGGTTTTTTTTGTATCTCCATAGCTTTCATGCGTTCTTCCAACTGCTGATACTTGTCATCATCCTGTTCGTCTACAGAATGATAATCTTCTTCATTAGAAGAGAGAGAGGGTTTGGCAGAACCCTGGTTGCTGTGATTGTCTCCTTGTTCACCATCACCGACTATTTCAGGGATCGGTGGCTTTTTGAACTTTTTGGCTGGGATTTTGATCTTTCTTTTCAGTTGGCTCAAGCCTACTGATCCTTTGGGCTTCTTTTTCTTCTTGATCATCAGGGCTTTCAGTTCTTGTTGCCCCTTTGCCAGTTCCAGAATTGCCACTTGAACTTGGGCGTTCTGTGCTTCGAGATTCTTGATGCTTGTTTCAGATTCCATCTCTTCTGACTGAAATAAACAGCGAGGAGATGAGAAATCCGTCATGTGAACCTGTTATGCAATGTATATGAATGAAATGTATATGAATGAAATGTATATGCAATGAATGAAATGTATATGCAATGTTTTCAAGGATCTTAGAGTTTAGATTTGTTAGAACAAAAGAAAAACAAACATTTGTTAGTCAAAACAATTTATTATTATTTTTTCTTCTCTTATTTTTTTTTGCCTCATTCGGGCTTACAAAACAGACATAAATAAAGAAAATGAAGGATCCCTCAGGTCTCCCATGGACGCTTTCTCTTTGCACCCAGGAATGTGTTGATCTGCTGCTCTTCTTGGAGTTGTCCGGTGAGCTCCAATAATCTTCTCTCATAGTCTTGACAGTGTGCTTTGAAGGTATCTCTTTCCTCTTTTAATTGAACCCAAGATTTTTGCAACTCTTCCAGGTCAGTTGGCATATCCGGATGTAGAATAACTTGAGGTTCGTCTCCTTCGACTTCTGGCTCAATAGTCATAGGTAGAATAGCGGGATAGGGCATGATGAGTTTCTGAGCATGAGCCCGAACCCATCTGAGGTAAGGCTCCATAGGAATAGAATTCCATTGTCCCAAAGTTTTGCTTTCTATTCTATAGACACTTCCCCACGCATGTATGAACCTTCGTCGATGTCTGTGGGAATCATCCTCGTAATCAAACACAATGCCACGGATAATCATGTCATGAGGACCGTTGCTCCGTGCATATCCGAATTGGCGTAAAGCTAAAGAGGGATTGTAAGTGATGCCCCCTTTGATGCCAAGTAGTGGCACATTAGGGTACTCTCCACAATGATCAATGATAGTAATGTCTCTTTGAAAGAAGTTGTTCCACCGGATATCTGAATGAGACAAAGACATAATCCTGCGAGACCATTGCATTCTTTGTTCATTTCTCAACACTGATCGGGGAAGATGAAATGTAAACCACCTAGCCAGTAGTGGTATACAGCACATGAGAGTTCCTCGTTTCTTCATGGTACGAGTGTGTAGAGAATGTAGAATGTCTCCCAGCAATGTTGGTACCAGGTTACGGGTTAGGAAAAGGTTGATGATGTGCACTCTTATGAATTGGTCGGGATTAGGGAATAAAACCAACCCATAGATCAAAAGAGCCACAACCTCCTCAAAAGCTGGGTAACTTTTGTTTTCTAGTAGTAATCGAGCCTTTTCCATTAAGAACTTAGCAAGCAAACCCTTAACTCCACTCTTTGTTTCCCAATTGGACTCAATTTCTGACTTTCGCAAATGTAAGGCAGCAGCAATGGTTTCAGGTTTTGGAATCCTTTCTAAACCAGTGAAAGGTAATTGATTTCGAACACTTAATAGGCCACAAGTCAAGTTCAACTAAAAGGTTCTAAGACAAATTAGTGTTTAATGACATTTCGGAAGCCTAATATACTCCTTGATCGTTTTCAAGGGACATCAGTATAAACCAAAGTATCGCACTAACGGTGACTACCAGATCAACCGTATCGGTACATGCCGTACAGTTTCCTTGGTCTATTGTCACATACTTAAGGTATCTCGAGATTCGGGTTAGAATCTTTCACACAAGTAAAATACCCAAACAACCTTTTGAAAAATAGAGCAATCAAGTCAAACAATTGAAAACATGTTAGGAGTAAATTAATGGTAAATTCATGTGTTAATATAAGTGATTTCTTCTCTAAACTAATGCAAATTGTGATAAATCCATAGGTTTTTATTAAGAATTGAACTGAACAAGTTTAGTTCGTGTGTAAAGCAAATCGAATCACTTGTGGGTGTTATTGTTGCAGGTTTAGAGTTGAATTGAAGCTTGAAAAGAACATGAGGAGGAAAGGGAGCTGGAAGTCTCAAAGGCAGAAGAAAAAGGTGGAAATTACAAAGAGCGCGCCGCGAGAGTCCTAGAGCGCGCCGCGAAAATACTTCTGTTTTGAAGCGCGCCGCGCCAGTCCGATGTCGCGCCGCGGCCTCGGCGTTAAAAGCCCAAAAATTCTGTTTAAAAGCCCTAGCTTCCAAGTGGTTAGAGAACTTTGTGAAGAGCGAAATTAGGAGAGCATTCTGAGATTGCAGCCAAGAATAACAATTGAAGGCCAATTCTTTACCAATTGAAGACATTCCATTGATGAAGATGAATCCTTCTATTAATTCTTGTGTGTTCTTCATGTCTATGGAGAGCTAAATCCCTCTTGTTGAGTCTAAGGTAGTAGTTAACCTATGATTATACATTACCATTGATTAATTCCTGTGAACAATTATTTGAATTCATTATCAATAAGAAACCTTGTTTTTATTCTTAAATTATCGTTGAATCTTTGATCGAAAGAAAGGATTTAACTTTTGCCCTAGGTTACTATATTGATTCAATTGCAATTTGCAGAGATGGAATTGGAATTGGGTTTTCATAATTATCGTTCTTAATCACTATTATCGATATTGATATTTGGAGAGATCGAATCTCATACCGGTAAAAGTTTATCTAATTTGATTTGCAGACATGGAATCTTATTTGAGGATAAGTGAAGATAGTGATTCAAAGGATTGTTCTATTGGGAATTAATTGATAATTGTATAGGATTAGGTTGATGAACCCTAAAGGCTCAACATCTTTCTTTATTTGTTAACACAAAGTCCTTTACTTATTTTTATTTTATTATTTGCTTTTGATATTATTAGAAGTATAAAACAAACCAAACCAAATTTCCTAACTCAAAATAAACAACTATAGAACGGCAGTGATATTAACCAATCCCTGTGGATACGATATATTACAGAAAATATTTACCCACAAATACTTTCAACAAATTGGCGCCGTTGCTGGGGATTGGTGTCAATATTGCACGCATTGCAATAGTTCTTATTTTGAGTTTTAATTTTTATTTTCTCGAGTTGGTTGTTTCACGTGTTTGTTAGTTTGTGCAGAAATTCGTGTATGCGCAGCAAAGTTCCTAGTGACCAACTTCTTTTTGATCCCGAGATCGAAAGGACCGCTAGGAGGCTAAATAGCAAAGCACGAAGAAGAGCAAACATAGCAAAAGCAAGAGACAACACAACCGCGACATCGTCACAACAACTTGAAACCATTGACGAGTCGCAAGAAGGACTCTTCTTTCACGAACTATTCACGGAAGAAGAACCGGAAGTTATTTTACAACCTACTGTTGGCAACATGGCGGCTAATGGTCCATGTGCTAATAGTCCAAGACTCAATCCTCAGTTCGCTAGAACTGCCGCCAACGGGCGACCGACAGAACTGAAGACCGGTATCATACAATTGATTTGTGCAAGTCCTTTCGCCGGATTGGACCATGAAGACCCGTACACGCATCTTACTCGATTCTATGAGTTAGCAGGTACCACAGGTGTCGCTCAAGATGATGAGGAAGCGTTATTTAAGAGGTTGTTCCCACACTCTTTGTTATCTAAGGCAAAAGATTGGTATCTGGATCAACCCGAAGCAGTGATGACTAATTGGAACACATTGGAAGAAATATTTCTGGAAAGGTTTTACTCTCAAAACCGATTCTTCGAAGCAAAAACAGCAATAGCAGTCTTTTCTCAAGGTAGTAATGAATCTTTGAATGAAGCATGGGAAAGGTATAAAGCTATGTTGAGAAAGTGCAAAGGACACGGTTTTACAGACGTTGATCAAATCCATATGTTCCGTAACGGTCTCACAGCTACCAACAAGACACTCTTGGATGCCACAGCTGGTGGTTCACTCATGTCCAAAACACCTGCGGAAGCTACTCAGATAATAGAGCGAATGGCTCTAAATGATCGTCAAGGTAACCATGATCGAACGGTAAGAGATAAGAAGCCCGGAGTGTTGGAGCTGAACAACAGTGATGCTCTACTTGCTCAGAATAAATTGCTAACTTCACAAGTGGAAATTTTGACACAACAAATGTCCAAACTACCACAACAACTTAAGGAGCTGAACGGGATATCCAATTCTTATCAGGTTGCGAAGTGTGAATTATGCAAGGGCAATCATCAAACAGGATTCTGTCCACCAGTCCTAGAAGAAGAAGTAAACTACATGAACAACACTCAAGGACCAAGGCAGAATCAATACCAAAATCAGCCATATCAACAGAACTATCCTCCGAGGAATAGCAACCAAGGGTATCAACAAAGACCCAACAATCAAGGGTACCAGCAACAAACTTTTCAACCATACAATCAACCGCCGCCACAATAACAAGGAGGACAATCTAAGTTGGAAGAGACCATGAATCAATTCATGCAAATGTCAATGACAAATCAGAAGAACCAGGAAGCTGCAATTAAAAATCTGGAAACTCAAGTAGGGCAACTGGCTAAACAAATTGCAACTACTCAGTCAAATGCAACATTCTCCGCCAACACTCAAGATAATCCTAAAGAGCATTGTAAAGCAGTGACGACTAGAACCGGTCAGAAAGGTGCTGAGAAAGAAGTTGAAATCAATGATACCGAGAAAGAGGATAATAATCAGGCTGCGGAAGATGAGGAGAATGAAATCATAGTGAGCACCATGAGCAAAGATGCTGAAAGAGAAATAGATGAGACCAAGAAAGAAAGAGGGATGACAGAGAAAAGAAAAAGTTCTAAGAAAAAGAAGGTAGATCCTGTGATACCAAGCCAACATCTACCATACCCCCACGCTCCGTCAAGGTCAGACAATGCCAGGCAATATAACAGGTTTATGAGCATCTTCAAGCAACTCCATATAAACATACCATTTGCCGAAGCATTAGAGCAAATGCCCAAATATGCTAAATTTATGAAGAAAATGCTCACAAAGAAAAAGGGATGCATAGATGAAGAAACTGTGGTGCTTGATGCTCAATGTAGTGCTATAATCCAAAGAACTACTCCAAGAAAGGAATCCGATCCGGGGCGAGTAACCTTACCATTAAATATTGGAGGTAATTTCACTGGCGATGGGTTAATTGATCTGGGGTCGAGCATCAACCTAATCCCTTTATCCATTGTCAAGAAGCTAGGGAATATTGTGATGAAGCCCACTAGTATGACTTTACAATTGGCCGACAAGTCTATCACTTCACCCTATGGAGTGATTCAGGATCTGCTAATTAAAGTAGACAAATTCTTTTTCCCGGTAGACTTTGTGGTTGCTGACATGGAAGAAGATCATGAGGTACCTGTGATTCTAGGAAGGCCATTCATGAAAACCGCTCGGATGATGATTGATCTGGATGAAGGGATCATATAAATAAGGGTGCAAGATGAAGAGGTAAAGTTTACTCTGTTCAAGGCCAAGAAGCATCTTAAGAACAAGAGTGATATCTTCCAAATCGATACAACTAAGGGAACAACCAAGGAAGACAAAAATCAACCTCCGAGCTACTTCCAAGTTGGACAAGAGGTACTCCTGTGCAACTCAAAACTAAGATGTTTCTCGGGTAAAGCAACAACAAAATGGTCTGGACCACTGATAGTAAAAGATATATGCGACCACGGTGCCATTATGGTAGAGAATCCACTGACAAAAGAGGTGAGAACCGTTAATGGAAAACGGTTAAAAGATTTCTTCGGGGGAGTGGAGCAACATGCACAATTTTTAGTTCCTTGAAGGCATGAACCGTCGAGCCATGCGACGTTAAACGAAGCACTTTGTGGGAGGTAACCCACACTTCTAATGTTTTGTTTTGTTTAGCTTGTATTTCAGGAAATAATCAGGGAACCCGTCTGGTGAAAGCTAGGAGGCAGCAATTGATATTGCGTTACTCTCTGTAAGTCACCCTCTCGGACTTGTTACGAAACATTGAGGTCAATGTTTAATTCAAGTTTGGGGGGTGGAGCTATTTATTTTTGAATTGTGCAAATTTTCTGTTTTTTTTATTTAATTATGTGCTCCCAGTTAGAGTAAGTAGTCCCATAACAAAACGAGAATCTCAAGCGAAGTATCAACAAGGAAGCAACATGTATGAAAGTGGTAGGCAGTGAATGTTCAAACTTTTTCAGTTTCACTTTCTTTTTCAAATAAGTAACAAAGCAGGTATGAATTTTTGAACTCAAACTCTTAATGTGTGCATGAAATGTAGGTTGTTAGTAAATTCTTAACAGAAGTTCTTTATGGTACATCGTTTGTTGGATCAGCTTAGCCTTAACCATTGTGAGGAAAGCTGTCCATTGTTTACTATATGCAGGAGACCATCAATTATTTTGACGTGTTTGTATCATGCTAAACCGTTTGTTGCATCGTTTGTGGAAATCTGTGAAAGTGATTTAGGCAATTGTTTGAATCTGAGAGTTCTTTTAGCCTATTCCAATGAAAAACTTATTTGCTTCTGTGAGAGTGTGATCTTTTGCTAACCATTCTTTGAGCCTGAGGTCAAGATAAGCATTATAATATACACCAAGGAAAATATCTGGTGAGTTTTGATCTCAATAATTTTTTTTTTTTGGTTTTGGACCATCAACCATAAAATTTGGTGATGTGTTGTCTCTTTGACCTATTTTAGAAAGTAGGGGAGCATTCATATAATCTAAATACAGGTTGATCTCCAAGTTGGGGAGAGTCACATTCAAAAGAAGAGTAAGTACTTATGGTAATCGGTGAAAGATAAAAAAAAAAAAAAAGTCGTAGCTTGAAAAAAAAAAGAGAGAAGTAACAACGTTAGAATATAACGGTTGTTGAAAAAAAAAGTGAAAAAGAAAAACCAAGCTACGAATGAAAAAATGATGGACAGGTAAAGGAAGTAGAGTTTTGGAGAAAAAAGAAATAAGTTATGAATTGGATGCTTCCCTATATTAGGAACAACCCTTGATTATCTTCTTTTCTTTGAATCTAAACCACATTACAACCATAGAAAGACCTTCTGATTCTCAGATTCCACAAGACTTGATGCGAGCAATTTGGTGAACGTATGATATGGATCTTTGTTGATTTAATTGTTTGGATGAGTGTTTAACCCCTCTTTTATTCATCATACTTTTTGATGAGAGTGATTAGTGCTGATTCAATTACAATTGTGTAGTGTTTTGAACTTCTGGAGGTAATTTGCTTTCAACGTTTGTTTCATGTGGATGTTCTGAGTTTGCAGTTAGAAGAAGAGTATTTGACTTGGTTACTGGATTGAACCACTTGAGAAAAAAAAAACTTTTTGAAAAACTTGTTGCTTGATTGTCGTAAACTTTGCTGGAGGTAAGTAATTTTGTTTAGGGACAAACAAAACTCTAAGTTGGGGAGAGTTTGTTAGGAGTAAATTAATGGTAAATTCATGTGTTAATATAAGTGCTTTCTTCTCTAAACTAATGCAAATTGTGATAAATCCATAGGTTTTTATTAAGAATTGAACTGAACAAGTTTAGTTCGTGTGTAAAGCAAATCGAATCACTTGTGGGTGTTATTGTTGCAGGTTTAGAGTTGAATTGAAGCTTGAAAAGAACATGAGGAGGAAAGGGAGCTGGAAGTCTCAAAGGCAGAAGAAAAAGGTGGAAATTACAAAGAGCGCGCCGCGAGAGTCCTAGAGCGCGCCGCGAAAATACTTCTGTTTTGAAGCGCGCCGCGCCAGTCCGATGTCGCGCCGCGGCCTCGGCGTTAAAAGCCCAAAAATTCTGTTTAAAAGCCCTAGCTTCCAAGTGGTTAGAGAACTTTGTGAAGAGCGAAATTAGGAGAGCATTCTGAGATTGCAGCCAAGAATAACAATTGAAGGCCAATTCTTTACCAATTGAAGACATTCCATTGATGAAGATGAATCCTTCTATTAATTCTTGTGTGTTCTTCATGTCTATGGAGAGCTAAATCCCTCTTGTTGAGTCTAAGGTAGTAGTTAACCTATGATTATACATTACCATTGATTAATTCCTGTGAACAATTATTTGAATTCATTATCAATAAGAAACCTTGTTTTTATTCTTAAATTATCGTTGAATCTTTGATCGAAAGAAAGGATTTAACTTTTGCCCTAGGTTACTATATTGATTCAATTGCAATTTGCAGAGATGGAATTGGAATTGGGTTTTCATAATTATCGTTCTTAATCACTATTATCGATATTGATATTTGGAGAGATCGAATCTCATACCGGTAAAAGTTTATCTAATTTGATTTGCAGACATGGAATCTTATTTGAGGATAAGTGAAGATAGTGATTCCAAGGATTGTTCTATTGGGAATTAATTGATAATTGTATAGGATTAGGTTGATGAACCCTAAAGGCTCAACATCTTTCTTTATTTGTTAACACAAAGTCCTTTACTTATTTTTATTTTATTATTTGCTTTTGATATTATTAGAAGTATAAAACAAACCAAACCAAATTTCCTAACTCAAAATAAACAACTATAGAACGGCAGTGATATTAACCAATCCCTGTGGATACGATATATTACAGAAAATATTTACCCACAAATACTTTCAACAAATTGAAATACTTTCAACAAAACATCGGAATGATCTATTCTCTAAAGGTAACCCCTTTTGAAAACATTTTGTTTTTAGAAAGTATGTCCCCAGCAGAGTCGCCAGTTTCTGTCGCGCGCTCGGTTTTTTGGCCATACCTCTCGTGGAGAGATACGCGAACTGACTCTTTTTTGTTTCTGCTTTTGTGTTTGAAAATCAGAGAGTCGCCACCGACCTTTTATTTTATCCAACTAAGGAAAGGTTTATAAGAGAAACAGAAAAAAGACCTTTAAGAAATTCTGGGTAAGGGGGTAGGTTATACAAAGGGAAGGTGTTAGCACCCTTTGTATCCATGGTTATCCATGGGCTCTTTAATTTGCTTAGCTCACTTGCTTTCAATTGCTTTTAAATGCTCGTATGTGGTTTCAAATACCTTTGTAAATTGAATTTGTAATGATCCTTGTGCGGATGTATACAAAGTGTTTTTATCTTTCAAAAGATGCTTTGGAAAAAAGAGCGTTAACTTCGTAATGATCCTTGTTTGGATATATACAAAGTATTGTCTTTTTGAAAGTTTTATTTTGAAAAAAAAACAATGATATATGAGAGATTTGTTTGTTTTGATTTGAGCAAGCAAATTAGGAGGGTCTACCCTAAGTTATAAGGTCTTTATCCTATTTCCTTTAAAAATCTATCCTTTCACCGGATATAAACAGAAGGTTCGATTTTGTACTCGAAACAGTAGAATTTGATTTTGATTTTGAAAAGAATGAGAAAGGGATTACCTTAAGAGATGAAAATGTGATTGTGTTTTGATTCAGGTATTTTATCTTTGAAGTTAGTGATCTAACGGTTCAATTTTATCTTCAGCATACACGCAGTTTATATGTGCGGGAATTTAAAATGCGGAAATGTAAAATGCGGAAAGTAAATCTACGCTATCACATCGATTGTGCAGGAAATGTAAACTACGCTATTTACATGAATTTGACAACCTATACATTTATCTAAGAATTTAAATTGCAAGAAAAAAAAAGAAATGTTTTTGGATTTTTTATGATTTATTTTAATTATAATTAATGCATGATTAATTAAATTAAAAATGAGTAAAAAGGATGAAAATAAATTTTAAACCTAAAAATTAAGTTCAAAATATGTTCAAAATGTTTGTCAATTAATTTTAAAACAAAAAACTAATTTTTTTGGAATTTTTGAAATTGATTTGAAATTTATTAAGTTAATTAATACATAATTATATAAATAATTATACAAATAATTAAAACTTAAGAGAAAATTATTCAAAATATGTACAAAATTAGTTTATAATATATAAACAATATTTAATATAAAGAACAATTTTTTTTATGATTTTTGATTGGTTGAAAATAATTAAAAAGCAAATATATAAATATATACTAATTAATTATACAAAATATTGAAATTATGAAGAAAAATAAAATATTTTTATTTCAGAAAATAAAATATTATTTTATCAACTTAAAAATATTTTTTATGCATTTTTTGGATTTTTGAAACTATTTTAAATTAATTTTGCAAAGAAAGTAAAATAAAATAGAAAAATAAATAAAGCAGTGATCATGTGTGGTGGATAATAGAGTCTATAGCATGGACCGGCAAGGCTAGATGCGTTGGATGAAGTGACTGGATTGATCGTGTGGTCACTGAAACGAGGAGTATGGCAAAAGTGTGGACAGCGTAACACAGGATCCAAAGAATTTGAAAAAAGCTGGCGCGCGCGTTCTGACCAACCAGAGCTTGCCACGCTTCATCTTCTTCATTTTAAATTTCTGCAACCGTAGGTAAAGCCTTTACCAATGGTTTTTTCCGTCACTAAAGCTCCTGCAAACTGAAAATCACAAGATATGCAATATAAATACAACATGAGACCATGGATCGACTGTAAATGATCCACTGAACACAACCATGGCCTTATTTTCTTTTGATTTTGCTTTAAAAGAAAAACCCTGTTTCGAGGTCATAAAACCCTAAAATGGCACATGTCTCAAACGTCCATGAAAACCCAATTCAAGCTCCAGAAACGACCAGAGCCTCAAACCAAACACAAATATGCAATTACATCTTGTTATACATGCATGTATGATTATATTTTGGTGGGTTTTGATTTGAACAAACCGTGAGTTCTAGGCTCGTGTTCTTGAGGTTTCAATGCTTGCAATTGATCTGGATAGGTTCAGTGAAGTTCAAGGAACGTGTTTGAGTGTTTAATTTGTATTGAAACTAGTTTAAACTTAAAATTCGAATTTCAAATTTCTTTGAATATTTCAAGATGTTACAAGTGTGTTACAAGCAAGAGTTTGGCTCTAATTTCGTGCTCCTTTATTTGTGAAGTATGATAGCCCTTATATAGGCTATGTTGTGCTTAGAATTGAAGCCAAGAAGCCTTTGGTTGCCTTTGTTGAATTCTTGATTTTTTTATATTAAAACCTTTGAATTGTTGACCAAGTCTTGCTTCTCTTCAATGCTCTTGCCTTGTACCTCAATCTTCTGCAGAAAATTAAAGGTTCTTGGATGACTCATGCTTAGAAACTAAGCTATCCATTATCCTTCCATTTTCCATTTTCATTTAATCTTAAAATAGGATAAAATTAAACCAAAAATGGATAAAAATGGTGTGGGCTTTGTCTTGGTCGTGGGACGCCCACAATATCATGGCAAACATGTTTGAACCATGAAAACTTGGCCCCATTTGGAAAAAATACATTTTTGAGCAATGCTGGTTTTATGCATTTTCCCAAAATTTATCCAACTTCAACAAGGTGTAAATCCCTCAATTTTTGTCATATGAAGGAGATCTTGCACTTTTTGGAAACCTCAAAGAGTCCTCTAACCAATGTCTTTGGTCTCATGTCAAAATGTTTTTTGATGCTCCTTGTGTATCCTTTTGAAAAAAGTGTCTTTTTGTTGACTTTGAAAATGACCTGTAATGTCTTGGTTCATATTTTTCAAATGGTGAACCTAATGACCATGGGACCAATTGCATTTGAACGATAATTGAATTTCCTTCACAATGAGCTTTGGTTTGAATTTTTTGGATGAAGGATGAGAGAGTTATGACCAGTCAAAGTTCAGTTGACTTTTTAGGAGAAAACCCTAATTTTGAATCTTAGGGTTTTGTTGATATTTATCTTTCCTTGATGAATTATGATCATCCAATGATCAAATGATGAATCCTTTGAAAAAATATGGATGTTGACAAAAAATTTCATTTTTGACTGTCTGTTGACTTTTTTGGTCAAACGGGTCGTCTGTTGACTGTTTGAGCAGCTGACGGTGCGTCTGAGTGAATTGAAGTTTGAAAATTTGTATGATGGTACTTTGAGATGTATGGAGGTCCATGAAATCCATTTGAGGTCTCAAAAACTTGTTTCTCCTGAAAAAACAATAAACCCTAATCAGAGACTGTTTGTGTAGGAGACATTTAAGCGTACCTGATTTTTGTGGAGTGCTGAGTCTCTGCTAATCATGTGATATTTAGAAGACTTCTAGGAAAAAAATCTTGGAATTTTGAAATGCAAAAGTTTGATTTGATTGATGGTACAAAACACGGAGAATTGTACTGTCAGCAGTTTGACTGTCAACTGACTGTTCAGGCATTAATGTAGCAGTTAGAGTGAAAAATCAACAGTCAAAGTTAATTTTCTTTATGTTGTTTTTGTTTTATGTGAAAGATGAAAGTTTATTTACATGACTTGGTAAAAAACACAGACATAATAAATAACTAATATTTACTGTACGCGAGCAAAATTACCGATAATAACCCTGAAAATCATTTAATGCACAGAAACATAAATATTTGACTGGCAGAAAACACACAAAATATTATCTGAATAATTAAGCAACAATATGACAAATAGTACAAAATTTAATACTGACAGTACAAACATTACATACTATAATGAACAGTACGACGAGTAAACGGTACATTTAAGAAAATAAGAGATACGGCAAACTTTAAGAATGACGATTAATAACCCATGCTATGACCAACAAAAAATAGATGATCGGGAGTGTAACCATCGCAGGTCCACATTTTTCAGGGCTATGTAGACAGAAGAAGGATATGATCACCACCACAACGGTGATGACCATAGGAAAACACGTTTCCCACCGCTTCGCCATTTTGCCGGGGAGGAAGAGAGAATGGATATGAAGTAGAAATTTGAGAAATGATTTAGAATTTGATGTGAGATTTTATGGAAAAAATGAGAGGTATTTATAGAACGAAAAGAAGGATAGAGACGTTGGGGAATGAAGTGATTCCGCACAAAAGGAAAACTTGAGTGGAAGTAAGATTTGAAAGAAAGTGTATGATAGTGTTGGGAAAAAGAGAGATGTGTAGAATAAAGTTAAGATTTGATTTTTGAAAAAGAGATTTGAAAAGAGATTTTGAAAATAATGGAATATAGTACAAAAGTTAGTGGGAAACAAAAATTAGTAATAATTTACTTGTTTACCAGTACAGTCTGAATCCCGGACTCTGCGCCTGCAAAAGATTTAGTTATGTACCAATTGCGTCAGTACTATTTATCTGTAAACAAATATCAAATAAATAGCGTGTGTGAAGCAAGAAACAGTACTTGGCGTTTGCGTAAGAGTAAATCCAACAGCGAGCCAAAATACTGTATAAGAAAAAATTCTAAAAACTAAGTATTTCATATGTCAAGATATTTGTGAAATAAAAATCCATGATTATATGAAACTTCTAATTTTTAGATTGGAGTTTTCTTGAAAAAAGATGCGGGCAAATTTCGGGGTATAACAAAAGGCAACGACGAAAACAAAGAAAAGGGTGAGATATTGAAAAGTATAAGCAAAAGTATGATAATTGATGTATTAGACATAGAATCACAAAATATTCACCACATACAGAAACAATCACGATACAAAAATCAACCAACCAACATAGCAATCACAACGACGTCAAAATGCAACTCAACATGAAACTCGACTATGCAAATGTATGTGGATCCATCGGAGTAAAACTCCCAACTTAAATAGATGCCAGTTTATCGAGGCATTTCAACAACTTGAACGGGGTGCCATCAAGGCCAACTTAATCAATGCAATGTTATGCGACAACATGAACGACATCAAATCAATAACATCACAACAAAAGCAAAACAACAGCAACATAAACAACAATTTAAACAACTTTCCACTTTGGCTATTCGAGCCTGCAACATAAACGTGTTGAAATTCGGGACAAAACCAACTTACTTCAACAGTACCTGCAACTCACACAATAGATATAATATTCAACAAAACAACCAACCAACGTTATCTAATTATATATACGAACCTCCCCAACGAATTTCGTTCGATTCCGGGCAACTAATTATACTGTTATTTTCATCCACGCGACTGTTTTTATACTATTTTTATTTTCCTGCAACATCCAATTATTTAACTATAGATTCCTATTAATCACTCCTACTGGTATAAGCCATTCATGTCAAAATATCAACATCAGATACTAGCAATTATTTCCTGTTACAGATTCTATCAATTATTAGTTTTCTGGTACTAACAATCCATACTAAATTATCACTAATTATATATATATATATATATATATATATATATATATATATATATATATATACTCACTACTATAATCTAGGCCACTTATTTAAATTCCTGAATATATATATATATATATATATATATATATATATATATATATATATATATATATATATATATATATATATATATATATATATATATATATACTCACTACTATAATCTAGGCCACTTATTTAAATTCCTGAAAACAAGTTAAAAGTGCTCGTTACCATTCTTCTACCAAACACGCAAATTCTGTAACTTACTGAACCATTACAAAATCATTGAATCCCTTTATTTACTAAATTAAATCTCCTAATATTAATCTATGATATTTTTATGAGACAAAACAAAGCCAAAGTTCACTTAAGTACGCTAAAGCATACTAAATAGCATAGGTAGTCACCTAAACACCAAAGCCACGTATGATACATCAAAGGAAACCAAGGTGTGGGACCCTCAGGGGGGGGGGGGAGACGCCCATCTCCACCTTCCTCGCCCTTGAGGCGCCCGCCTCCTAATGTGGGAGGGAACAATCACAATTTTTTAAGACCCGCGTCTCCACTTATTCATCTTCTAACCTTATTCCAATTCTTAGCCATTTTATAAACCCAAAAACGCATACAACTCATAATTTTTCAACACAATTCATCGATCCATCAATATATATATATATATATATATATATATATATATATATATATATATATATATATATATATATATATATATATATATATATATCTTTCAGACTCAATTCAACACAACATATACCAACAATTGTCAACCACAGAACAACTTAGTTATGAATCCAGATCAACCGGTACACAACAAAATCACATAAATCACAATTCACACATGAACACAATTTTGCAATAAAATCATACAACCCTAAATCCCACATAACAACCGTCATGCAATCGATTATATTAGTCGAACCCCACCCCTTACATTTGGATTGAACGGAGCTCAAAAATTCGATCGGTAAACTGCAACCTCTAACACTGCAACTCCCAATTTCCAGACTGCTAGCACCAAAACCCTTAGTTCCTATTTCCTCTTTTTTTTTTTCTCTGCTACGTGACTATTTATGTTTTGTTTTGGTTTTGGTTTGATAACTACCACTACTAACAAAACCTAGTAGAAAATAATGGACTTCTAAAACTCGTGTTTGGGTTTTACTAACTAATACCCCTCGATTGCTAATACACACCCATAATTAAATCCAACCAATTTATTTAATAACTCCTAATATAAATAATAACTCTAATATTATTTATCTTCCGACTTTATCCGATTATATAATTTAATCGCTCCCATACATATATATATCCTATTAATCCAATTCCTCGTCTTATAATATCACTAATAAATCCAACTTCGATCGAATTTCCATATTAAATTATTGAATAATTTATTTAAGTAATTAAATAAATTTCTGGGTGTTACACCTCATAACAAGAAGATACCTAAAACCCTTCTTCCCGATTAAGATTCCATTCCACCACATCTTCATCTACACCCAACTCCCTAAAATCCTCCAAAAAACCCCATTGTAATGCCTGGAAAAACGATTATTTGCTTAATTTAGTCATTTGTGATATTTATTGAAATTTTCGCGTTTTGGGACGATTTAGTCGGTATTAGTTCTGGATAGCAGAGTGATAGTTAGTCAAGAATTTTAATATTTTTAGTATTAGAAATTTTAATAAGTTAATATTTAGCGTTTTGGAAATATTCCAAGTAATTAAGATTAGACCGAAAATTGAGAGTTAAGAGCTAGAGGGGGGTATGCGTTAATTAAATTAATTGGGCTGAGTGAGCTGTGCGTGTGAGAATTGATTAGAAACTCTGAAAACATATTCTGATAATCAATTGGGAATAAGCATAGTTGTAGCTGAAGAAGAGGGTTTTGGAGAAAATAGCAGAGAAAGAGAAAGGCACGTAGAGCAATTGAGAGAATTTCGATCGGGGCGAATTAGAGCAATCTTCGATCCAAAGGTAAGGGTGGGTTCTTGCTCTATAAACGGGGACATGATGGATTGTATTTGGGTTTGGAATATTTTATTATCTTTGTGTTTGTTCGATTGATTGTCGAAAATTGCATGAAATATGTGTGATGATGTTGTTGTGTTGTTAATCCAGAAATTGTTTGAAGAATTGTGGTGTTATGTGACTTTATGCTGTTGTACTGTTGAAATAAATTGAATTTATAATCGATGATGATGAATGTATATTCTCTGTGATGTGAATAGGTTTGTGATGCTATGATGGTGAAATTTTCTGAAATCGAAAAATTGTTTGTGGACTGAAAACTGATACCGTAATTGAAATTGGCTTTGAGAAGAAGAAGAAAAATTGCTTAGGGACGGGGGCCTCTAGCACAGGGACGGACGTCCCTTGTTTTTGGTGTAGTGGGAATACCCACTTTGGCTATGGGGCGGGCTCCCCTTGCTTTTTGAATGGTCCCTATGTGGGACGGTGGCTGTAGTTAGTGGGACGGGTGTCCCATGTAGTTTTTAGGAAAAAATTTCACTTGGAGACTGAGTACTAATTTTTAGCACAAATTATTCTGAGTTACTATTATTGTTATTTCCTAGCACTGAAGGATTAAATTAACAACTTAGATCAATTGCATCCTTAGAATAATTAGCAACAGATTGATTAAGGAAATTAAGTAGCAAATGAAACAGTAGCAGTAGATTTCCTAAAATATTGAAACCATAACATTAGCAGATTAATTTGTAGGAGTAGCAGGGAAAATTTCTTGAGCTAGCAGAAATACCGAGATAGTATACTCGAAATAGTAAGTTGAATAATAATCGACCGGAAATACTTTAACTAAATAGAATTAATTAGGTGCGTTCAGAATGAATCGGTACCCGTAATTTTGTGACATTTTTGGCGATGTTGTGACGTAATGCACATTATGAAATACTGTGAGTTTTTTGATTTTGCAGGAAATTAAGGTGATGATTATTTATCAATAATTATTGATATATTTTGGCGATGTAGGCGATTGCCTTTACGATGTTGTTTTGTGATGTTTGTGATTTGTTGCATTTCATCAGTGTCTCATGAATTGCATGTTTTAGCGACGACCTTGATTTGGCAACTATGACGTAGGCTTATGCCTGTTGGAATGCCTCTATTTATTGGCAATTGGCGATAGGGGCTGAAGCCCTAGGTACCACATGCATATTGCATATGTTGTGTCTCATTAATTTGATTTGTTGTGACGTTGTGTGAGATACTGTGATTTGATTTTTAAATCGTTTTTGGTGGAAGTTATGAATTGAGATATATTTTAACTTAAACCGTAATATACTTTTTATCATGACTTCATTTATATGGTTTGATATCTCACCTTTTACTTGTTTTGGCCGTTACCTTTATATTGGTAACGTGCATGTGATGGCAGTGAATGAAAATTATCTGCCATGAGTTGAGTCGGTTGTCGCTCCGATACGTAGCACTCAGGGGGGACGAACGATTGTTTTTTGTTATTATTTTGTTTGCTGAATTTTAATGACTTTTTCTTTTGGCTTGTAACTTAAAGTTACTATGTTTAAGTGCTATGTATCTATGTGAAAGTAAGTAAGCCGTGAATGTTTTAAATAACGAAAGTGTGATATCCCAATTGTATGTTTTTTTTTTAATTTTATACTCTGATTTTCCGTATAAATTATCGGGTAACTTTGGGGGTGTTACACCCATCAACGCCCCCCATTCCGCCATCAAAACCGAATTATGCAACAAAGACACCGAAATTCCAAGGTCTCCACATCTCCACTCACCTTCTACCCATCCACCCATGGCCGCTATCGACACCCCTTTAAACACTATGCCTTAAATAAACCTGGAAACTTTTTCTTCGAAACCATACCATCCAACCACTTCGCCTCTCAAAACGGCATGGTAAAACCATTGTGAGTAGAAAACCTACAAGAAGAAACAAAAGGATCATTATAGGATCTACTCCCAATTTTCATGATGTCCTTCCACCACGATGAACCCCAATAAGCATCTTTGTTAGAAACACCCCCCCCCCCCCAAATTTGGACCGATAAGTCACCATATCGAGACCTCAGAATATTGTACCAAAGAGAATCAACTCCTTGAAGAATTTTCCACCTCCATTTACTCAAAAGAGCTAAATTGAATTCCACCATATTTTTTACTCCTAACCCCCCCCCCCCTTTCAAAAGGTTGGGTTACATCCTTCCAACTAACCCAATGGATGTTCCTCTTCTCCTCCCCTCCTCCACAAAGAAAGTTACTTTGAATTCTCGTAATCTCATTCGCCACCTTCACCGGCATCTTGAAAAATGACATAATGAAAAGGGCATCATTGTCAACTTCATGTTCTTACTTGTGACTACCGCTTCACCAAACCGTTTCCGATCTTGGTTTTCATATTACCCTCAGAGAGACCCTATATTCAAACATAATAGTTTTTGAAAAGGGCAAAACATGGCCAGACATTATATATTCATTTTCTTTCTTTTACATATTTCTACTTTATTAATTTACTTTTCATTTTCCTCTAATTTATTTTTCAATTTGTTATTGTTTAACCTTACCAGCATGGGAGACCTCTACCACCCTCTACTACCTGGTTCTCCATGTTGGGTCATCATGAGGGAGAAACAAAGGCCAAAGACTCACCCAAACAAGTGAGAGACACCACACATACCCTAAAACCTTAAGGTGATAGGTGTATGGGTCTTCTCACTTATAAAGTGCTCAACCTCCACTTTTTTAAGCAATATGGGACTTAGAACTCACACTTGTTTCTCCACACAACTCACTTTATTTTAAACAATCTCCCCCTCAAGTGTGAGTTCATCCATTATACTCCCTCTCAACCGAAAGCTCTTTCATCCACATGCTTGTATCACCATTGAGAGACACCCTTATCTCGTCATGGGCACTTCAACGGGCTCCTCCTAAACCGGAAGCTCTTTCATCCACATGCTTGTATCGCCATTGAGAGACACCTTTGTCTTGTCATGGGCACTTCAACGGGACACACTACCTGACCACCATATCAGGAAGACTTTCGACACAAGGAGCCGTTTCGTTTCTCGAACCGGGCTATGATACCACTGTTGGGTCATCATTGAGGGGGAAACATTCACATTGGGCCAAACACTCACCTAAAGGCCAAAGACTTACCCAAACAAGTGAGAGACATATTCACCCAAAACCTTAAGAGTGTGTTTAGATGGAGAATTTTAATGGGGGAAAGTAATCTTTTGAATTGAAAATGATTTGACCAAAATCCATAGTATGAATGAAAAATATGGAGAATTGTTAAAATGATGTAAATTTATGAAGCATTTTATTGAAGTTAAATTTAAAGAATTTCAAATGACACTAAAAAGTAAAGAATTTGAAATTGCTCCATAACTTGAATGTTAAAATGTTTATTATCAATTTTTCAAAATTTATAAGATGGTCCTTATATTTTATTAAAATTATAATGTATCCCAAAAAAATTTCAAAAAATTGCAAATAAGTCTCTAATAATTTCCAATTTTAAAAAATGGTCCATTAAAATTTTCAAAAATTGCAAATTAGTCCCTATTTTTTATATTTTAAATTTGGCCCAAAAGTTTTAAAATTGATGAAAATGACCCAAAAATTTAACTATGAATCATTTTAATACTTCATCCAAACAAAAAAAAATTAAAATTGAATAAATTTCAATTGAATCATTTTTTTTAAATAAGGTTATAAATATATATATATATATATATATATATATATATATATATATATATATATATATATATAGAAGAATGGATACAGCAAAAGAGAGATGGGGGGACTAAGCCAAAAACCCACTCAGTGCGATGAAAATATAAAGAAAGGCAAACCTAGCCTATTCTTAACAAAATATGCTCTTAAGCACGAGGGCGGAGAATCAAAACAAACAAAATCAGTGGAAGTAATGCCTATGTTAGCAAGGGAGTCTGCACATGTATTCCCTTTCTCTGAAAATGTGAGAAACGACGAAAGACATTCTAGAAGTAATATTGACACAGTTAATCCATCTATGGCAAATCATCCAAGGGACTTTGAAAGGTGGCTTGAAGGCTCTAACCACCACAACCGAATCTGATTCTAACAAAAAAGAAAGCCAACCCTTATTATAGGAGAACTCTATAGCCATCATGGCTCCCAAGAGTTCGGCGATGAGAGAGTTGGAAACACCTAAGTGCTGAGAAAAAGCTCCAAGAAAACACCCGTTGTGGTCTCTAAAAATCCCACCGCAAGCCGAAGTGCCCGGGTTGTTTAATGAAGCTCTATCACAATTAGCTTTAATCCATCCCCACGGTGGCGGTTTCCAAATGACTTCAACAATTTTGGGAGCATTGGGGGGCTGTATAGAGATCTTGAGACTTTTCAAAATTCTAAAATCGTGAATGCCAATACTAGAAGCCAACTTGCTTTTATTACTAGCAGTAGAGGCAGCCGCTAGAATACCATTGATGGAGGCAGAATAAGAGATGACCTTATCCTTGAATCTGGCGCTATTTCTTGCCTGCCAAACATAATTGAGAATGAGAATGAGGACAACATGAACCACCGAAGCACATTGGACCGATCGAGACGTAAGAACTCAGTCCCAAACATCCAACCAGCACCGGATTCTACTATGACTATTAAGAATTTTGGAGAGCCAACTCCAAAGATTCGAGACAAAAGGACATACGAAGAAAAGATGCTGGGAAGTTTCTTCCTCCAAGAAGCAAAGACTGCAAGTAGAGGGAAAGGAGAGACCCCTCCTCTTTAAAGACTCGTCAGTTGGAACCTTGTTTAAAATAAGCCGCCAAACTAAAAAAGATTTCGAAGGTTCCAGATAAGACCCCCAAACAAAGTGACTCCATCGAAAATCCGTACTCTTCACACATTTGAAATCATAAGCTTGTTTTAAAGAGAGATCACCGGAGGAAGAGGGGATCCACCTAAACTCATCCGGACGCAAGTCGAAAGGAACGTGAATGCTACAGATACGCTGGCTGACACTATCAGGCAGAGGGGAGATCCCAATAAGATTCCAATTTCTACCAAGAAGAATTTTGCTAACAGTAAGTTTCATGTCAAAAGAAAAGCTTCCCATAGCACTCTCCAAAGGAGGTCCGTACCAAGAATCTGACCAAAGATTAATAGATCTGCCGTTCCCAAGCAACCAAGAGGAATTTCTTGTGATAACCGAAAATTCAGCCTTGACACTAGTCCAGATTGACGAAAAAATGTGGTGTTTGATAGGCTTGTGAGACCGAAAGGCTCAACTTCTGAGCAGGACCGCCCATGATTCATTAGAATTAAAAAGATTCCAGCAGAGCAACATATTTGAGGCCTCATTAAGGCTAACTAAGGATCGGAGGCCGAAACCACCTTCCTCCAAAGGCTTGCAACAATTTTTCCAAGCAACGGTGATCAACTTTCTCCTTGAAATCTGCCTACTCCAAATGAAGTTACGAATGGCACGCTCCAAACCTCTTAACAGCTCCAAAGGCCATGAATAAATGGACATGGAGTGAGTAAGCTTTCCTTGCAGTGCCGATCTAACTAATTCAACCCTACCAACAAGGGACAACAACAAACCTTTCCAAGAAGCAAGCTTACAAAGGAATTTTTCCGCAATAGGTTAGAGGTAGCAAGACTTCGACCGACCTTTGAAGATAGGGACTCCTAAATAAGAGAATAGGAAAGAGCCTGTTTTGAAACCCATCATCGACGACAGAATATTTCTTCTAGAGGAAGACATCGCTCCAAAAAAGATAGAAGACTTGTCACGGTTAATAGCTTGACCCGAGGCTAAGGAATATGCCTTGAAAGTAGAGATAAGGGATTGAATATTAGATGTAGATCCTTTACAGAATAACAGAATATCATCAGCGTACAGAGAGTGAGAAGGCACAAAAATCTTTCTAGGACCAGAAATCAAGTCTAAGTTTCCAGAAGTGACTAAATTTGAAATGCTTCTACTGAGAACTTCCTCCACTAAACAAAAAAGTAGAGGCGATAAAGGATCGCCTTGACGGACACCCCTAGAGCAATTAAAGAATCCATGAAGAGCACCATTCACGCAAATAGAAATCGAAGCCGAGTGGAGGATGTTGGAGATCCAAAGAATGAAAGTAGAGTTAAAGCCATACTGTTGAAGCACTTTGAGCAGAAAGTTCCAATTTAAAGTATCAAACGCTTTAGCGATGTCCACTTTTAAAGGGACGTTACCACACCAACTTTTAGAGTTGAGAAGATTAATCGCTTCAGAAGCTAGACAAATGGAATCTTTGATATTGCGCCCTTTGATGAAACGACGTTGCTCAACGGAAATAAGATTCGGCATAATGGAGGCTAAACGGTCCCCTAGAATCTTGGTGATGATTTTGACTTTGAAGTTGGATAGTGCAATAGGACGATACTGCTCCAGGGAATCAACTTCTTTACTTTTAGGAATTAACACTAAGATGCTAGAATTGAAATTCGGGAGAACCCATCCTGTGTTGAAGAACTGAATAACCGCTAAGCTGACATCATGCTTAAATACTTAATGATATCCCAGTATAACTGATAGAAGGAAGGTCCAAAGCCATCAGGACCCAACATGCTATCTTTGTTCAACGAGAAGACAGCAGCATAAATTTCTTCCATAGACGAGAGAATAGTAAGCAAGGAGTTCATACTTGTCGTGACTAGCTTAGGAATAACCTCTTCCACAATAGAGAGATCCTGCAAAACAGAAGAATTAGTGGAAAAAGGTTTTGGTAAAAAGCTACCGTGTGGCTAGCAATGTTGATCGGATCCGTAAGCAAATGCTCTCCATGTTTAAGAGAAGTGATAGGTTTGGAAGAGCTTTTAATTTTATGAATCTGATGAAAAAAGGCTGTATTGCGATCACCCTCTAATTGCTAACGGACTCTTGACTTTTCTCGCCAAAAGCAATCCTCAATATTAAGAGCTTTAGAAAGCGCCTCTTACGCATGGAACTCCTGCAGACTCATAGCAGCATCGCAGCCAGAAGATTGAACAAGGGACTGAATATAGTTTAGATGATTTTTCAGCATTCTTCACTTGGTTAGTAACATTACCAAAGTTGTTACGGTTCCAGAACTTAAGCTTGCTTTTGAGAATTTGGAGTTTGCGCGTCAACACGTACATGGGACAGCCAATAATTCTTTGCTTCCAAGAATTTTCAATCAAGTGCTTGCAATCCGCATGGAGAGACCACATTTTAAGAAATTTGAACTGAGAAACAATCTTCTGATTGGTGATCTGAAAATCAAAGAGGATGGGGAAGTGATCTGAATTTAATTTTGTAAGAGTGGTAACGGAGCAAGAAGAACAAGAGTCTAACCAGAGTTGGTTACAAATGCCTCTGTCTAATCGTCTTTCAACACAAAAAGGAGGAGATATCTTGTTAGACCAAGTGAAGGTATCCCCTTTGGTGGATATATGAATAAGATTATTACTTTCATACCAATTCCTAAAATCAAGCATCGGTCCTTTCGCCGGGGATCTGTTGCCCCTGTGTTCGTGCGCACTAATAATTGCGTTGTAATCCCCTAAAAAAGACCAAGGCATGATGTAATTAGCTTGCAAGATATCAAACTCATTACATAGCTCCCTACGCTTGAATTGGTTGCTAGACACATAAACAATAGCCGCAGCTAACTGAATGTTATCAACACTAAAAGAGAAAGCTACCATTTGCTCTGTGGTTTGAATTGCTTAGAATTTTAAATTTATTAAAAATTCCTAATCGTTTCATCCAAACACACTCTTAAGGTTATTTAACTTATCTCTTTGTCTATTATGCATTTTTTTATAGTGGTTCTAAGTTGTACTAGAAAGTTTTTTACTTTGCTGATGGCGATGTTTTCTGATTTTTTGAGGAATATTAGTTTTGTTTTGTTTTTTCTCTCACTTTCTATATTTAGGTTGGATTTTTGGCAATTTATTGAAATTGTCAATTTTAAAAATAATAAAAAAAACTAATTAAATTTTTGGTTAAACTAGTAACAAACTCGTGCGTCCGCACGAGTTCTGGTACGGGACGCGCATTTTGTGCAAATATACATTTAAATTAATAAATATAATTTTGTCTAATAAAAATAATTAAAATCAATGTAATTTTCCATATATGACTTATTGAGAATTTTTTTTATAATAAGGAGAATTGATATTTATAAAATTGTGTAGAAAATGAATGTATTAATTTAATGGATGGGCCATTGATATTTGGGCCCAAATTATAACATTGCAGCCTAAAGAAGAAAAACGTGAAGGCCCAATGTCATATAACATTGCAGTCTTAAGAAGCATAACTTGAAGGCCCAATGGCATAATGTGAAGGCCCAATGTCATTAAGTAAAAGGAAGTAATTGAAGAGGCGTTTTATGTTTACTCCATAAACGATCAGGACAAGAAAATTATAAGCTACGTTTACTTCTGCGGATACCTAAGCGTTTGTTATCTTGTAGAAGTCGAACGGTGTAGCAAATATTTACAAAAACTTCAAAGCTTGGGAAACATGCCAAACAATAAGGATTCAACATCTCTAGTCGAAAGTTGTGTTTGTTTTTGACATATTTGATATTTTTGGGTTTCGTTCTTCCATTTTCGGTAGCAACAACTGTACACCTGATATCACGGTTTATTGACTTTCTGCAGTTTCAAAGCCCAGATGGATCGAGAAGCAGCATGGAGAAGGATGAGGCTGGATCAGGTCTATTCGCAGTACGAGGAATTGCGTTGATCATCTCCTCTTCTGGAGAAAAAGAGTGTGATGGAAAAAGGCGGCCCTTCTGCAAAATTCCAGTTGCATGGAGATCTTGGCAAGCTTAAGGAGGAAAAGGGAAAAGGCGTAGCTGCTGAAGGTGTTCATGGTCGCGAGGAACATATGTTTGTGTCTGATCGGGGTAGAAAGCGTCCCCTCGTTGTGCTATCTTCCAACAGTGAAAGGTAACTATTACATTGTTGCATGTGTTGATAGTTATATTTGATATTTTTTATTACAATCATTTGGTTTAGTGATATTTAAATCTCAGAGGTGTTATATGGTTTTGATATAAAATTGGTCTTTCAGTTCTGATACAGATGACGATGAAGAAGAAGAGGTGGTCCAATACGATGAAGTCATAGAGGAAGATGATGGAATTTATGGAACTGTCTTTACCTGGAAAAGGAAGATGTCTGGGAGAGTTGTACAGAGAAATATATTTGTAAGTTATTTGGTTTAGGTGACCGTTTTCGCACAAAGTTGTTCACATCCAATATGTCATCTGTTTGAACCAAACTTTAGCATTTTAAAACAGCATGTTTGTCATACTATTTTAGTTTCCCCTAATGGTTTGAATAATCTGAAGTTTGTTTTGTGAACATAAAGTATGCACCACAAGATAATTCACTCCATTTTATATGTCTGCAACACATAAGCTCACACAATCTATTTCAAGCTCTATTTCAAACATGCTTAGTTGCTGATAGTTGATAAGATTGTGTTAATAGAGTTTGATCATGATCCCAGTTTAGTGTCCTTTTTTAATTTTTTATATTCTGAAAATTATTTATTTTGATAATTATTTATATAAAAGAGTTTGATCGCTCCATGTTAATAGAGTGATCATATTAATTTAGAGTTTAGCATTTTAAATAAGCATGTTTGTCATACTATTTTATTTTTCCCTAATGGTTTGAATAATCTGAAGTTTGTTTTGTGAACACAAAGTATGAACCACAAGATAATTCACTCAATTTTATATGTTTGCAACACATAGGCTCACACAATCTATTTCAAGCTCTATTTCAAGCATGCTTAGTTGCTGATAGTTGATAAGATTGTGTTAATAGAGTTTGATCATGATCCCAATTTAGTGTCCTTTAATTTGTTGTATATTCTGGAAGTTATTTATTCTCAAAATTATTTATATATAAGAGTTTGATCACACCATGTTGATAGAGTATGCTATTTCAATAAAGAACTATTTTGAAAATATATAAGTTTGGATAACATGATATATTCAAGAGATAGGTTAGAAACCAAAGTTGTCTGTACAGATCTAAGATGATTGAATTTGATAACCTGCTCCACATAAAACTTTTTTGATGTGGATATTTTGCACTTTGTTATTCACAAACAATTTGGATCACTTGGACTACACATCACTGCCTTTAAAACATCCACAACATATGATGTATACTAACTCCATAATTGTTAACATGTTATTTACAGCAACTTCCCCATAAAGTAATTAAGAAGTGTTTAATGACTGGTCATGAACGGATTCAAATAGCCGACTCTGATACTGGGATAGATTATGATTGTGTGCTGCATCGGGCGGTGAGACGATATGGTGTGGAGAGTTTTATTGGGCAAGGTTGGTACGATTTTGCAAAGAGTAGGGACATTAAGAGAGGAGACAGGGTTGGATTTCTTTTAAGGGTGCCTCCGGCAGAAAAAATTATCGTCAGTATATTGAACCGGTAAGAATGCATAACAAACATGGTCTTGGAAGTAGTTGCTGAAGAAAGTAATGTGAGTTTGATGGTGATGGATGTTTATGTGAGTTTGATTGTGATGGATGGTTATCTACAATATTGTATTGATGTTTTATGTGTTTATTTTGTGTTTTATTAATGTTAGGTTTGACTTTAGTTTTTTTGGTACCATTGAATCAAAATGCTGTGAATTGTATCTGAGCAAGTGCTTAGGGCATGATATCGAAGCGACAAGGCCAACCAGTTTAAATGTTTTTGAAACATAACAATGTAACAAAAGTATTTCTGAAGTTGAAACTCCTAATATTATGGTATATGTAATATTATGGTATATGTAATATTATGGTATATGTTTTAATTTAGACTGCAGTTATATTGTATTTAATACATGTTTTATCTGCTATAACATTATGGTTTATATCGTAATTGATTGAAGAAAGTTGGTAGATAACATGTTTGATTGGGATGTATTAACATTCAAGTAATTTGTACTTTTACTTCTATAACAAAACTCAATTTTAATGAGTGTACATGCATGACTTGCATGGAGCCACGTTGTTGGTTTAAACAATGAAAGTTTTGTAAATGCTAAATATTATAATAGGATATTGCATTGACATGTGCTTTTGTTTCATTTAAAAATATAGATTAAAAGGTGGACCCATTTCCAAAAAGTAAAGACCAAAAGTGGTTGAAAAATTGTCCATACATGTTCTATAATAACTGTGAATACTTGAAAGAGCATTAATTTTGATTAGAAGAACATATTCCTTTTTAGAGTACAAGCCAAATGTATTAAAAAGCAAAAGTTTATTCAATTGACGACATATCACATGTTGATATTAAAGGTGGACCCCTTTCCGAAAATTAGAAGAAAAAGTGGTTGAAAAATTTTTTTGTCTATGCTATAACTGTGCACATGTGAAAAAGAATGGACAATACTTCTACAACCATATTCCTTTTTACACTATAAGACAAATGCATAAGAAATGAAAAGTTTATTAAAATGAGGAGATATCACATGTTCATGTCAAAAGCAATTAAGACATACTGTTCACAATGAATCAACTTTCATTTGATGTAAAAAATTGGTAATAAATAGAAGCTCTCCCAAAAGATGTTTTTAAAAGCAAGCAGGAAAACTTTTTATTAAACAGCTTGTTTGGAGGAAACTACAACATGGATCTGTGTGGAGTTCTTATGCATTCAGAGCTGATTGACTATTTTGAAATTGCAAAAGTTGCCTCACAGGTTCATAAATTATTTTGGTTATTTTTAATATTTTCTAACATTATTTTCGCTTCAACTTTAAATTAGAATGTTAATAATTGTGAGTATGCAATATATTTGTAGTTGTATCCAAAAATTGACCCGACATTTGTTCAAAGGAAAGGAGATGAAATAGCTAAAAGTTGGCCAATCTTGAATAACCAAGGTGTTCACCACGAACTGATATATAACCGAAAGTCTTTTCACCCAATCATTATTAGTGGCTAGCCTTGTCTTCAATGTTATTACAATCTACCTGCTGAAGTTATTTTGACAGTGGGTTATTATGGTAACAACAACTATGGTATTTTATCAATTAAGGAGGCAGTGAGACAACAGGATTTACCACGATTTCACAGTAGATATGTTATTCACAAGGACATGCATGTGTTTGACGTCATCTTTCCTCCGTGGAGCGTAGATCTGCCAAAATTTGTTGAGTAAAAGTTTTTCTAACCTGTTTTAATTTTTATTTAGGCATAAGATATAATAGAATTTCAACAACTAAGTAATCATTGGATTATAAAAATTGCAGGAGGATTTTGCAACCATACTGATAGAGTATGGATATGAATATATTGTGTTGTGTGGTGACAACGGGATACCTTGTTCGATGTCGGTGTTAAAATTTGGAGCACCTCTGCGCATGAAGTTAGGATATGGATGGGATGAGTTATGCAAGGCCAATAACTTCAAAGACAGCGATAGACTTCAATTTAGATTTGATGTTACTTCTTTGAACAGAAGGTGTTATGTATATTTATACCCGTACGCTTAAGAAATATATAGGTGTATGACATGGCAACCTAAATTATGTAACTTCAATTTCGTCTATGTTTAAATGAAGAAAGAACAGTTGGTGATATTCAGGTTTTTCAATATTACTGATTACAGGATTTGCGGACATTGAAACAGAAGTAAAAAAACAAAATTAAGACCAATAGAACTAAATGGCTGGAATGTAAACTACAACACCGCGGGTCTGCATTCTCCACCAATAGAACTTGATTCTGCGGGTTGCCTTTTAATATCCTAAATAGGAGCACTTATTAAACCAACCTGAAGTGCATAACAGCAAAGTTGATCATTCAAAAAAAAAATAACATATATATAAATGCAGGGTTTTAGGTGTGTAGTTACAATACTGACTGCAAATCCAATACGTAAATTCTACACACCGTTAAACCAATATGGACATGGAATTGTAAGTATTGTATAATAAATTGGGCGGAGACGTAAAAAAAGTGTTACCTGAAACCATGGGCTTGCATTTACATATTGTTGAAAACCTCTTTGTAAACAACATTGGTAGTTGTCGACTTGAACTTGTCATTTTCATCGTATACCAATATTTTTATTCCTTGTTTTATTGTGACCCTTGATATTGCAACATATATTTGCCCATGAGTGAATACGTCTCTTGGAAAGTAAAGTCCCACTGTATCTAGAGACTGTCCTTGAGACTTGTTGATCGTCATTGCATACGAGACCACTATTGGAAATTGACGTCGTTTGAGTTTGAAAGGCCAAGGGGATTGTGAGGGTGACATATCCATTCGAGGGATGTACACCAAGTTTCCATAACCTTTTCCGACCATTACTCTTGCTTCGATGACATGGTTGGTCATCTTAGTTATCATTACTCGAGTGCCGTTACACAAACCCTCCGATTGATCGATGTTTCGCATAAGCATAACAGGTGTTCCAACCATCAACTTAATGTGATGGTTAGGTAACCCCAAAGTACTTAGTGAACTGAGAAACTCAGGTGTGAGGATATCGACTACATTGGTGTCATGAATTTCGGACTTATCAACAGTATTTGAGCTGTCATAATCTTTTATCTCCCCTAAACAAAAAACAATGGTCTGTTAGTGAATTTAATTAATATAAAAGAGACTTTGAAGGCATGGGAAGAGCATGACAACCTGGCATCAAATCAAGGACATGATCGTTTATCTGATCAACAACTTCTAATGTAGAAACAAGTATCGCGCGACTTTTGAGGTAGTCGTTGGACTGGTAATGAAGGATAAAATCGGGATATGTACTATTGACAATGGCAACAATAGGGTCGTCATAATCTGTAATTAACAGTTCTGGTGGAAATGCAATGTCAGCGAATCCATCATTTGGTTCAGAAAGTTTTCCTTCACCTATTTGCAACAACCATTTTGAGAATTCTGCAATTTCTTTCTTTTCATGTTCATTTGGCCCGGACTGAATTCACATATTTTGCGTTAAGGTTAACACTTGAACATCACGCCATATGTAAGAAGCATTTATGGCAGAATGTACAATATTTGAACGACTCCCTCTGGGCACAACGGGCAAAATCTGTCTAAAATCACCGCCGAACACAATTACCTTGCCACCAAACACGTCCTTTGAATTACTGTACGTACTCATTACGTCTTTCAAAGTTCGATCGAGTGCTTAAAACACATGTTTGTGTGCCATGGGTGCTTCATCCCATATAATAAGCTTTGTCTGCCTTAGAAGTTCGGCAACATCATCATCGTAATCGATTTTGCAGGTGGAATTATCCATTGTTGGAACGAGTATCTTGAATTTAGAGTGTGCAGTTCTACCTCCGGGCAATAACAGGGAAGCTATTCCACTTGTTGCCACGGTTAAACATATATCATGTTTTGACCTGAAAGCACTTGCAAGTGTTCGCCACATATAAGTTTTACCGGTTCCCCCGTAGCCATGTAGGAAGAACACACCACCTCTCTGAGCATGGACAGACGCCATAATTGTATCAAAGATTGTCCTTTTCTCATCTAATGAAAAGGAAAGAAGATTAAGTCATATGAAATGAATTTACGGGATGAGGCAATTAAGTAAAGGATAATCACCCATACCAACCTGTTAGAGCATTAAAAAGGCGTGTGTATTCTGAAGTCATCGCAGACACATCATAACTTCGTTCATCGTATATCAATATGTTGCCTAATTATTGTAGAACATAGCTGTCCGGATACGGTATTGGTTTAAAATCCGCGAGACTGCATCGATTTGCTTGAAGTAGTTTTTCAAGCTTAGTTAATGTCAAATTCATTAACTGTTCTTCAGTTAAAATCAATTCTGATCCATGATATTAAAAGCCAAAGTCAGTTCAAAGTAATAACACAAAGAACATATTTGGATCAAATTCAATGTATAGTAGTAAGGCTGACAGACACATGATTTTGTTATATACATATAGCAGCTTGAAATAGAACATAATCAGTATATGTACAGTTGATATAAACATGGACTGCTACTGTGAAACATTGGTAAAGCCCTTGAAACGTAAAGGTTAGGCTGAAAGACTTATTCATATTCCAAGTCATTATGCTGATGATTTTGATGCCTGGTGTACTTCCAGGTGAGACTTATTATTATTTTAGCTACAATGTAAAACATAGCTTATTAATAGATAGATATATACAACCTGTATTATGAGCCAATTGTCTTTGTTCATGCAGCAGACCATCAGATAAGAGCTTCCATGATTCATTCCAGACATGACCAGGCCTATTAACAGCGCCGGACAAAAGCATGACTACGAAAAGCTTGCAGAGAAAATGACCCAAACCCCACTCACTCGCTTCCTTTATTTCTCCAATGTATTCTCGGTCGTCTTCGAGGAAGCCCATTGTGAAGCAGGCATCCATAAAAGTATCAAATTAAGTGTCGCCAACTTTGCAAATTTCTTCATATGATGATGGTCCTTTCACTACAGTCAACATCATTCGCAAATAAAATAGTTCTCCAGTGGTAGGTGGAACCCATATCAAACGGCTAATTGTGAACCCCTTTTTGCGTGGTTTCCATGTTCTGGTCCTCTTTTCATAAACAAATTTAGAGACAAATTGACCATAGGTCAGCTCGCGTGCGTCTTCGTATTTCACGTTAGCAGCCAACCAAGCAGTGAACATTGATTCAGTCACACTCGCTTTTTCCAAGATGTTTTCCATTCTGGCGTGATCGGGGTAGTAAACTGCTTTTTCACCTACTAAATGATAAAACATACGTTCCACCGCAGGTTTCCTACCATGAATGTTGTAAGAGTAAATTCTCCAACACGCTTCACTCGGGGAGACATACCTACAATCTAGATATTATTTAATCTCATCAACAGGCTCTTTGTCGCTTCCCGATGCAGAGTTTGAAGCTGAAATCGTTGCTGTGATTCTATCAAATCCCTTGTGTATGTACTTAAAAATATATTTGATAGATGTAACTTGGTTAGGCCACTCCATGTTAATATGTGCATGGTACTTCAAAAGAAATCTTGTATTGTAAGGCACAACATGTCGATTGTCCAAAGCGACGCCATTCTTGTGAATAACATGGGAATCAGATCTTCTTCTGTAAAGGGGATATCCATCTGAAACAACAATTGTTTCTTCTTGGTATTTTTTGGGAAGTATTTAGAGCATTTCCTATTCTTCATGCACTGAGACTTCATGCGCAATGGACCACAAGGTCCGTTCATCATGTATGCCGAGACCAAGTCGTATAACGCTGGATGAACAGCGGGGTCCGGAATCTCGGCACAAATGATTTTATCTATGTCTGATGGTGTTGGATATTTGCTCTGAGGGTGCAAAAAAACTAAAATGTGAGCATGCGGCAACCCTCGCTTCTGAAATTCAATCGTGTACATAACTGTGACAGAATTCAAAATGTAAAATTTGTTAACTTTAATTATCAAACAGTGTGAATATTTGCAGTTGGACATTTAGGCAGGAATACTTACATGCGATCACCTTCCCGAGGACATGGCGTTTGGTTATATCAGTCATTAGCTCGTCAAATTTGTTTTTGAAAACTTTGGTAACTAAATATGGTCTATCATGAGGCTTCAACGAAGTGCCGGAGAGTGCACATGTTATTTCTGGCCATGCAGGATTGCAAGTAAATGAAACGAATAAATCAGGGAATCCCAACTAGCTTGAAATGGCCATACCATCAAAATAAAGTTGATCCATGTATCTTTTGCTGCCGACAAAATTTGATGGCAAAACCACACGTTTTCCTCTCTTAGGTGCTGTATTTGCTTGCGTACCGCGGGACTGATCATGTAACTGGTTATATTTCCCAACTCGTAATTTGAACTGATTAGTCATCAGCCAATTGAGTCGTTCCGACTCCATCATTGCAAATCCATCCACTAAAAACTACTGAAATAGCCTTCTTGAATGAAGCAATGTCTTTGCTTCTGAATGACGCTCTTGTAATCGGAATGATAGCCAATCTTTGATGGATTGACCTTTTTTCTGGTTACCTGTTGTTCATGCTCATATCTGTGAAGAATATTTTTCCTGTATCCATCCTCGCCATACACAAAAATGAGAGGGTATTGGTAGGCTAAATAAGCCGGATGAAACTCATCAATTTGTTGCAAATGTCCATCACGAGCGTGAATAATGATGTCTCTTGGCGTGTTAGGATCGATATCTCCAACAATAAGAGCAGCAACCTCCGACACAGTTGGTGTGTTGTAGACACGACCATCTTCAGGTCTATCACTAATTAGGCGTAGCTTTAAGTCCAAGAAAGCGTTGACTTTCAACAGATCTCTCGCCATTCGAAAAGCCTTTGCTTGTGGATTGCATTCGTCTAACATAAGTTTCAAATTGGAGACAATATCCCTCTTGATGACTTTGTTTTTGCTGCATGTTGAAATTCAAAAAAGGACTGTTAATACGGTGATATAGTGGAATTTGACTAAATTCTCATATATGTATAAGTACAAATACCTGAAACACTTCAGTCGGTTATCTATTTCGCTGTCGGTGTCAAAAATATATAGTTGTGCATATTGCGGTCTTCCGTCTTTTGGTATTAATGTACCAATTCGATGACAGGTCTGACCATGCAGTCTTAAAGTCGGTGGGCCTCCTCCATCAGCAACGGTATTGTCGAATTTCATTCCAGGTGAAGTGAATGAAAACATGGCATTGTAAGTTCGAATGTTGCTTTGGTAGTTTTTACTGTCTAGAGATGTTCCATTATGTAGAAGATGTTGCAGCAGTTGCGGAGGATCGTTCAACAAAGGTAGAACAACTTTTCCACTTCTGCAGCACCGTGTGAACTTTGGAGCAGTGGTATGTCTTGTATTTCCTATGTGTTCTTGGTACCACATAGATGCGTGACAGGAAGGACATTCCCAAACTCGATCTCTTATGTCGGAGTATTCTACATTATCCAGAATGATTAAAATCAAATGCGTAAGTAGTTAAAATATTTCCAATAACATAAGAATTGCTTGGTAGGAAAACATACCTTCGAGATGCGAATCAACTAAAGGTTCATTATCAAGTTCTGCATCATCATCAGAACTACTACAGCAATTCAAATCATCTTCAGAATGAGAATTCGCATCGTCTGAATAATGAGCTGTTGTGGTTAAATTAGAGGTTACGGTATGATAGTTAATAGGTGCGTTAGAAGTAGATGCCTCGTTGGTGTTGCAAGAAGGTGGAATAGTTTGGTTGAAACTGGCAAGTAAGTTGTTGCCAGAATTCAAACGTAACCTGGGTTTTTATGAGATATAGGTTGACGTACATGTCTCTGCAATGGGGCTGTGTTCAAGACGTTGGATAGATTAGCAGTTAGTGGTAAACACTGACCGGACATCGGTGTTTGAGTTTTGAATAAAATAGATTGTCCGGTTATGGATATATTTTCCTTGTTTGCATTATTAGGTGTATTCCTCTTGTTAGACAAGATTATCCTCCTCTTCTTTCTAGCCATTGAAGGCCCAACATCATTTTCCAAGCACTGATAGTTAGAGGATACAGGGGTTCCATTTGAAGTATTATGTGCAGACACCGAAAAAATAACATCATCTACAGAAGGTAAGTTTGGATTGATACTAAAACTCGGATGTACCGGGATGGTAGCACGTTGAGTGGCTATACCTTGACGTGAGCGTCTCTGTGCCAATAGTATAAGTATTCTTCTACGTCTGGCAAGATAATAGTGATCAACGGTTGGTGTTGTAGAACCGAAATCCATAGTTGACAGGAACTTGTTTAGCATATAGCTGCGAAATTAAATGTGAATGTGGTATGAGCTTCTATAAAAAGATTCATCAAAAGAAACTGCATATAGTCAGAAGAATAATGGATTTGCATGTGTATAATATACTTACTGTTCATGTTTGTGTTGGAAGATAATAGCATTTCATTAGCTCTACTGGTATTGAAGAAAATTGAGTAACAGATTAACTGCATAGTAACAGAAAGGATAACAAAGATAACCGAAATGAAAGGCTACAATTGATTCATCTTATTTGTGATAAAGTACAAAATGAACACTAAGAGTTATTTATACAGTACTAACACGTGTATAAAACAGAAGACAAATGATAGCCATTGGATCAAGTTAATCTCAGCCCTTTATATCTCAATAGCCTCCCTCAAGCTGGGCATTATAAATGTCTATCATGCCAAGCTTGGAAATGAAACTGTTGGATTTAGGAGCAGCCAATGCCTTAGTCAAAAAATCAGCTAGTTGTTCTTGAGAGGGAATGGGCAAGAGTCTAAGAACTCCTTGTTGAACCTTTTCTCTTACTAAATGGCAGTCAATGTCAAGGTGCTTAGTTCTCTCATGGAAGACAGGGTTAGAAGCAATGTGAATCGCACTTTGACTGTCGCAATAGAGGACCGGTTGTCGTGTGGAAGTGACTTGTAAATCTCTAAACAAATGCAAGAGCCACTGTAATTCACAAGTTGCTGTGGAGAGGGCCCTGTATTCAGCCTCCGATGATGATCGCGAAATCGTTTGTTGCTTTTTGGCACGCCAGGAAACTAAGGATGAACCCAGAAAAAAACAATAACCAGAGATCGATTTGCGAGAATCAAGACATCCTGCCCAGTCAAAATCCGAATATCCCAAAAGTTGTACCTCAGAATTTCTAGGAAAGAGAAGACCTCTGCCAGGATTGTGTTTGAGATATCGAATAACTCTACAAGCAGCATTGTAATGAGTCATTGTTGGAGCATGGAGGAATTGACTTAACTGCTGAGTGGCAAATGTAATATCCGGTCGAGTTGTGTTGAGATATAACAGCCTGCCAATTAACCTTCTGTATGCTGCTATGTCTTCATAAAGTTTTCCATTGTCTTAATGGAGTTTGATGGAGGGATCAAGTGGAGTAGCTGCAGGTTTAGATCCCAGCAAACCAGAGTCATTTAGAAGATCTAGACAGTATTTCCTTTGAGAAATGGTAATGCCAGATTTGGAATGTGCCACTTCTAAACCCAAAAAATACTTGAGAACTCCTAAATTCTTGATTTTAAAATTGTGATCAAGAATTGTCTTGATCCTCTGAAATTCTGTAAGAGAGGTACCTGCTAATATCACATCATCAACATACACTAAAAGTGCAGTGAAATCGGTAGCAGTTTTTAATGTGAAAAGTGAATAGTCAGCTGTGGACTGTGTATACCCTTCATGAAGCAACAATGATGTTAACTTTTCATACCACTTTCTGCTGGATTGTTTGAGACCATAAATGCTTTTGAGTAATTTGCAAACCTGATTTGGTTTGGTGCAAGTAACTCCATCTGGTATGGTCATATAAACGTCTTCTTGTAAATCTCCATGAAGAAACGCGTTATTTACATCCAATTGGTGGAGATGCCAATTATGTATTGATGCCAAAGCAAGTAACACCCTAACTGTAGTGAGTTTAGCAACAGGGCTCAAACTGTAAAAAAAATCCAGACCCTCTATCTGGTTGTAACCTTTGGCTACTAAACGCGCCTTGTACCTCTCAATAGAACCATCGGCTTTATGTTTAATTTTGAAAACCCACCGGTTTCCTATGGGTTTGACATGAGGTGGTATGTCAACAAGAGTCCAAGTACCAAGCTTTTCAAGTGCTGCTAATTCATCTCTAATGGCTATTAACCAATGCTCAGACTTGCTAGCTTCTTTGTAAGACTTAGGTTCAACACTATGTGTAAGGGATGCAGAAAAAACATGTTGGGCAGGAGACAGGTTAGAAAAGGAATGAAAAGCAGTAATGGGATAGGGTGTACCTGAAGAGGATGATTCATTTGAATCATAGGAAACATTGCACACATAGTCTGCCAAATAAGAAGGTGATTGCTTCTGGCGGACAGGTTTAGCAGATTTGGATGTATTTTGTTTTATGGGTGCAGTAGGTTGTAGAGTGGATAGGCTGTCAGATGTTTGTGGTGTGGATGTGTGCAAAGGTACAGGGTCTGTGTGGTTAGGAACAGGGTATGTGTGGTTAGGAACAAGAGAGTTAGTATGTTCTTTGGTGGTGATTTTCAAGGGTGAATGGTAGGTCCAAGTTGGTGGTTTGGAACTAGGGTGATAAGGAAGTATATTATCATAATGTGTTGTGTTTCTAGAAACAAATATCTCCTTGTTAATAAGCTCATAGAGAATGCCGCTTTTCATTCCAGGTTTGAAACCTAGAAAGACACATTTCCTACCTCTTTGATCAAGTTTAGTTCTATGAGCTTGCAATGTAGAAGCATAGACCAAAGATCCAAAAAATTTTAAACAATGCAAGTCTGGTAATGTTTGATGTAACAAAAAATAAGGTGAAGTATTGTTAAGAAGAGGACTAACAACCCTATTAGTGATGAAAACAGCATGTGACACAGCATAGCACCAAAATTGTTTGGGTAAGTTAGAATGAAAAAGCAGGGCTCTACCTATGTTTAGAATTTGTTGATGTTTCCTCTCTACCCTACCATTTTGTTGGGGAGATTCGACACAACTGGTTTGATGGATTATACCTTTGGATAAGTAAAATTGGGGCATAAAAAACTCTTGTCCATTATCAGTTCTTATGGTTTTAACAAGAGTGTTATGCTGTGTTTCAATTAATTGGACAAAATTCATGATATGTTGTCTAACTTCAGATTTGGATTTCATGAGTGTGAGCCAAGTATATCTACTATGATCATCAACAGCAGTAAGAAAGTAAGAGAAACCATGAATAGATTTAATAGCTAAAGGCCCCCATATATCAAAATGTATTAGATCAAAAGGTTTTACAGCTTTATTGAGACTTCTTTTGTAAGGTGAATTTCTATGTTTGGCCAAGTGACATATATCACAGGCTCCTTTTGGATCTACAACAATGAAAGGAAAAACAGAGTGCAACATAGCCATTCTAGAACTGGAAAGGTGTCCTAGTCTAAAATGCCATAAGGCTTGATCAGGTATAGTGACAGTGTTTAGAGTAGAAATACCAGCAGCAAGGGGAAGCTTCTTATTTGACAGAGTTAGATGATACAATCCCTCCATGAACTCAGCAGAACCAATCATCTTCAGTGACCGTGGATCCTGAATTAAACATTGAGATTTAGTGAATTTGACAATACAGGGTAACTCAAAGCAAAGTTTGGAGACTGAAATCAGATTCAAGGAAAATTGAGGTACATATAAAACATTTTGTAAGGAAAATTCAGGAGTAAAATGGATGTTGCCTATTTGTTTAGCTATGGCATAGTTACCATTAGGCAACCTAATATTGACAGGATTTATATCTTGAAGGGACTGAAAACAAAGAATTGATCCACAAATATGATCACTTGCTCCCGAATCAATAATCCAAGAGTTAATCGTGGAATTATGCATACATAGTGAAGTGGATATATTACCTGTGTTAGCATCTGAATGGAATGTCCTGACCTGATTTGAAGTACTTATCGGATTGCTAGCATTTGAAGTCTGAAGAATTGACATAAGTGTTTGATATTGCTCAGGAGTGAGCTGTGGTGGAGATTGATGATTGGTATCACTTGGTGTTTCCAAGTTAGAAGACTCACTGTTGTCTGCATTAGCATTGTGTGCATTTGAATTGGAATTGCGTTGCAAATGAGGAGGAACACCGTGTTTGCGATAACACGTATCCACTGTGTGCCCTGATTTGCCACAGAAAGTGCATATTCTCTGACCATATTTCTTGAAAGGAGTTGGTTTTCGATTATCAGCAGCATTGATTAAAACCTTAGAATCATCATCAAACGAAGCAGAGATAGGTGAAATTTGGCGTTCATGTTGAATCACCATAGAGAAGATTTTATTCAATGTAGGTAATGGATCTAGAAGCAGAATTTGAGATTTCACAATATTGAATTCATCATTCAAACCAGTCAAGAAACGGATAACATATAGCAAGTTATGATTTTTCCTAGCATTACGCATAGCTTCACATGAACAACGAATACGACAACTACAATGAGGGATAGGCATGTACATCTCTAATTCTTCCCAAAGAATCTTGAGTTGAGAAAAGAATTCAGTTACCGATCGATTATCTTGCTTCAAAGAGTAAATTTCTTGCTGCAATTCTGCTATGCGAACCAAATCTCCTTGTGCAAATTGCTCTTTCAAGTCGTTCCATACATCAATCGCATTCTCCATGAACACTATCGATTGACCAATGGATTCAGATACCGAGCGCATTATCCAGGAGTGTACCAGCATGTTGCACCGAGTCCAAGCACGAAATGTCGGTGTCATACCCTAAAATTTACCCGACGCCACTCGCATGAGTCCAAACACTAAAAGTGTTAAAATTAAGGGCTATGGGGTTTAACATATCTATTGATAAACCTGACCTCTTATAAAACCTTTTTATTAAATTGAGGTATGTAATTAGCAGGTATTTGGGCCCATTCGCTTGGTCCAATCTATCTCACTCTAAGAGTTTTTTTATTTATTTTATTTATTTATTTAGTGTTGATTTCTTTAAAATAATGAATAAAATGCACAAAATGCAAAGAGGGCAAGCATGATTATTTTGACTAATGGGCCTACCTTTTGGACTTCAAAATTCATACATGGGCTAGTTCAATTATTTTGTTTTTGTGACTTTTTTTTTATTATTTATATGAATTTAAATAAAACATGGAATAAATATATTTAAGTCAAAGGATTTGTTTTTTTTTAATCATGATTAGGTGGCTAAAGTATCACATATTTGGACGAAAGCAAAATTTGGAAAAAATTGATTGAAATTGGAAATCTCCATGATCAAATATTCAATCATATCTCAAATCCTAAATTTCCAAGATTATATCCAATTTTGTTGACCTAATTGTTCTACTATATATGTGGGATTTATTGCAAAGGATTAGGGGTCGCTTTTTGGCCGAAGGTCACACGGTGCAGAGCAAGAAAATCGTGAATTCGGGAGGCTATGGCAGAAGAGTTTTAAGGCCCATTCGAGCCATTCCAAGGGTAGAATCAGTCTCCCCAGTCCTCTCTAAAGCAAACCCAATCATTATCAAGCCCAGAAGCATCAAGAAGACATCAATATTCACCACGGTTTGCTCTATATTTTTTCAATTCCGTTTTCAATGATTCACGCAACATAAATACGTTTTGATCATATATTTGGGTTTAGAATCATGTTGGAAAACTTTCTGGATACTTTGATTTGAGTTTAAATGCAGGTTGAGAAGGAGGCCATGGCTATGTTTCCGAGCTCTCAAATTGGGGCTTCACTATTGGAGACCAAATTAACTGAAATTAATGGTGTTTTTGCATTCAGGGGAAGATTTCTAATCGAACCATGATTTTATTTTTAGTTTATATGTTGTATTTGGTAAGATGGATAATTGCAGGCCTATGGTTACATGCCAAAACCGTAGGCAAAAGGTCTCAAAATGTTTCAGAAAAAAACAAACGACGTGAGGAAGATGATGCTGGGAGCTGGGCGCGACCTCATTTAAATTCTGGAATTTTTTCGTGTTTAATATATTATGTATTACACTTGTGTTATTATCAGCAATATATGAATGGCCTAGTGGAAAGGGGCACATGGAGTCTGCGCGCGCGAGAATGAGGGTTCGATCCCTGGGGGGTTCACCCATCTATTTATTTTTCCAAATGTTTCTTTGCAAGATCATGTGCTCAGGACCAGCACGCGCGTACGATGCACCAGCAACCAGCGGCCCTACGATCATACCAACAGTGGATCTAGCGCTCCCTTACGCTGCTGCACACCATGGACGTTCATGAATCAGCCACATGCAATTGGTGCCCAGGTTCCTTTTGTTTCATTTGTTTTTTTATTGTTTTTATTTTTATTGTTTAACTATTTAAATTAAGTGTTAATTAATTATGTTTGTTTAGATTAATTTGTTTTAACTAGGATTAGGATAATAAATTAGGACTAGGGTTTTAGAATTATATTTTCCCGATTATTTTGATTACTCGATTAGTCGAGTTAATTAATTTAATTAATTTTTAATTGTTATAAATCACAACAACCCTAGAGAACTATATTAATATATTAGGGTTTGCTCCCTCCCATTTGGGCTAAAATATCAAAACATTAGGATTCAAATTATTATTCGTTCCGACTAAATTATTGGTCGCGATGATTAATAATCGATTAATTTAATTAATCAAATCCTATAAATTAAAATACTAATATTTATTTTGCTAAATGGTTTTGACCATCTTATTGGTTATGATGATTAGCATATTTCCCCTTATCAATTCGTTATTATTTGTAATCGAATCTATCGATTATGAGGGGTAACGATAAATTAATAAATTAATAATTAAAACACTTCAATTTGCTAAAAGTGATAATCGAGTCAATCGATTAGAATTGCCAGCAATCCTTTACTAATCTGTTAACTATGGTGATCGAATCTATTGATCATTGCGGTTAATAGTGCAGATCAAATCAGGGTTGTACGCCCAAATCTTAAAACACACTAAACCACGACACTACGGATTTTCATCCTTATTCAAAAACTACGATAGGCCATTCAAAAAGCCTTCAAACATATCATATCAAATTCTAAGGCGTACAACCCTGTCCCCGAACTACGTTGACTCTGATTCTCCCTAAGGAGATACATAGGCACTTGGCAACAAGGCGAGTCCCCCTCCCTAAAATCTCAATTTTCCCCCTATTCAATTCCTTGCCATGAACCTTTACCTTAGATTCAAAGCCAATACGAAAGGGTTGAGGGTGCCTAACACCTTCCCTCGACCTGAATATAGTATCTTACCCTGATCTCTATACTGCGTAGGGTTTCCTATTCGCCCTTCAGAATAGGTGGCGACTCTCTAAGTTAAAATTTTAGGCAGGTTGCTACAGCTGGCGACTCTGCTGGGGACACTATAATGGTGAATTATTATGCTCCTATAGGTTTTGGCAGGGTTTAGGTTTTTGGCAGACTTCTTTTAGGGTTTGGCTAATTTGCCAAAATTAGGTTTTATTTATATTTAAATATTTAAAGTTTTTACTTTATTTATTTATTTATAATTTCATCTTTTACATCAATTAAATAAATACCTGTTTATTTAAAAAAAAAGTATATGTTTATTTAAATATTTGCTGCGTATTGTATTTTTTAAATCGCAAGCGGCTAGAGTTCAAGGTTAGTTTTAAATATTTAAATTTTATTTATTTATTTATTTTCCTTTTCAATTTCATTACTGCAATTTAATTAAATATTTATTTAAGTGAATATTTATTCCTATTATATTTGCTGGTGTCTTTTTTTTATGTTGTGTTAAACCCTAAGTGTGGGAGTTAACTTTGAGACCAATAGGGGAGTATGAATCTCCTACGAGTCTCATTGATAATTCCACTCGGAGTGGGTTGAGTAGTCGGAAATGTCCAAAACGAGGCTTGACTTTGTTGAGGGCAGGACTGGATACTTGGCTGATCTCTCCGGGAACCTACCCCAAAAATTCGAACCTCATGGATAAAATGAGTTGTTCTAAAACCCAAAGAGACAAAAAGTCTCGGAGGCTACGAACGACCCCATGAGACCTTCTAGAACCCCCCATAAAAAGGTTGGCTCCCTAGAGCCCCCTATGTTGAACCTATGAACCTAGGACTTTCGTGCTCATGTGCTTATTATATGTTTGCAACTTATTTGCTTTGGATATCTATGCGTTTGGATTTTGCAGGTATCCCTACGTGGTCCCTAGCCTGTAGGGACTCTAATTTCTGAAGACCATGCCTTTCCCACGAAGGATATCACTGCCTATGCATTCCCTAGCCTGTAGGGATCTTATTTTTATATCCTTGTATTCTTGCAAATACGTGTCCTTCCCACGAAAGACATCTTCGCTTACGCACGTCGATTGGCTTCTCGATAGCCATGAGACTAAGTGACTGTCATGAACAGTCACTCCGCGCCCGCATCTACGCACTCCCTAACCTGTAGGGATTTTACTTTTATATCCTTGTATCTACAACTGCGTGTCCTTCCCCGAAGGACATTTCCATTAACACACGTCAATTGGCCTCTCGATGGCCATGCGATTCAGTGACTGTCTTGAACGGTCACCCCGTGCTTACTCCTACGTACTCCCTAGCCTATAGGGATTTTCTTTCACACTCGTGCGTTTTCACAACGACGCGTCCTTCCCCGAAGGACAACTTCATTGGCATGCGTTCGATTGGCCTCTCGATGGCTATGAAATCTAGTGACTGTCCTGAACGGTCACTCCATGCTTATTCCCGCGCACCCTCTAACTTGTAGGGTTTTGGATCTCCATTTACACATCACATCCCTAGCCTGTAGGGATTGCTCTTCGTCCATATCGTCCTTAGATAGGTTGTGTTCCGCATAGAGAACCTTCCCACGAGGGACAAATTCATTGGTACACGTTGATTGGCCTTTCGATGGCCATGAGATTGAGTGACTGTCTTGAACAGTCACTAGCCTCTATCTTCTGCGTACTCTCGAATCCAAGGGATTTCCCTAAGCATGTCATAACATTTACCCTGTAAAGATTCCAAGAGGGTCTAATGTCGCCTCTAAGGCTATCCCTAGGATCATATGTTACACGTCTGCATTGCATACACGGAGTTACAATATAAGGAGTCTCTCGCTTACGCGTGCACTTGCATTTTCATGCATTCATACATTCACATTTGCATTTCTATCTTCGCCCGCATCCATACCAACCATGCTAGCCGGTTTCCCGAAACTCCCAAAAAATCAAAGGATCGTAGACTACGGATCAAGGAGAATAAAAGATCTTAGTCTTGCTAAAGAAAAAAAAGATGCCTTTCGCCATGCCAGCCGCATGTCCATGCCTTGTCATAACAGGATTATGAATACAATGAAGGTTGTCATCGAGCAAGGATTAGTTCAACAAAGAGTTCCCTCATAGATACACTCAAGATGTATCTAGTTATAAAGGGGTTCATCTTAGAACATATCAAACTTTCGAGGACGCTCTACGATAACCTGGGGGCAAGGATTAGTCCAACTGGGGCAATATTCTGAACAAAGAGGCATAACAACGATGGAGGGAATTCGACATATGTCAGCCCCACACCAAGAAAAAAGGGCCATAGGTGATACTATCCTTAGGAAAAGCAAAAGAGGTTCAGTCAAAGGAAACTCATGAAGTTCCGATACGACGAAAACCCACCGCTAACGATTTATTCCCGCCAGGTTTGACATGTCCAAAGAAAATTCGAGGTTGCCCTCACTTCTACAAGTTTAGGAATCTAAGGAGTGAAACAAGGTCAGTGGATCTACAAAGGAGATTATCCCTAGGATCAATAGGTGTTTACCGTGCTCACAATTTCAACCCTTACGACCGCTAAGTGTTACTCAAGATAAAAGTTGTACCTTCGGATTAGTATTTCTAATGGGACAACCATGCAGGTTTTGGAGTCAATTCATTCACTCACTACCATGACTTTCCAGTCACACATTTCTATTTTTAGGGTTATTAACAAACTTGAGGGAGAATGACGAATACAAAAACTAAGTCCAGCTAAATATATGCTTTCAAGGTAAGACCGAGCCGAGGATGTACAGGCATTGTTTCCATTCCCAAACAGTTGGAGTTTTCTTCTACTTTTTAAATAAACCTTGATTTCAACCAGGGGCAGGGTAGATTTCAATTAATTCAATGGTGTATTTTGGTTGTCAAGAGAATCACTCAATCCAAGCAAAGGATCAAGCAAAGCAAAGGTTCAAGCATATTTTCTTCCTCGCATTCATCAAAGATTGAGGAAGTAATGGAGATAACATTCACAACAATCTTCTTCCTCATTACATCATTCAAGATCGAGGAAGTATCAAAGGCGAAGCTTACAAATCAAAATCGACATGGCAGTCACAACATTCAATATCCAAGGATCAAGTACTTCAAAAGGAGCATTCGAAAGAAAAAGGAGAAAAACGCCCGCTAAGTCAAAATGGAAAATTCCATGAAAACAAAAGAACGACTTAGGCAAAAATTAGGGCATCCCGATTGTCGCACGCTCGCGAAAATGAACAGAGTCGCCACCAATATATTTATCCCATAAGGGAAAGGAATATCAGAAAACCTAACAAAGGGTAAGAACAAGGTCTTGCGACCAGAGAATCAAGGTACGGGAGTCGGTTACGCAAGGGGAAGATATTAGCACCCCTCGCGCCCATCGTACTCGATGGTATCCACCTATGTTTGTTTCTATCTAAAGGGTGTATCTAACGTCTAAACCTAAATGCGAATGAATGCAAAAGAAATACGGGGAAAAGAAGGAATTATTTACAAGTGTGCTCGCTTAGGCCCCGCGACCCAATGCCTACGTATCCCTTACAAGGAATCAGAGCGACCGTAGTTCGGCTCCATAGTTTCCATTTGTTTTGTGTTTTTTAGTTGAACAGCGGTTAAGGTCACAATCCACGATGCTCGACCTTTGGAGACTTATACGCCTACTTTTGGAAAGGACTTAACTTGTTCTTAGGTGCCTAACAAGGCAAAAGAAAAGCAAGAGTTTGGTTTGTGTCTTTTATTGTAATTCCACGATGACGAAGACCCTCTACAGGGCTTCGCATCACTTCCTTACTATGTTTTAAGTCAAAGCCTTTATTATTCATTTTGAATGTTTTCTGGTTGAGTATTTTTTAAGGGAGATTTACTTTGCGACTTAGATCACACCGAGAAAAAGAGTTTTGTTTTTGACTATTTAGAGAATGCACATCGAGGTCTACACTACAATCGATTCTCTAAATAACGGATAAGAAATACATCGAAATCTACATTCCAATCATTTCTTTTCCGTTTAGTAGAAAAGAACGTGCATCGGGGCCTACACCCCAATCATTTCTTTTCTACTATGTGAGAAAGAACGTACATCGGGGCCTACACCCCAATCATTTCTTTCTCACTACACATCAGAAAAGTCACAGTGTGATCTTTGTCAGGCCTTTTTTATTAAGTATTTTAGAGTTGAAAAAGAAAAAGAAATGAAAGAGGGGCACTAACCTATTCTCTAATCTAATGTTATTCTAATTCCTATTTAAAATCTAAACTAAATCTAAAGGAGATTTGACTAAGGAGAAGAAAAGGAGAAAGTTGTTTAAGTTGACCAAAGTCAACCTTTAACAACTAGGGGTATTTTAGTCATTTCACAAAGGATTGAAAATATTCACAAATAGAAAGAAAATAAAGTCTAGACTAACCATGGAATATTCACAAGCAATTTTTATTTTTTACTCATGTTTAAGACTATTTTTTGAATTAAAACTAAACAAGAACTATTTGTTTAACATGAGAACCAATCAAAAATCAAAGAAAATTAACTATTAAAATTCTAAAAAACTAAGTACTCATAAAATTCTAATTGAGTAGAAAAATATTTTTGTCATTTTTATTTGAGCAGAAAAAGAATTAACATGCAAAAGAATAAAAGAAATGAAACTATTTTTATTTGCCTTTTTTATTAACAGCAGGGGGTGAACTAGTAAAAAACAAAATGAACTGGATTATACACAATGCAGTATACGGGCCAAAACTGGGAGGTGTAAGCAGTATTGCGCCAGGCCCAAGAGAGCACCTATGTACGCGGCCCAACAAATCTCATTCTAATTTCATTTTATTTTATATTTTTTATTCAATCAGCAACTATCTCCTCTAGCACATGGTACACATGAAGGAAATATCTAACATGGCATAATAACATACACCAATCGGTGCAGTGGGATTTAAGTCACAAACAAACAAAATTAATGCATGGACCAATCAAAACATGACAACTCAGCGGCTAATGATTGAGAATGGACAAAAGAGCCATTAGAATGGAAGGCTCAAGCCAATCATTCGCTGCCACGTATGCAAGTCCAAAAAAACTCATGCAATACACAGGCGACGGAGATTCCCCTCAACGGCTTTCTTCTCCGGCTGGCCTGGCGGCGGAGCCACTCGTTTTTTCCAGAAATCAACGAAACTAACACCAATCAACTCGGAATCCCATAGAGAGCACAGATCCGACCTTAATTTCCATCAAATTTTCCTTTAACATGCAAACTGAACATGATAAAAAGACCCTGGCTCAAAGGCATTTCACCTGAACGCGTGCTAACGGCGGTGAAACGTTCATACTCGTGCGTAAAACTTGAAAACAAACACGCATCTAATCACGTAACCGAACCGGTATCTCATCAGCAAAACAATACAAGAAGCATATAAAAAGCATATCAAATCTCACACATATGCAGCACACGGTAGGATTCATGCTAGTCGGATTCGTTCTTCAAATGGATGAACATTCATGCACCTTATTCATTTTCTATATGCGAGGAGATTTCAGAAAGCTTACTAGTAGTTTATCTGCAAGAGCTGGTGCAAGATCTTCGTCGCTACGAACCGGTCCTTGTCTCTCGTTGACGTGAGTGCAAGAAGCTAGTTGAATAGGTGCAATCTTTAGGGAAATATGCGTGCTCTTCTTGATGCTTTCAGGTGAGGAAATCCACGGTAGAAACTGAGGATGATGATGAAAACGTGCTAGTGCATGAGGTAAAGATGAACGCCATGGATGAAGCTTGGTGGAGACGACGGTTATGGCTATCAGAGTTTGTTACAGTTTGTAACAAACTTCTGTTTTGGTGGAGGGAGTGAAAAGATAGAGAGAAAACGAGATGAGAGTGAAGAGAGAGATCTTTAAACGAGAGTGTGAAGTGAGAGAGAAGGGTGTGGAGAATGAAAAAGCGTGAGTCCCCCCTCATGCGTGGAATGGGAGTATGTTTATATAGGGCATGTGTAAGGTGAGTGAGAAGGGTTTCTTGAGTGTGGGGCCTTGGTGGATGAGACCTTGCAGCAAAGTCATTTCTTGGGTGTGGGACTTTTCTTACACTTAGTGAACAAGTTTTTGACATTTTGAGTAAGTTTCTGTGTATGCTTTTGGTGTACTCAGTAGCTGCATAGTGCTTTCCTACGTATGCTGCAGACTTGTGGGAGCCGCTCTTGCTTGAAACAATGCCCAATGATACCAGCTTTGAGGGCGTATATCTCCTACTATGGACCTCGACACGGCTCACTCTTGGGCTCAGTCTAAAGAGGACGCGTAACCCTGGATGTTTGATGTTGGAGAGCTCTCTAAATGATGACTAAAAGTGTGAGAAAACTGGTCCCAAACACATAGCATTGTTGCTGCACAACTCTGCGCACGCGTGCCTTAGCTTAGCCTCAAGGACTTAGGTGAAACATGACTAGACGAGGACATGGATTTGCGGCTTTATATCTCGCTCACTATATACTTGAAATTTATCATCTATGGCTCATTAGAGAGAACACATGGCAAGGAGTAGATACACACCATTCTTGGATCAAATGGCTGTCTCTATTTCCTTAAACATGGACCTGAAGATAGCCCACCACGTGTTTGACAAATTGCTCACGCGTGCCCCTAGATTTATGCCTCTGCCTTGGCCAAAATATGCCTTGGTAAAGTCACGACTTTGAGTCATTCCAACTCATTCATTACACATCCAATGGCTATGGTTTTGATGCCAATTGAAAGAAATCATGGAGGAGAGTATGTAGACACTGAGATTGAGTTGAATGAGTATCTTTAGCTCCTTATAATCAAGTTCCAAAATGGCACGCCACGTGTTTAGGAAAATGCTGCCCGTGACCTGGGAATTCTGCCCAGCAATATGACTTGCACAAATGAATTTCTTCAATCTTCAAACCTTCATAACTCTTGATCTAAACTTCAAATGAAAAAACTTCCAACTACAAATTTGTAGCGGGCCATGATTTGAACATTTTTTATGTTGGGCTTGTCTTGATTTGAAGCTTGAATCCACGTGTAAATTAGGCTCAAAGTCAGCTGCTTGACTATTTCCAAACTCTCAAAATTTTTCTAAGTATTGAACATAGTTTCAGTGTGTTTCTTCCAACTTCCCATCTTTTTATCTCTTTAACCAGGCCTCAAATGAGAAAACTTCCAACTAGAGAGTTGTAGAGAACCATGATTTGAGCGACTTTCATGTTGAGACTTTCTTGAAAAAATGTCTTGAGATGCGTGCAATATCTGCATGAAGTGGGCTAGTCAACCAAATCTTCAACCTTTCAAGAATTTTCTTAAGTATAGAAATTGCCTTTTATGGAAATTTCACATTTCAACTACTTTCCACTTTTGGTAACTTTGACATTTTCTTGATTTTATTTCATTCCATAGACTTTCTTTGACCGATTTTCACCCAAAAATCAATATTTGACAGTTGACCCTGATTTTGACCAAAAAGTCAATTTTTCTGATTCTTTCCAGTTTCAGGTGAATTTCCCGATTAATCCGCCTCTGCTCCAATTCTCAATCAATCTTCAATCAAAGAAACCCATTATGTGATATTTCTTCCAGGAAGCCATATTTTGCATCCATAACCACTTTCCTGATTAAATTTTGACCAGAAAGTCAACAGGGTTGACTTTGGTCAGAAAACCCTAATTTGACGATCTTGATGAATCTGAAGCCTGTATCATTTAATCAGAGCCCTTTCTTGGAGAGAATGAAATCCTGATCTTTAGGGGAACTTCCACGAGAATAGCATCGTGCAGTCAAGTCCTCAATCTTTCTCTTTTGCTCACAGATACCCCACACATTGAACCTCTTTTTCACCGGTTTTCTTGGATAGTGACAGTGATATGAATGAATGCCTTGGATGAATGGCCTATATGAAGTATGTGTATGAATGTGATGCGAAAGCCATTTGGGAATAAATAAGTGGGCAAATTTTGGGGTGCAACAGCTGCCCCTATTCAATCTTCTTAAACCTGAATGTACGAATGACACAAGTTCTGGACATTTGAGGTGTAAGTGGATTGAATACCAAAGAACCCAAAAATTTGCACTCTGGAGTAACAACTCCGAGGTGATATTTGTAATTTTGATTTTGAAAGAGGATATCAGTTACCACTGATTTCAACCAAGGGATACTATTAAAAGCTTGATATAAACAAGAAATGCCAGTCAGCTACTAGACCTCTGCCGATAACAACCGGGCTTTGAAAGAAAGGACTAATAACACTCAGACCTGACCAAAGGATGCCTGTAACCACAGGACTTTCAGGAGCAGACTAGTAACAACTAGGACTGACCAAAGGATGCCTATAACAATAGGACTTTCGCTGGTAACAACCAGACCTTGAAGGATGCCTGTAACCACAGGACTTTAAGGAAAAGGCTAGTAACCACTAGACTCAACCAAAGGGTGCCTATAACCATAGGACTTTTACTGGTAACAACCAGATTTTGAAAGGTGCCTGTAACAACAGGACTTTAAAGGAACAGACTAGTAACAACTAGAACTGACCAAAGGGTGCCTATAACCATAGGACTTTTACTGGTAACAACCAGATTTTGAAAGATGCCTGTAACAACAGGACTTTAAAGGAACAGACTAGTAACAACTAGAACTGACCAAAGGGTGCCTATAACCATAGGACTTTTACTGGTAACAACCAGATTTTGAAAGATGCCTGTAACAACAGGACTTTAAAGGAACAGACTAGTAACAACTAGAACTGACCAAAGGGTGCCTATAACCATAGGACTTTTACTGGTAACAACCAGATTTTGAAAGATGCCTGTAACAACAGGACTTTAAAGGAACAGACTAGTAACAACTAGAACTGACCAAAGGGTGCCTGTAACAACAGGACTTTTGCTAGAAACAACCAGAATTTGAAAGATGCCCATAACCATGGGACTTTTGAAAGAGATGCCAATAATTATTGGACTTGACTGAATCCCACAGGCCAAAAGGCGGGGTGTAACTCTTCAAGAGTAGCGATCGTTCGACTTGCCACACACAAAGTGTGGGTTATCCGAACAATTGAGCTCTGCAAACGGGAAATAACCAAAGAAGGTAATGATCTTGACAAAGAAAGACTTTGTATCCAGTCCGCACTGGAGGGAGAAAGAAAGATTTCTTTTGGGGATATGTTACTTCGTGCCTTGGAATCACATACGAACTTGGCTTATGCATTGATGCATGTTTGAATTTTCCATGGCATAATGCTCCATATTCATGGAAATGCTACGCGTTTTTGTAGATGCAATGTGAATGCAATGATTACTATATGTAGAGGTAATGGATGAACGATCGGAGAAAGCTTTCCGTTCTGAGCACTCTGTGGGGACTTCTTCTCGACCAACTCCCAATATGTAACTTCTGCAGGAGGGAAACTTGCACCATGAGACTTGTGAGGAAGGAAGCACGATGGCACTTTTGAACGGCAGCGCCGTCATCTCGTTTTGAAGCTTGAAGATTGCACCTCCCCTTTTGAACTTCTGCATCTTTGTCGAAGAATAAGGGGATCTAATCGACACTGCGGAGCATTTGAACCTTGGATGAGGGTCCCCCAGAGAAATAAACTCTGGTATTTGAAAGAAAGGAGACCTTTGGGTTCTTGAAGCGTAGGTACTGGAATCTGACTGTGCTGAATGATCGGAGATTCCTGCAAAACAAATCAAGCAAATATGCCCCAGGTATGATGGTTCTACTTCGTCCACCATCCCAAGTACTCAAAATCTTTAAGCAATTCTATTTGTTTTAGTTCATGTTCCTTTTTGTAGGACTTCGATGTTAGAAATGCAATGCTTACCAAAATAATTGGACGCTTTTGTAAACAAAACAGTAAAAATAAAACGATGTAGGAATTTTTTGAGTGAAATATCTTTTTATTAATGAAAAGGAATGCCTAACATAGGCGAGTACACCAGGAAGCGGCCCCTTAAGGAGGTGGCCACCAAAAAGGAAAACAAACAGCATTTACAAACATGGCAACGTAAGAAAAGATTCCATTGGGTTCCAATCTTGCTATGCCTTGCAGATCTTCGATATTCCTTCTGCTTTGCTTTCCGAAATGGGTGAATGGATTGATCCTTTGCCCTTGTGAGCCCTCCAATTATGGTGACTAACTATGCTCGAGGATCTAATGCACGACGCACTCATTCGCTTTTTGTCCCTCTTTTGCCTGGACCGCCCTTTCGGGTTTTCAATCCACCAGGACCCCTTTTCTGCCTAAGTCGCCCTTTCGGGTTTTCAACTTAGCGGGTGTACTTTATTTCTTTTTCATTCTTTTTCCTGATCTTTTCCTTTTCTTTTATTTTTATTTTTTGATCAGGTTTACGCGAAGTATTTTTTAACTGCGTCGGCATTCACGGGAAGTGGGAAGTCTTCGCCATCCATAGTTGAGAGGATCATGGCGCCACCTGAGAAGACTTTCTTTACGACATAAGGCCCTTCGTAATTCGGAGTCCACTTTCCCCTAGGATCGTTGTGAATAGGCAGGATCTTCTTGAGCACAAGGTCACCAACCTGAAAGTGTCGAGGTCGAATCTTCTTGTCGAAGGCTCTCTTCATCTTCTTTTGATAGGCTTGCCCATGGCATATGGCTGCTAGTCTCTTTTCATCAATAAGGTTCAATTGATTAAATCTGGTCTGGACCCAATCAGCTTCACTGAGCTTCACATCTGTTAATACCCTTAATGAAGGAATCTCAACCTCAACCGGAAGAATCGCTTCCATGCCATATACCAACGAGAAAGGAGTTGCCCCTGTGGAAGTGCGCACCGAGGTACGATAACCATGTAAAGCAAAGGGCAACATCTCATGCCAATCCTTATAAGTGACCACCATCTTTTGCACAATCTTCTTGATGTTTTTATTGGCCGCCTCAACTGCGCCATTCATCTTTGGCCGATACGGGGAGGAGTTATGATGCGTAATCCTGAAATTCTCGCATAATTCCTTCATCATCTTGTTATTGAGGTTGGATCCATTATCAGTGATAATTCTCTCAGGAACCCCATAACGACAAATTATATGGTGCTTGATGAAGCGAGTCACTACTTGCTTGGAGACATTTGCATAAGACGCAGCTTCAACCCACTTGGTGAAGTAGTCGATAGCAACGAGGATGAAACGATGTCCATTAGAGGCGGTGGGCTTAATTTCCCCAATCATATCGATGCCCCACATAGCAAATGGCCAAGGAGATGTCAACACATTCAGAGGAACCGGAGGTACGTGAACCCTATCTGCATACACTTGACATTTGTAACATACCACCACATGGTTGAAACAATCATGTTCCAAGGTCGACCAATAATAACCTGCTCTCAATATTTTTCTAGCCATGGTGTGCCCACTTGCATGTGTACCAAAGGATCCTTCGTGTACCTCCTGCATGATCTTTGCTGCTTCGTGTCTATCCACGCATCTGAGCAACACAGAATCAAAGTTCCTTTTGTACAACACACCTCCAGCAATGAAGAACTTGGCAGATAGTCTCTTCAGAGTTTTCCTATCTGTGAGGGAAGCACCCTCAGGATACTCTTGGGTTTCCAGAAATTTCTTAATGTCATAAAACCATGGTTTCTCATCAGGCACATTATCAATGACGCCACAGAATGCAGGTTCATCCAACCTTTTGATCACAATTGACGGCGCTTCATTGTCCCATTTGACTTTGAACATGGATGCTAAAGTGGCCAAAGCATCAGCCAAGTGATTTTCCTCTCGAGGGATGTGATCGAAGGTGATCTCATCAAAGTATTGAGCCAATTTCACCACATGTTCTCTATAGGGAATCAAGTTGGGGTGGCGTGTTTCCCAATCTCCGTTGATCTGACTAATCACCAAAGCAGAATCTCCATAAACTGCGAGATTTTTAATCCTCAAATCAATGGCCGCCTCAATACCATATATGCAAGCCTCGTATTCAGCCACGTTATTAGTACAATCAAAACAAATCCTGGCCGTAAATGGAATATGAAAACCTGTTGGAGAAGTAAGCACAGCCCCAATACCATTACCCAATGCATTAGAGGCACCATCGAACACGAGCGTCCATCGCGCCCCTGGTTCAGGTCCTTCCTCTTGATCTTGACTTTTGAAAGTCTCTGCCACGCACATTATATCTTCATCAGGGAACTCAAAGTACATAGACTGGTAATCGTCCACAGGTTGATGCGCAAGATAATCAGCAATTACACTACTTTTAATGGCCTTCTGAGTAGTGTATTGTATGTCATATTCTGTCAAGATCATTTGCCAACGGGCAATCCTCCCTGTCAATGCCGGTTTCTCAAATATATATTTGATTGGGTCCATCTTTGAAATCAATAAAGTGGTGTGAGTCAACATATACTGTCTCAGTCGGCGAGCAGCCCATGCCAAAGCACAGCAAGTTTTCTCGAGTAGTGAGTATCTTGATTCACAATCGGTAAACTTTTTGCTAAGGTAATAAATTGCGTGCTCTTTTCGACCGGACTCGTCATGCTGACCCAGCACACACCCCATTGAATTCTCGAGGACCGTCAGGTACATAATCAAAGGTCTACCTTCCACTGGAGGCATGAGGATTGGAGGCTCTTGCAAATACTCTTTAATCTTATCAAATGCCTTTTGGCAATTGTCATCCCACTTTATTGCCTGATTCTTTCTCAATAGCTTGATGATAGGTTCACACGTGGCGGTAAGGTGTGAGATGAACCTTGCAATATAATTTAACCTTCCCAAGAATCCACGAACCTGTTTCTCAGTTCTCGGCTCAGGCATCTCTTGTATAGCTTTTACCTTGGCGGGATCGACCTCGATACCCCTTTCACTTACGATGAAACCAAGCAACTTTCCTGATCTCACTCCGAAGGTGCAATTATTGGGATTCAACCTTAACCGGAACTTTCTTAACCTTTCAAACAATTTCTTCAGATGGACCAGGTGCTCTTCTTCATTATGGGACTTTGCAATCATGTCGTCCACATAGACCTCAATCTCTTTATGAATCATGTCGTGAAACAAAGTCACCATAGCTCTTTGATAGGTTGCCCCAGCATTCTTTAATCCAAACGGCATGACCTTGTAACAAAAGGTGCCCCAAGGCGTAATGAATGTTGTCTTTTCCATGTCCTCGGGTGCCATCTTTATTTGATTGTAACCGGAAAAACCGTCCATGAAGGAGAAAACTGAGAACTGAGCAGTATTATCTACCAATACATCAATGTGAGGAAGCGGGAAATCATCCTTCGGGCTCGCCCTATTCAGATCTCGATAGTCGACACACATTCGTACCTTTCCATCTTTTTTAGGTACAGGTACAATGTTGGCGACCCATGGTGGGTAAACTGTTACAGCAAGAAAACCTGCATCAAACTGCTTCTGAACCTCTTCTTGGATTTTCTTGGACATATCAGGACGTGTTCTTCTGAGTTTCTGTTTGACGGGCGGAGAATTTTCTTTAAGGGGTAGCCTGTGCACAACAATATCAGTATCTAATCCAGGCATATCTTCGTAAGACCATGCGAAGATATCAGCATACTCCTTCAACATTCCAATCAACTTTTCTTTCACATTCTCATTCAAAGAAGCCCCTATTTTAACCTCCCTTCTCGTCTCTTCGGTGCCAAGATTCACCGTCTCAATAGGCTCTTGATGTGGCTCGATCACTTTCTCTTCTTGTTTCAACAATCTGGCCAACTCATCGGGCAATTCACAATCTTCTTCATCCCCTTCTTCAGCGGCGTAGATAGGTTTGTCAAAGTCATGACGAGGCATAGCAAGATCGTTGTCAATAGAATCTGGAGGAGAAGTGGATCTGCATGGATTATGATTTATGCTTTATTTTAGAATGGAGGGATGATGATGAATAAGAAACGTTGCCATTTTTTTTTTATTAATTATAGATATAAAAGCAAAAACGGAAAGACAGGGAACAAAATATTTGAATGCAAAAACGTCCTTTTATTAATGGTTTTAACATTGAAAAACAACAAATGAGGCCCTACATATGTTCACTGTGTCTTGGGCAGAACACAGGAATTATTGCATGATAAACAAAAACAAACAGTATTACTTTTGATCAAGAGCAATTGAGATGATGTCTTCAGATGACCAGTTGAGAAGCTTCTGTCCCGGGACACACGGCTTGATCCATTCTTCAATGTCATAATCACTATCCACATCATTATCAGCAGCGCAAATATGATCTTTGACGATGCCAGCACTAGAGAACTTGATCGGAATGAAGGTTCCGGGCTTCTTGGAGGCCTCATTAGATGAACTCTGACCCAACTGATATCCAATCCCACCCTTATCCTGCTTGATTGGTAGATCCAAGACTCGGCCCCATCCTTCAGGATGACCAGATTCAACCACAGCTTTGGCTTCCTTTAGTGAAGACATGGGGGCCCCTAACTTCTTATTTTCAACATAAGGGATCTTGATGGTCTCGACAGCCTCAAAGGCTTGGCACGACGTCTCATGGACCTCTCCTTCCACATCAATATACCTGAAGGACGCAAGATGGCTTACCACGTGTTCTTCCTCCCCACATATTGTGACTATCTTTCCTTGAGTCGCGAATTTGAGTTTCTGATGCAATGTGGAAGTCACGGCCCCAGCAGCATGGATCCATGGACGTCCCAGGAGACAACTGTAAGACGGGTGGATATCCATCACAAAGAAGGTAATAGTGAAAAGCTGAGGGCCTATCGTTATTGGCAAGTCAACCTCCCCAAATACTGATCTCTTTGACCCATCAAAGGCTCGCACTGTCAATTCACTCGGCCTTATCTCGACGCCAGAGTAATCCAGCCTCATCAAAGACGACTTCGGTAATACATTTAGAGAAGATCCATTATCCACGAGAACACGAGATAACATAGTCCCTTTACATTCCACTGATATATGCAAAGCTCTATTATGGTTTCTACCTTCGGAGGGCAAGTCTGCATCAGTGAATCCCAATCCATTACCAGCATTGATGTTTGACACCACCCCTTCAAGTTGATTCACTGAGATCTCTGGAGGGACGAAAGCAGTACTTAAAAGTCTTAGCAAAGCGTTTCGATGTGTCTCCGAACACAAGAGGAACTGCAAGATCGAAATCTTTGATTGAGTTTGACTCAATTGGTCAACCACTTTATACTCACTTTTCTTGATGATCTTTAGGAACTCTTCCATCTCTTTGGCCACAGTATCTTCAGAGTTAGAGCTTTGCCCCGGATCTACCGTATCTTCTACCACTCTTTTCCCTTTTGCTTGAGCTAGAGCTTCTGGATTGTCATCGCGAGTATTCTGGGGAGGATTGAAAATACGACCACTTCTTGTCATTCTTCCAATGCCAACAACATTATCAACATCTTCTTTCTCAACCGGTGCTTTAATCTCATACTTGGCCCCTTGGTAGAAAACTTCTCCGCCATAATTCCATGGGATTGCTTTCTCACTAGTATATGGGATGGGACCAGGCAACGTGATGACCAAAGGCGGCGCTCTGGCAGGAATCGGGATCTTAGTAGGAGTATACGGGATGGATAGCACATTGATTTCATTCTTGACTGACTTTGGATGTCGCACATGCTCGAACTGTAGATACCCACTATCTATCAACTGTTGAATCCCATCTTTCACCTTGTCACAAACTGAGGAGGTGACCATGCAATCAGTACAGAATTCTCCACAACCAGCGTATAGTCTCATCCTCAATAATTCCTTTTTCAATAATGGCAACAACGATCCCAATTCGATAACATCCTTGACCAAGTAAATGTCTTCAACAATATCGATGGCATTTGCGGCATGAGTTCCATGGGAAGGCATAGGATTCTGTACAACGTTAGGTCCTTGAGTAGGGGTGAACTCAATAGCTTTTGAATCGAGCAGATCCTGTACTTTATGCATGAATCCTATGCAATGTTCAATATCATGACCGGCAGCCCCAGAATGAAACTCACAGTGGGCATTAGCATCATAGTTAGGAGGAAGCTTAGCAGGTGGAGGGCCCATGGTACGAAGTTGCACCAAGTCCCCATGTAAGAGATGAGCGAGTAATTGTGCATATGTCATAGGTATGGGATCAAAAATCCTTGGTGGCCTCGACCTTTGCTGATACTGACGTGGGGGATGCCTCTGCTGTTGTTGTGGTTGTTGTTGAAGAGGAGTACTCGGTATAGTAACAGCGGCTACCTGTTGATAAACGTGGCCTTTACCTTTACCATAGTAAGCAGCACTTGTTTCACCTTCTCTCTTCTTAGCAAATCCGTTATATGGTTTCTTCCCTCCTGCCCCAGAAGAGGAACTAGCAGCACTTGGATTCTGTATTCTACCAGCCTTAATCCCACTTTCAATTCGCTCACCAATCATAACCAACTCGGCAAAACTTGAGGATGCAGAGCAGGCGGAGTAGTATTGGCCTTCCAGAGTGTTGGTGAACAAATCCATCATTTCTCTTTCCAACATAGGTGGCTGGACTCTAGCTGCCAACTCGCGCCATTTCTGTGCATATTCTTTGAAGGACTCATTAGCTTTCTGGGATAGATTCTGTAACTGAGTGTGATTTGGTGCCATGTCAACATTATACTGATACTGCTTTATGAAAGCATCAACTAGGTCCCTCCAACTTCGGATGTGAGTTCTCTCCAGCCTCATATACCATTCCAAGGATGCCCCAGTCAGGCTATCTTGGAAAAAATGCATCAACAGGCCTTCGTCCTCAGAGTATACATGCATCTTGCGATAGTAGGCTCGGACATGTGTCTTAGGACAAGTATTCCCCTTGTATTTCTCAAAATCAGGTACTTTGAACTTCGGTGGCACACGGACGCCAGGAACCAAACCCAAATCACTGATATCCATACCAAGTCCTTGGCCTTCCATTGCCCTCATCCTCTCTTCCAGACCTCTAAACATCCTTCCAGCATCTTGTGGAAATCCCCATTCGCTTTCAGGAAACAAGTCCTCATGTCGGTCCTCTTCCAACACGGGGATAGCAGCAGCCCTTCTGATTTGTTGTGTGGTTTGTCCTTCAGGAGTAGGCTGGGGAGGCCCACGGGGATTACCTTGATTAGCATCAGGAGGAATTACACCAGGTCCTCCGATCACAGGCTCACCATTGACACGAATATCAGCAGGATTTCTTTGTGGGGGATCCGCGACAACCTGAGCAACTGTGTCCATCCTGATTCTGAGTTCTTCTTGGCGATCAGCCATGTTTTGCATGACTTCCATGAACTGAGCCATCTGAGCAGTAACCTGAGTTCTCATCTGGATAAGATCATCCCTTAACTGATCCATTTGCAGTGAATGATTAGCCCTTGTGTAGTAGCGATGTGTAGGTGGAGGTGCAATTGCTGAAAGAGAAAACCTATTCAGTCAAATAAGAACACCATCTGATGTACCTGTTTGTGCATGATGTGCATGAGGTGCATGTGTGCATATGATGTGAGGTGCCATTTTCAGAGTATCCAAAATCGAATTGATGGTCAAGAACAAATAACAACGTGATGAGAGAGATATCAAGTGAAAACAGAAAGCAATTCATTTCATTCATAACAGCTCCCTAAGGCGAGTAGGTTCATACACAAATAACAATGTTTCAATATAAAGAACATTAGAAACCCCATCCAACAAATCTGGTGGTGGTCTACAAACAAATTCAATTATCAATTCATCTCAATGTAGAACAAAGGTCCTCCTTGTCTGAAATGGGCGTCACTCCACTTCTTTGTTTCGTCAAACAGCTTCTTAGTCGCCTCCCGATCTCTTCCTTTGACAAGGCTTTGGATCACTTCATCCTTTCGGAATAACTGCGTGTCTAGATTCTTGCAACAATCCCTAAGTTCGTCACACCCTTTGCATTCTGGGATATAGGTCTTCTCAAGTGCATTCGCTTCACTCATCATTTGATCTCTGAGCTTGACATTCTCTTCAGCTAGTCGGGCGGTGCGGAGGTGACTTCCTTTCAGTTGGGTCTCAACTGCTATTCTCTGAGTGGTCTCTTCTTCCAGTTTCTTCTTCATGGTCCTCAACTCATATTTGGTTTCTTTCTCTAGTCGGAGCTTGTGGGCTTTCAGGTCTTCTTGGTACTCTCGTCTGAGCTTCTCTTTTTCTTCCTTTATGGTCTTTTCTATAACCTTTTGAGGGTCTTCAGTAGGAGCAGCAACAGCTATTCCGTCCTTTTCAGTTCTAACCCTCTTCCTGGCTTGAGAAGACTCTCCTTTGAGAGTTTTAAGTTCACGGGCCAGTTCATTCTTTGTCTGTTTAAGGAAATAGCGCTTCAAATCCATATCTCTATCTTTCTCTTTCAGTCTCAAATTGGCGACGCGGACCTGGTCAATACGTTCCCTTGATACCATAGTTTCTGATATCTTCGGAGGTTGTGCATACAAGAGAGGAACTTCCGGGAATGGTAACAAAAGTGTCTTGACTCTCTCCTTAACCCAATCGGTGTAGGGCTCCATAGCAATGGCATTCTTGGCTCCCAGAGTGGATCTCTCACCTATATGAATGTTATTCCAGGCCTTCCTGATTTCCTCAAGCGCTACCGGGTCAGCTCTCTTTTCAAAGTACACGGATTGGTAAATCTCCCTATCCGAAGGCCCACTCTTCATGGTATAGCCCAACTGACGAAGAGCTAGAACTGGGTTGTAGTTAATACATCCTCTTGTCCCAATGAGCGGGACGTTACCAAAGTTTCCACACCTAATAATGACTTCAGATATGCCCGTTCGGAATTGATACCATACGATGTCGTTTGCAGTAAGTCCCATGATTCTCTGAGACCATTTCTGAGTAGAGGTAACAAACGGACCACTAGCAGGCAAGTGAGATTTGAACCATTTATATAACAGCGGCAAGCAACCTCGAATAGCCCCCCTTTTACCATGACGAGAGTGAATGGAATAATATGTGTCAGCCAATAGGGTGGGTATTGGATTCTTGTCCATAAAAAGACATATAGCAGTCAAATCAACGAACTTGTGAATGTTGGGAAACATCACAATTCCATAGATCAGAGCGGCCAAAATAGCATTGAAAGCCTCCCATATTCCTTTGTCAGCAAATTCTTGAGCTTTTTCAACCAGGAAACTCATGTAGAAGCCATGAGTATCACCATTCTTCTTCCAGTTATCATGAACATCTCCCAAGCTCAAATAAAGAGCGTTGGCAATGTAATCCAACCTAGGTTTCTCCGGGGCACAAACAAAAGGCACTCTGTGTTGAATCTTGATGTTGAGGAGGTAAGAGTACTCTTCGAGAGTGGAAGCTAGCTGATAATCTGAAAATGTGAAACAACGGATATCTGGGTCGTAGAACTGAAGAAGAGTGGATAAGGCCCATTCGTCGACACGCGAGTACAGAAGAGATAATATGTTGCCATAATTGTCACTGAACACTGTTTCATTATGACCAGTGACCAATTCACCCAATTGTCCCAATTGAACCATACCCTCGCGATGGAAAGTATAAGTGTGTGTGCGCCTTGTAGCTCCTTGATTGACGGTCACGTTGTTATCCATTCTTGACAGAGGTTGATATTTTCTGGATACCCTGAAAAATGACATGCACATGAGAATTAACTTTTTTTTCTTTTCTTTCTTTTCTTTCTTTTTTCTTCTTTTTTTTTTTGAAATTTAAACATGCTATGATGAAAATGATGCAGATTGGGTCCCCACGACATAGAGGGACCAAGGCAATAATTCTGAGCAAGAAGATATCATAGGATCAAAGGTCCGGCATAGATCAGAGAACCAGAAGAACCATAATCATCAATAGAACCAAATAGTCAACAACAGAACCAAATAGTCACCAACGGTACCTGTCATGTATATCCCTCCCCACTCACGGGTGTAGTCTAGGTCAGGGTAGGTCAAAATGGCAACCAGCGTTATCAGTCCTCCTGAGGCACCAATGTTGTTGCATCTACATGCCAACAATGATACCCCATTTGGACCTCGACTGGGCGTGGGTCTCATGATCGCACTAGACAAGACCTGACATCTCATCGGCGTCATGACTATCCACTCTATCCTAGGTATCCTATGTGTCACTCTGGCCTGGGTATTGGGCCTTTTACCTCATAGAAACATCCCACCCAACCTGCAAAACAGAACAGAAGACCCCAAGGAACACAGAATACAATCCATATGCATGATGTGCAATCAGAAATAAACATGATATGCTAACAAAAAAATAAACATGCAAACATATATACAAGGTATAGACATAAAAACAAATAAACACCCAGTAAATAAACAAACAAACGCAGGCTAGGATCGACTCGCTAAGGATGGACCAGCAACAGGTCTAACAACATCCCCAGCAGAGTCGCCAGCTGTCGCACGCTCGCGAAAATGAACAGAGTCGCCACCAATATATTTATCCCATAAGGGAAAGGAATATCAGAAAACCTAACAAAGGGTAAGAAAAGGTCTTGCGACCAGAGAATCAAGGTACGGGAGTCGGTTACGCAAGGGGAAGGTATTAGCACCCCTCGCGCCCATCGTACTCGATGGTATCCACCTATGTTTGTTTCTATCTAAAGGGTGTATCTAACGTCTAAACCTAAATGCGAATGAATGCAAAAGAAATACGGGGAAAAGAAGGAATTATTTACAAGTGTGCTCGCTTAGGCCCCGCGACCCAATGCCTACGTATCCCTTACAAGGAATCAGAGCGACCGTAGTTCGGCTCCATAGTTTCCATTTGTTTTGTGTTTTTTAGTTGAACAGCGGTTAAGGTCACAATCCACGATGCTCGACCTTTGGAGACTTATACGCCTACTTTTGGAAAGGACTTAACTTGTTCTTAGGTGCCTAACAAGGCAAAAGAAAAGCAAGAGTTTGGTTTGTGTCTTTTATTGTAATTCCACGATGACGAAGACCCTCTACAGGGCTTCGCATCACTTCCTTACTCTGTTTTAAGTCAAAGCCTTTATTAATCATTTTGAATGTTTTCTGGTTGAGTATTTTTTAAGGGAGATTTACTTTGCGACTTAGATCACACCGAGAAAAAGAGTTTTGTTTTTGACTATTTAGAGAATGCACATCGAGGTCTACACCACAATCGATTCTCTAAATAACGGATAAGAAATACATCGAAATCTACATTCCAATCATTTCTTTTCCGTTTAGTAGAAAAGAACGTGCATCGGGGCCTACACCCCAATCATTTCTTTTCTACTATGTGAGAAAGAACGTACATCGGGGCCTACACCCCAATCATTTCTTTCTCACTACACATCAGAAAAGTCACAGTGTGATCTTTGTCAGGCCTTTTTTATTAAGTATTTTAGAGTTGAAAAAGAAAAAGAAATGAAAGAGGGGCACTAACCTATTCTCTAATCTAATGTTATTCTAATTCCTATTTAAAATCTAAACTAAATCTAAAGGAGATTTGACTAAGGAGAAGAAAAGGAGAAAGTTGTTTAAGTTGACCAAAGTCAACCTTTAACAACTAGGGGTATTTTAGTCATTTCACAAAGGATTGAAAATATTCACAAATAGAAAGAAAATAAAGTCTAGACTAACCATGGAATATTCACAAGCAATTTTTATTTTTTATTCATGTTTAAGACTATTTTTTGAATTAAAACTAAACAAGAACTATTTGTTTAACATGAGAACCAATCAAAAATCAAAGAAAATTAACTATTAAAATTCTAAAAAACTAAGTACTCATAAAATTCTAATTGAGTAGAAAAATATTTTTGTCATTTTTATTTGAGCAGAAAAAGAATTAACATGCAAAAGAATAAAAGAAATGAAACTATTTTTATTTGCCTTTTTTATTAACAGCAGGGGGTGAACTAGTAAAAAACAAAATGAACTGGATTATACACAATGCAGTATACGGGCCAAAACTGGGAGGTGTAAGCAGTATTGCGCCAGGCCCAAGAGAGCACCTATGTACGCGGCCCAACAAATCTCATTCTAATTTCATTTTATTTTATATTTTTTATTCAATCAGCAACTATCTCCTCTAGCACATGGTACACATGAAGGAAATATCTAACATGGCATAATAACATACACCAATCGGTGCAGTGGGATTTAAGTCACAAACAAACAAAATTAATGCATGGACCAATCAAAACATGACAACTCAGCGGCTAATGATTGAGAATGGACAAAAGAGCCATTAGAATGGAAGGCTCAAGCCAATCATTCGCTGCCACGTATGCAAGTCCAAAAAAACTCATGCAATACACAGGCGACGGAGATTCCCCTCAACGGCTTTCTTCTCCGGCTGGCCTGGCGGCGGAGCCACTCGTTTTTTCCAGAAATCAACGAAACTAACACCAATCAACTCGGAATCCCATAGAGAGCACAGATCCGACCTTAATTTCCATCAAATTTTCCTTTAACATGCAAACTGAACATGATAAAAAGACCCTGGCTCAAAGGCATTTCACCTGAACGCGTGTTAACGGCGGTGAAACGTTCATACTCGTGCGTAAAACTTGAAAACAAACACGCATCTAATCACGTAACCGAACCGGTATCTCATCAGCAAAACAATACAAGAAGCATATAAAAAGCATATCAAATCTCACACATATGCAGCACACGGTAGGATTCATGCTAGTCGGATTCGTTCTTCAAATGGATGAACATTCATGCACCTTATTCATTTTCTATATGCGAGGAGATTTCAGAAAGCTTACTAGTAGTTTATCTGCAAGAGCTGGTGCAAGATCTTCGTCGCTACGAACCGGTCCTTGTCTCTCGTTGACGTGAGTGCAAGAAGCTAGTTGAATAGGTGCAATCTTTAGGGAAATATGCGTGCTCTTCTTGATGCTTTCAGGTGAGGAAATCCACGGTAGAAACTGAGGATGATGATGAAAACGTGCTAGTGCATGAGGTAAAGATGAACGCCATGGATGAAGCTTGGTGGAGACGACGGTTATGGCTATCAGAGTTTGTTACAGTTTGTAACAAACTTCTGTTTTGGTGGAGGGAGTGAAAAGATAGAGAGAAAACGAGATGAGAGTGAAGAGAGAGATCTTTGAACGAGAGTGTGAAGTGAGAGAGAAGGGTGTGGAGAATGAAAAAGCGTGAGTCCCCCCTCATGCGTGGAATGGGAGTATGTTTATATAGGGCATGTGTAAGGTGAGTGAGAAGGGTTTCTTGAGTGTGGGGCCTTGGTGGATGAGACCTTGCAGCAAAGTCATTTCTTGGGTGTGGGACTTTTCTTACACTTAGTGAACAAGTTTTTGACATTTTGAGTAAGTTTCTGTGTATGCTTTTGGTGTACTCAGTAGCTGCATAGTGCTTTCCTACGTATGCTGCAGACTTGTGGGAGCCGCTCTTGCTTGAAACAATGCCCAATGATACCAGCTTTGAGGGCGTATATCTCCTACTATGGACCTCGACACGGCTCACTCTTGGGCTCAGTCTAAAGAGGACGCGTAACCCTGGATGTTTGATGTTGGAGAGCTCTCTAAATGATGACTAAAAGTGTGAGAAAACTGGTCCCAAACACATAGCATTGTTGCTGCACAACTCTGCGCACGCGTGCCTTAGCTTAGCCTCAAGGACTTAGGTGAAACATGACTAGACGAGGACATGGATTTGCGGCTTTATATCTCGCTCACTATATACTTGAAATTTATCATCTATGGCTCATTAGAGAGAACACATGGCAAGGAGTAGATACACACCATTCTTGGATCAAATGGCTGTCTCTATTTCCTTAAACATGGACCTGAAGATAGCCCACCACGTGTTTGACAAATTGCTCACGCGTGCCCCTAGATTTATGCCTCTGCCTTGGCCAAAAGATGCCTTGGTAAAGTCACGACTTTGAGTCATTCCAACTCATTCATTACACATCCAATGGCTATGGTTTTGATGCCAATTGAAAGAAATCATGGAGGAGAGTATGTAGACACTGAGACTGAGTTGAATGAGTATCTTTAGCTCCTTATAATCAAGTTCCAAAATGGCACGCCACGTGTTTGGGAAAATGCTGCCCGTGACCTGGGAATTCTGCCCAGCAATATGACTTGCACAAATGAATTTCTTCAATCTTCAAACCTTCATAACTCTTGATCTAAACTTCAAATGAAAAAACTTCCAACTACAAATTTGTAGCGGGCCATGATTTGAACATTTTTTATGTTGGGCTTGTCTTGATTTGAAGCTTGAATCCACGTGTAAATTAGGCTCAAAGTCAGCTGCTTGACTATTTCCAAACTCTCAAAATTTTTCTAAGTATTGAACATAGTTTCAGTGTGTTTCTTCCAATTTCCCATCTTTTTATCTCTTTAACCAGGCCTCAAATGAGAAAACTTCCAACTAGAGAGTTGTAGAGAACCATGATTTGAGCGACTTTCATGTTGAGACTTTCTTGAAAAAATGTCTTGAGATGCGTGCAATATCTGCATGAAGTGGGCTAGTCAACCAAATCTTCAACCTTTCAAGAATTTTCTTAAGTATAGAAATTGCCTTTTATGGAAATTTCACATTTCAACTACTTTCCACTTTTGGTAACTTTGACATTTTCTTGATTTTATTTCATTTCATAGACTTTCTTTGACCGATTTTCACCCAAAAATCAATATTTGACAGTTGACCCTGATTTTGACCAAAAAGTCAATTTTTCTGATTCTTTCCAGTTTCAGGTGAATTTCCCGATTAATCCGCCTCTGCTCCAATTCTCAATCAATCTTCAATCAAAGAAACCCATTATGTGATATTTCTTCCAGGAAGCCATATTTTGCATCCATAACCACTTTCCTGATTAAATTTTGACCAGAAAGTCAACAGGGTTGACTTTGGTCAGAAAACCCTAATTTGACGATCTTGATGAATCTGAAGCCTGTATCATTTAATCAGAGCCCTTTCTTGGAGAGAATGAAATCCTGATCTTTAGGGGAACTTCCACGAGAATAGCATCGTGCAGTCAAGTCCTCAATCTTTCTCTTTTGCTCACAGATACCCCACACATTGAACCTCTTTTTCACCGGTTTTCTTGGATAGTGACAGTGATATGAATGAATGCCTTGGATGAATGGCCTATATGAAGTATGTGTATGAATGTGATGCGAAAGCCATTTGGGAATAAATAAGTGGGCAAATTTTGGGGTGCAACACCGATGGATCAAACTCAAGGAGTTGGTTCATGCAAAAATAAGGGATAAATAAAACAAAGGCAAAATACAAAGTACAATCTTGTGACTGCTAAATCATCGAAGCTTCTCGTCTATGCTTGGATCTTTACAACTTTTTTTCCATCAATGCTTGAATCTCTACTAAGGCTTTTGCTCAACATTGGAACTGAAACAATTCTCTTGTAAACAAAGCACATTCATTGGATTATGCGAATTTTTAGGATCTGGAGAACATCAAGGAGAAAGGGGTGGGATAAATAAAGTTTGAGCCTTATATCCATTGTTTCTTAAAACATGAACCAGGCCAAGTTACAACATTCAAAAGTCCTAATTGAGGCAAGGTTAACTACGAAAGCATATTAAGCAGGATCTGTTATACTGACTCCTATGTTTGTTAAAACTATTTCTAACCACCATACTTCTTCAAGCATTCTTTTCAAAACCATACAGTCCTAATTCATAACGGACTTCGATTTCAAAACTCGCATGCGCATCCTATTGGAGCTACTTCTCAAAAGGTACAACACCATCTACAAGTATACATTTAGCATCGAGGAAATCTCGAAATGGGTTTAATCAAAGGTGATCATTTCTAACAAAGACCCTGGAGTCGGGGGAACCACATATAGGGGGTTCTCCTAAACAGGGGCAAAAAAAAATTTCAAAGATCACATGGGCATGCAATCAAACATCCTATTCACTGGGGGTACTCTTCCTAAGGTTCAATCGACTTGGGTGCACATCTCGAAGCAATAACAAACAGGGGCATGTCAAACATGGGATAAATTCAAAATGGGTAGAACACCATGGATAACCTTCCATAACCTGGAGATCAGGGGCACACCCTTTAATCTAAACGTCGAAGCATATGACAAGGCTATTTCCTGGGAGCACTTCCCTCATAAGCATCTTTTTCACTAAACATTAGGCAATCGGATATCAAATCCGTAAGGTGAACAATTCAAAGGTTAAAGGTGTGGAGATCCCGGAAAGGTTAAAGGTGGAGAACCTCTAAAGGTTAAAGGCATGGAGAACCTCAAAAGGTAAAAGGCGTGGAGTAATTCAAAAGAGCCAAACTGGGGCAAGGCGAACAACAAAAGGAAAAAGACGTTCTTGCACTTTACAACATCGAACGAATCTTTCTCCTAAACTACGATCTTCAAAGTTAAAAAAAAAACAGGTATCGGGGAATCGCGCTAGCACCACACCCCATCTTATCAAACAAACCCGCAACTCCAGCGAACTATATGCGCTTTGGTTATTAATAACCTATCATTGGAGCATCATACAAATATGTACAAATCATGCATTACATACATTGGTTGATACATTACACCGTAACTTGTTATGTGGTCTTCTTTAAGATAAATCTCACGGTCCTTTCTAGGAATCTCCTCAAGCGGTCTTATTCAAGACGAATTGTCATCCTTTTCAGGAACCTCTTTAGGTAGTCTTTTTCAAGACATTCCATTTCTAAATACCTTTTCAGGTAGTCTTCTCTAAGACACTTCTTTCCCCAAGTCCTTTTCAGGTAGTCTTGTTCAAGACGTTTCTTTTCTAAGTACCTTTTGAGGTAGTCTTCTTCAGGACATTCTTTTTCTAAGTACCTTTTCAGGTAGTCTTCTTTAAGACATCCCTTTTTCTAAAGTTCCTTTTCAGGAAGTCTTTTTCAAGACGTCCCCTTTTCTAAGTACCTTTTCAGGTAGTCTTCTTTAAGACATCCCTTTTTCTAAAGTTCCTTTTCAAGTAGTCTTTTTCAAGACGTTCCCTTTTCTAAGTACCTTTTGAGATAGTCTTCTTCAAGACATTCTTTTTCTAAGTACCTTTTGAGGTAGTCTTCTTCAAGACATTCTTCTTCTAAGCACCTTTTCAGGTAGCCTTCTTCGAGACATTCTTGTCCTAAGTACCTTTTCAGGTAGGCTCTTTCAAAAAAACAATTCGTCATCCCTCTCAGGAACCTCTTTAGGTTGTCTTCTTTAAGACATCTTTCAACCTTTTTCAGGTAGTCGTCTTCAGGGACGTTCTTCATTCCCTGCTAAGAACCTTTTCAGGTGATTTTCTTTAAGACAAATTTCTATCTACTCTAAGAGCCTTTACAGGTGGTCTTCTCTAAGACAAATTGCTACCATTTCGAAAAAATCATTGCAGATAGTCTTCTTTAGGACAAACATTCACATCCATTCAAAAGACCTTTTCAGGTAATCTTACAGAAGACATTACTTCGTTCCACTCATTACGTCAACCAAACATACGTATATGCATAGGCATACATAAACATTACAAAGCCAACATAAGCATAGTCATGGGATAGGTGCATGCATGGAGTAAACAAGTTCAATGGGTTTAAGGAGATAAAACCATGGGATTGCATCATCATTGCATACATTCATCAGTATACATACAACACATACATGTGTAAGCATTCACACATACGCATTATACAAACAACAGGGGCATGTGCATAACGCATAAGCATGATGCATACGCATTTACAAAACAAAGTTCTACTTAGGTAAATTTCGCGATAACACTCGCGGATAACCCTATTGGTGGTACAGGTAAATTCTACGATAACACTCGCAGATAACCCTGGTGACATAGGTAAATTTCGCGATAACACTCGCGAATAACCCTATTGGTGACACAGGTAAATTCTGCGATAATATTCGTAGATAACCCTGTTGGTGCAGGTGAACTTGCTAGAACTATAACAAGCAATCCTATTGGGGTCCACAAACTACGGAAACTTACTAGAACTATAGTAAGTGGGGGTTCACAAACTACGAAAACTTACTAGAACTATAGTAAGTGGGGGTTCACAAACTGCGGAAGCTTGCTGACCATAGCAAGCCAATTACACAACCAACAGAAGGTCCTCGCTATTCCTTTTCAGGAACCTTTCCAGGAAGTCTTCTTCAAGACGTATTCCATCCTTTCTAGGAGCTTTTCCAGGCATACAAGATTTTTCAAACGATTCCTCAATTGGGTTTATCACGTTAGTCCCTCGGAAGTGATATTCTCCAAAACATCACCAATAACACGCAAAGGTTTTATCTTTCTTTTCAGAATTACTAACATACTACAACTAACATAGCTAATAGTCATGCATCATTCAACTAACATATCTCATTCATACATAATGCATATACATACATCGCTCTCATTTATTTTGAGTGGCTTACTCTTTCATACATCGCATGCATCATAACATCGCATAAAATTCAGGTTGCCTTTTTAGGCTGTGCTACAACCAGAGCATCTGGTTCCTTCCAGAAAGCATTTGCTTCATATTCCGAAAAAATGGTATTTACCTTGGGTGGCATCTCTAAGCCTACCTCCCACGAAATGTCTTCCCAACAGATGCAAATTTCAGGGCATTTTCAGTATCCAATCATCTTCTACCTTTAGATCACGATAGGCAGACGTGCCTATCTGACTCTTCAGGTTTAAGAAGATTGAACAGGGGCAGCTGTCATACCCTAAAATTTACCCAACGCCACTCGCATTCTTTAATTTACTAAAAGTGTTAAAATTAAGGGCTATGGGGTTTAACATATCTTGATAAACCTGACCTCTTATAAAACCTTTTTATTAAATTGAGGTATGTAATTAGCAGGTACTTGGGCCCATTCGCTTGGTCCAATCTATCTCACTCTAAGAGTTTTTTTATTTATTTTATTTATTTATTTAGTGTTTGATTTCTTTAAAATAATGAATAAAATGCACAAAATGCAAAGAGGGCAAGCATGATTATTTTGACTAATGGGCCTACCTTTTGGACTTCAAAATTCATACATGGGCTAGTTCAATTATTTTGTTTTTGTGACTTTTTTTTATTATTTATATGAATTTAAATAAAACATGGAATAAATATATTTAAGTCAAAGGATTTGTTTTTTTTTTAATCATGATTAGGTGGCTAAAGTATCACATATTTGGACGAAAGCAAAATTTGGAAAAAATTGATTGAAATTGGAAATCTCCATGATCAGATATTCAATCATATCTCAAATCCTAAATTGCAAAGATTATATCCAATTTTGTTGACCTAATTGTTCAACTATATATGTGGGATTTATTGCAAAGGATCAGGGGTCGCTTTTTGGCCGAAGGTCACACGGTGCAGAGCAAGAAAATCGTGAATTCGGGAGGCTATGGCAGAAGAGTTTTAAGGCCAATTCGAGCCATTCCAAGGGTAGAATCAGTCTCCCCAGTCCTCTCTAAAGCAAACCCAATCATTATCAAGCCCAGAAGCATCAAGAACACATCAATATTCACCACGGTTTGCTCTATATTTTTTCAATTCCGTTTTCAATGATTCACGCAACGTAAATACGTTTTGATCATATATTTGGGTTTAGAATCATGTTGGAAAACTTTCTGGATACTTTGATTTGAGTTTAAATGCAGGTTGAGAAGGAGGCCATGGCTATGTTTCCGAGCTCTCAAATTGGGGCTTCACTATTGGAGACCAAATTAACTGAAATTAATGGTGTTTTTGCATTCAGGGGAAGATTTCTAATCGAACCATGATTTTATTTTTAGTTTATATGTTGTATTTGGTAAGATGGATAATTGCAGGCCTATGGCTACATGCCAAAACCGTAGGCAAAAGGTCTCAAAATGTTTCAGAAAAAAACAAACGACGTGAGGAAGATGATGCTGGGAGCTGGGCGCGACCTCATTTAAATTCTGGAATTTTTTCGTGTTTAATATATTATGTATTACACTTGTGTTATTATCAGCAATATATGAATGGCCTAGTGGAAAGGGGCACATGGAGTCTGCGCGCGCGAGAATGAGGGTTCGATCCCTGGGGGGTTCACCCATCTATTTATTTTTCCAAATGTTTCTTTGCAAGATCATGTGCTCAGGACCAGCACGCGCGTACGATGCACCAGCAACCAGCGGCCCTACGATCATACCAACAGTGGATCTAGCGCTCCCTTACGCTGCTGCACACCATGGACGTTCATAAATCAGCCACATGCAATTGGTGCCCAGGTTCCTTTTGTTTCATTTGTTTTTTTATTGTTTTTATTTTTATTGTTTAACTATTTAAATTAAGTGTTAATTAATTATGTTTGTTTAGATTTATTTGTTTTAATTAGGATTAGGATAATAAATTAGGACTACGGTTTTAGAATTATATTTTCCCGATTATTTTGATTACTCAATTAGTCGAGTTAATTAATTTAATTAATTTTTAATTGTTATAAATCACAACAACCCTAGAGAACTATATTAATATATTAGGGTTTGCTCCCTCCCATTTGGGCTAAAATATCAAAACATTAGGATTCAAATTATTATTCGTTCCGACTAAATTATTGGTCGCGATGATTAATAATCGATTAATTTAATTAATCAAATCCTATAAATTAAAATACTAATATTTATTTTGCTAAATGGTTTTGACCATCTTATTGGTTATGATGATTAGCATATTTCCCCTGATCAATTCGTTATTATTTGTAATCGAATCTATCGATTATGAGGGGTAACGATAAATTAATAAATTAATAATTAAAACACTTCAATTTGCTAAAAGTGATAATCGAGTCAATCGATTAGAATTGCCAGCAATCCTTTACTAATCTGTTAACTATGGTGATCGAATCTATTGATCATTGCAGTTAATAGTGCCATATCAAATCAGGGTTGTACGCCCAAATCTTAAAACACACTAAACCACGACACTACGGATTTTCATCCTTATTCAAAAACTACGATAGGCCATTCAAAAAGCCTTCAAACATATCATATCAAATTCTAAGGCGTACAACCCTGTCCCCGAACTACGTTGACTCTGATTCTCCCTAAGGAGATACGTAGGCACTTGGCAACAAGGCGAGTCCCCCTCCCTAAAATCTCAATTTTCCCCCTATTCAATTCCTTGCCATGAACCTTTACCTTAGATTCAAAGCCAATAGGAAAGGGTTGAGGGTGCCTAACACCTTCCCTCGACCTGAATATAGTATCTTACCCTGATCTCTATACTGCGTAGGGTTTCCTATTCGCCCTTCAGAACAGGAATCGTGCCGTCGACGAAATCGAATTTCATCTTTCCGCCGAGAGCTCTGCGCATAGATCGCGCCCAACTATGATAGTTTGAACCATTGAGGACTGGAGTAATGGATACAGATGAAGGACCGTCGCTTGGATGAACGTAGTAAGGGCTTGTTTGATCCAAGACTGGATCGGAAGAACCGGAGCTACCAGAGTTGGTGGTGGTGCGTGGAGGAGCCATGGATTCACAGGCTCAATGATACCATATTGAAGAAAATTGAGTAACAGATTAACTGCATAGTAACAGAAAAGATAACAGAAAGGATAACAAAGATAACCGAAATGAAAGGCTACAATTGATTCATCTTATTTGTGATAAAGTACAAAATGAACACTAAGAGTTATTTATACAGTACTAACACGTGTATAAAACAGAAGACAAATGATAGCCATTGGATCAAGTTAATCTCAGCCCTTTATATCTCAATAACTGGCATGGTCTGAAGATGTAGTCCAAAAAATAGAGGGTAAGTTCCAAAATTTGTATTTTCCCGCTACTTGAATCCACAACCAAAAAGTATAAATTTTGAAAATATAAAATTCAAAAAAACAAAAATACATAAATGTACTCAATATGTTTTAGCTCACTGAACATCCAATGCCAATCCAGCTATGACTAAAATTGTTTATTGGTAAATGGGAGGAGTGTACAGTAAGTAGTTGCTTGCAGTCTTAAAAAGTGCTAGTAAAAGGGTGATGATGTGTAGTCAGTATATTGCATGTACCTAGGTTGCCTAAATATCCTAGCAATAAGAAGGATGGGGTGGGGTACACGTTACTTAATTGGGCAATACAAAGGTATAATTTGCTGAATAAATATTATAATTGGTGTATGACTTCTATATCTATTAATCATATAAAATCTGTAACTATTTATGTTATATCCGATGTGTCAGTTGGATATTTCCCAAATGTAGTATTTAGTCAATAGTTATGGTCCATTTAGTTTTTAATAAAACAGGATATACACAGTGATATGTGAAGTTCCATTATTAAAGTGAAACAATGATATGGTGGCTTGTATAGAAAACGTTTTGAAATAAGTATTATGAAGATGCAACTCTTTTGGGTGTTGCATTATTTGCATCGAGTCAGAAACAAATCGTTGGTTTAATTTGACATCAGAAACATGAAATGTTGACATTGAATAATTTTGGAAAACATGATGTTTTAATATGATTTATAAACACAAAAATCTGCTGTATGCTACTTCAATATAGACAGAAGGATAAGTTAATAATTAATGTAAGAATTGTCTTGTTGATTCCAGGTGGTTTAAACAAATTTAAAAGTACATATCAAAAGATGCATCCAAAATATTACAAGCAAAATGTCAAAGGCAGCACAACATGAACATTCTTCAATTATTCTTCTCCAATTTGATGATCTTTTTAAGTTTTGTTGAAGACAGCTCTCCGTCACACAGACCGGCCACTGTAGTTGATTCGCTCGAGCCATCATGTATTTGCCTTTTTGCAGTAGGTGTTACCGGATCAGGATTATGTTTGGATGTTATTTCTAGATCCTGTAAAAAAACAATCCAAACTAATATTTTCAGTTTCTTCATTGTAATACAAAGAATACACTTTAAGGAAATTTTTCGAAGGATACCGTAACAATTCCACTTTCTTCTGCAGCACCAGTTTTTGCTTCATTGACACTCTCTTTAACCTGCATAACAGAAACCCAATTTTTTGGTCACATAAGCAAACCAATTAGAAAGCGCATTACGCAGACGGCTAAAAGAAATTTTTACAGAACCCGTGATAATACCTGCTCTGCTAACGGTGTTCCAGAGGGCTGAGAAGTGGACACCTTGTGTCAATAACATATTTGAGATCAGCATGATTGTGGGGATTGTAAATCAAAGTTAAATGCGATAAGTTGGTTACGTAATACCTGTGTATGTTCCCACGGAGCCTTTAATTGTTTGACGAAGGGTTCATCTTTAATGAGCATAACAACCGAGCAAGAGTCCCAGCTTGGCTGCCATTTAACTCTGAAAGCCAGCTCCAAGTCCAACATTTTATCAAGAGCTAATGGGAACTCTAATGGATCCGTGATTACAGCCTTTGTAACAAAATAGTATTTTTGGTTAAGCAAGTGTTGAATATTAATCAAGTGTTGAATAGAATGATTTAAGTAATTAACCTGAATCATTGTATCCCGCATTTGAGCAACAGATATTTCCAAGATATCCGTACATTCCCGGTCCCAGAATATGAATTTGCAAGATATGCCCAAATGCACAGCTTCTATTTCGATTTTATACCTGAAATATGGATGAAAATCAACGTTAACAAAGAGAGATGTATGAGAGGTAGTGAACATAAATTAGACAGTTACAAAAATATCGATACCTATATATTTCCGCCTCAGTTTTATGTTTGTTATCACATATGAAAGGAGGCTGATCACCACGAGCAGCTTTAGGACATGCATCGCATGCTCGGTAATACCAGCCAAAGGACGATGCGATCAGCTTTTTGGTTTCAGCAACGGTAGCGCAGAAAGAGATCTGCATGCAAAAAAGGCAAAAAACACCGTAAAGTATTATGTGGCAGTGTCGTTGGTTATCAGATAATCTCCACGAAGAGCAATTCAAACCTCTTTCAGTTTTTTGATTTCACTGAGAGAAAGAGCCACAACACCAGACAACAATCTCTGGATTGGAGTTTGTCTAGAATTCTCAAAAGTCATGGTGCGGGAGAGACTCTGTGATTTTATGCTAAGTTGGCTAGAGACCGTGTTCAAAGAGTCCTTAGGTATACTGCAAGACAAACTTAAATGTAAAAAAAGAGGATTCATAAACTATTATTTAGGAGAGTGCACAAATGATTTAGGATACCTTTCAACGAAATTTTTGACTGCCGGCAATTCTGCATTGATATGTAGTTTCGTAACATGGAAGGTGTTTGTAACTGAAAGTGGATACTGCCCTACATTTTACAACGAAGGTTACAAATTAGTATACTACATACAGAACAACACACAAGAGGATTAATAGTCCAACCTTCTTCTTTAACTTTTGCATATTGAAGCAAAAGAACAGTTGGCATAGACGTATTAACCTGTTCTTTGTCAAACTTGAATAATTGAGCGGCATAGGTCTCCCAAAGGGTGCAATTAATTGTATAGTTGCTAGGCATAGTAAAATATAGTGGTTAGTAAACTGCATATACATAAATAGACAGGAAGACAATTCTTGAAGGTGGAATGACGTACGTTGCATCCCTAAGGACCAAATTAACCTGTAGTTTCTTGCTTCCGTTATGTTTCAGGGCATATCCGATACTCTCGACGATACCATTGATGTCTGAGTGGCATATATAAATATGAAACATAAGACAATAAAACATTATTACCCATAAGCATGTCTGCAAAACATATTAGAGAAACATTATTAGCATATATATTTTATTACCGATAAGCATATCTTTCTGAAACTTCCTGGTTATAATATCACCAAAACTCGTAAAAATGTGTTGCTTGGGTTGTATCTCATGTTTGTTAACATCAGAAACGGTTGTTCCTCCTGTAAATTTCACCAACTTATTTGGCTCAACTTTGAAGTTTGACACAGTGTAGGTCTGGTCCAATGCAAATCTGTCATTGTATTCAGCCGTATACGTCATTGGAACAACAACATGGATATCACACCCCTGTCAAAGGTAGGAAATGAGTCAGTATATTATACATAGATTCAAGTAGATTTTGAAATTTTAAGACAGACAATACATACACATTTTGATAGAGAATATGATATTGTAAAACTACAATCTAAGAATATAAATGACTAACTCAGAAACAAAACAACTACTTGTTGCAGAAATCTCAAACTAAAAATGCAAGACCTAATGCAATCATATCTATTTATATTCAACACAACAAACTGAGGCATAAACATTTTCAAATATAAAACGTTAAAAACTTTTGTTAGATGACTCGTATCAGTTACATGTTTGTCAACGAAAATCATTTCAAAGTGTTCTTTGTTGTTTGAAATAACACTCCATTTATGCTCCACACGAACCGCCACCTTCCACAAATCTTTTGTGTCATTGATGTCGGAGATTCTTTCGAATGGTCTGGCCATGGTAGAGAGACGGAGGGAGATTGTCGGTGGAGGAGAAAAGGAAGATGAGTACAAAAGGTAAGGAGTATTTGGGTGGGATATTGAAGAGAGAGAGAGAGAGAGAGAGAGAGAGAGAGAGAGAGAGAGAGAGAGAGAGAGAAAGAAGAGAGAGAGAGAGAGAGAGAGAGAGAGAGAGAGAGAGAGAGAGAGAGAGAGAGAGAGATGAAGTAGCTTTAGTTGTATGGAAAGAACAAATGGTTTGTATGGAAGTAAGGAAAACCAAAAATGCAAGTAAAGTAGGTAGATAGCCAGTCTGCTAGGTAGTCATTTGATAGGAAAGGATGGAAAAAAGATTTGTTGTTTTCGATAAAAAAGGAAAAGAAAAAGTAGTTTTGCAAAAAGGTATAGAAGCATAGAAAAAGTAATAAGAAAAAGTAGGAATGCAAAAGTAAAATTTTGGAAGCCTGTTGAAGAGGCTAGCCACGTGGCTAGTTAAATTGCAAAGAAGGGCAAAATTGGTATTTCAAGAACAATGGATTTTCTTATATGATAGATATGATTTTTATCTTTATAAATATTTTTAATTTTATTTTTAGTCTCTATAAAAAAATAACATATTTTAGTCTCTACAAAAATTTTATGAATGTAATTTTAGTCCATCATATTATTTAAAATTTTGAAAACTATTTAATTACCCTTAAAGTTTAAATTTTTTTAATAACTTTTTTTCATGTTAAGAATACTATAAAATATATTTTTATCAAATTTTAAAATTTTTTCAAATGAAAATAATTAAATATGATATATATATTTTTTTAATTTCAAAAGAATAATGATAAAAGTAATGAAATCCTCAAGTTAGAAATACATTTTTGAGTTCCATCTTTTTCGAGAACTTTTTTATAGTGTTTTAATCTCGTTAGCCAAATAATAATTCAAAAGTACACATTAGTTTAACGTGAGGGACTAAAATTACGTGCATAATAATTTTATTGAAACCAAAACATGAAAATTTTTTATATCGGTCAAAAACATATTTAACTCTTAAATTTTTTTTTTATATATATATTTTTATAGGACATTGTCAAGTGTCCTAAAGTTTTTGTTTCATCACTAATTTTAAATTTAATTTTTTTTAAATGGTTAACATTTTTATTAAGAAAATACTTTTACTAAATATAAAATATTTTTCTTCCTTTTGTGCAATGAGTATAAAGCTGTAGGGGTGAAACATACTAAGTAAAATAATTTGATCAGTTATGTGTAATACTACTTTATAAATTCTAATGTTTAATACATTGTAATTTGGTGATATTTACATTATTAATAAAATATTATTTCATTAAAAAAGAACTTTCGTTTTTTGTAAATATTTTAAATCATCTTTAATCAATGTATATTGTAGAATGTCATAATTATTTCATAATTATTTCTAAATAGAATTTTTATTTTTTTATATTTTATTTTATAAACAGGTGTATATTTTCCCATTTTTGAAAGAAAAAACAACTTAAAACGGAGTTAATTGTCACATCTCAAATTTTCATCCGAAGGCGTGAAAGGATAGGTGTCATACCCCAATTTTTTTACCCTAAGATCATACATCATTCGCATATCACTCATTAATCAAGAGCTCCATCTTGAAGCTTTTCTTTTGCTTATGTGCTCACCTCATCTGTAAGGGGGATCATCAAGCACCAATGTTTATTTAGTTTGTATATGTTATACTAACCAAAACACCAAAATTATTGGTTTGTTCTTTTGTATAATTATATTTTGTAGGTACCAAGTCAAAGTATCCATCAAAAAGGACATATTTCAACATTTTCACCGTGCAAATCAATTTGCATAAAGTGTAAATCGATTTAGACAAATGTTTCTGCACCAGATTTGCTTCTATCATCAGTGCAAATCGAATTGCATAACTGTTTTTGCACCAGATTTTGTCATTTTCAACAGTGCAAATCGATTTGCATAAGGTGTAAATCAATTGCACCAGTGCGAATTTTGAAGAATGAAGGCAATTTTCAGCTTTTGAGGAGTGTGTCACCATTTTCATGTGAGGGATGAATGTTCTAAATTGCACAATCAATTCCCTACCTCATTTTGATCAAGTCATATCATGTACCCCGTAACGCCCCATATTTTCCGTTTATTAATTTGATTGGGATTTAAATTAATTATTTGGAATTTTGGTATTTTAATTGGATTTAACTGGAAAGTTATGGAATATGGGCTATTGGGCCAAGTGTTGTGGTTAGTAGAGGGGGGTGTTAAATTGTCAAGCCTTCTGCTAAGTTATGTTTTGTTTTTCATAAAACAATGGAATTGGAAAATAGAAGAGGAATAGCAAAAAAGAGAAGAGAAACAGACACGTGAAAGAGGAGAAGAAGAGAAAGAGGGAAGAATCAAGGTTTTTGGCTAAGGTAAGGAGGGACTCTTCCAATTAACTTATATTATTGGGTTATAGATGATAGTATATAATGAGTAGATTGGTTGGGTCAATGGAATTATATGTTAGGTTTTGGAAATTTTGGGTTTTGGGGTTGATTTGATACAATTGCATGATTGATAAGTTGTATGACGTTAGATGACCCATAAAACATGTCATATGTGTTATAATATGTAATCGTGTGCTATTTTGTGATCATGTATGTGTTGGATCGATTTGGAATTGAATTGAAATGGTGGAATGCTGTCAAAATGCTGAATTTTGTGTTGCATGCTGTCTATAACCGGTTACGGATAGGCCGTAATCGATTACGGACTGAAATTTTGAAATAACGAGTAATGTTACGTTTTCGTAACCGGTTATGCTTAGGACCGTAACCCGTTACAATAGTGAAAAATAGCTAAAAACTGAGCTTTTGAGTTTCGTAACCGGTTACGCTCAGGACCGTAACCCGTTACGGTAGTGTTGTCTGTCAGGTGTAACCCGTTACGCTTTTTCTGTAACCCGTTACGCTGTAGCTTTTTGGAAAAATATTTTAATTTAAAAAATTCATATCTTTCAAACTGTAAGTCTGTTTTGGTCGCCGTTTTGTGCCTTGCGAAGGTAATCGAGTACTTTATCTAAAAAAATGGTTTAACAGGCGGTGACCTGATTTTATTTTGAAAAGCTCGATTTATTTTGTTTATGGCATGTTTTGTACATTATGTGCATGATTTGGTTAATGTGGCAATGTGGTGATGTTGTAATGATATAACTGTGATTTTGACGTTATATGTGGTGTAAATTATATATGATATAATTGTAGATGGTGTTGAAACCGAATATATCATTCGGTGTTGCTTTTGGTGAGTTATTGGTGATGACATTGTTCATTTTGATCCAGTGGTGATGTTGTGACAACATGATTATAATGTTGATAATGTGTGTATAACATGATCATGTGGTGATTGTTTTGATCGTATGATGATGATTGATTTGTTTTGACTGATGCATGATACATGTACATACTTGTTGGTGATAACTATGTTGAGTTATGTAAGACGATGTTGCTCATCGGATCAGTGATGTTGTAAGTATGTCATATGTGTGCATTCATTCATACACATTTTGGTGATGGATCCTGTAGCAACCTGCCCTAAAAATTATACTTTTAAAGTCGCCACCTATTCTACCAGGGAGAATAGGAAACCCTACGTAGTTAAGAGATTCGGGGTAAGTTATTATATTCGGGTCAAGGGAAGGTGTTAGGCACCCTTAACCGTTTCCTAAGGTTTTGAATTTAAAGGCGCAGGTTCATGGCTAAAAGTTAAGGTTTAATAGTTGAGGAAATGAATAGGACGAAAAGTGATATTTGAATGAATTGAGGTTTTGGGGAAGGTGACTCGCCTTGTTGCCATGTGCCTACGTACCTCCTTATGGAGGTTCAAAGTCTACGTAGTTCGGGGGAGGGTTGTACGCCTTAGATTTAATATGAGGGTGTTTGAAGGTATTTTGAATTACCTTATCGTAGTTTTTGAAATTCGAAGTTTACTAGGTATTTTGAATTACCTTATCGCAGTGATGAAAATCCGCAGTTTGAAGATGAAAGAGTATTTTGAATGGCGTACAACCCTGATTTTACTTTGTTATATTAATCGCAGTGATCAATAGGTTTGATCACCATAATTAACAGATTAATAAGAATTGCTAACAATTCTAATCGATAGATTCGATTATCACTATTTAGAAAATTGAATGTATTTTAAGATTAAATTATTAATTTATCGTTACTCCTCATAATCAATAGATTTCATTAAAAATAATAACGAATTGATGAAAAAGAAATGCTAATCATCGTAACCAATAAGATGGTTAAAACCTTTTAGCAAAATAAATCCTTATTTGCATTTAATTAATTAAATAATTGATTTTTAACCATCGCGACCGATTAATTCAGTCGAAACGAATAATAAATAAGATCCTAATACTTTGATAAACCTATTTAGGGTTTTTGTGATTTTTATCAGTCAAAACTAATTAAATAGATTAATCAAAATAATCGAATAATCGGGAAACAATCCTAACCATTAGTTATTAGCCTAATCCTAATTTTATTATCCTAACCCTAATTGAATAAATTAACTAAATTAAACCAAATTAACTAATATTTAATCTAAATATTTAAATAATAAAATAAATAAATAAAAAATGTATAGAAACCTGGGCTATGATCCTGCGTTGCTGCGTATTGATAGTGTATGGTAGGACTGCAAGTTCTGGGGCGTTCGATTTGCTTCCATGATGATCCAGTGGTTGATGGCTGGAGGCGTATGATGGCTATGCATAGAGAACAAAGCACTGGATATGTGTTTAAATATATTGTAAAAGAAAATAACATAACCTAGGGATCGAACCCAGGTAACTATGCTCCACACCAATAGACTCTTGCCAGTTACGCTGCGCGTCCATTCAGTTAATAACCATTCATGATTTTTATATTAAAACAAAAGTAACAAAGATCAAAACAATTTAAAAAAGGAATCGTAGTGGGGCCCAGGGATGTCAGCGAACCAATCATATGTGGAGAGAAGACCAGACGCTGTTAACTAACCAATCGTCGTTCTTGAATGTGCCACTCGTTCTTTGACCGTCCCTGGAAATTTCAAACCACCGTGAGTGGCCGGAAAACACCATCATCTCTGATGGGTGTTTTCTTCAACCTGCAAAAATCAAGAGAACTGAAGCCCTACATGAAGCCTACCCCCCATAAATCGAGGCCTGCGAACACGATGGTGGCACTCTTTTTGGCTGAAACGCTCTGCAAATAGAGATACGACGAAATAAGAACTTTGTGCCCTAGCTATGGCATTCTCATATTCTTGCGTCGAACTTCGAAAGCAATGGCTCTAAACAACTCCAAACATTAATAACAACATGTATGTATGCACAAAAAACCAATTAATGTGCCATGAAACGAGAAAAACGAATTCAAGACGTTTTGCAAACCGGTGTGATTGGGAAATGATGTTCTGGTATGCTTTGCCCTTGAATGAACACTTGGATCGCCTCTTGGGAGTTTCAGGATGACGTTTGGATGCTTTTCTTGGCTTCCAACCTCCTGAGGATTGGTTTTTAGTCTTGCCCTAGAACTTGAGAATTTTGAAATATCCTTGTATTCTTTACGCAGCCTGTCCCCCCTATTTTCGCCTGACCTTCTGATATATATATCCTCAATGAATTAGGTCAAATATTTTTTATAAGAAATCTTGCATTGATATGAATATCTTTGATTGAAAATTAACTTTTAAAATTTCTATTTTTGGAACATATCTTCCCAACTCTCAAGCCAACGAATTTCCCTTGATTAATCATAATATTATACGCAATCCTTGATTGCTAAATCAGCCAAATTACATCCTTTTATATTTCTTACTATTTAAGTTATTAATTTTGACTTTTAGTGAATAAAAATCAAGATTAAGTAAAATAAATAAAGAAAATGGATGAGTGGGCTTAGAGGTTATGGACCATGCTAGAAATAAGTTTTAGAACATGAAAAGATTGACCCATTTGGAAGAAATTCTCAATATCCCCTTCATCCATTTTCTCAAAAATTAGTCAACCTCAACAAGTCATTAATTTCTCGATTTTAATCCCATGGAGGTGATTCTTGGCTCTTTAGAAAGCTTAATGTGTCCTCTAAAGGCTCTTTTTGGTTTCATCTCAATTGAGTCTTCCATGGTCAAGTTATGAGCTTTTGAAAAAGATGACTCTTGGTTGCCTTTTGAAATGACTTGTAATGTCTTGGCTTAGATCTCTTGAATGAAGCATTTCTGGCCTCAGCATGTGAGAGACAAAGTTGTAGATAATCCACTTTCCTTCAGAGCAGGCTTTGGTTGGGAGATTTTTGATACTCCATGTGAAAGTTATGGCCAGTCAAAGTTCAGTTGACTTTTTAATTAAAAAACCCTAATTTGAACCTTTGACTTTGTTCATTTCTGAGTTCTTATTAATGAATCATGATCAACCTTTGATCAAATGATGGATATAACCTCAAATACTTGTGTTGACCAAAATTCTTGAAGTTTGACTATATTTTGACTGTAGTTGACTTTTAGGTCAACATAGTTGATTGTTGATCATCTGAACCATTGACTGAATAATCTTGTGATCCAAAGCTTAATAATTGGCCTGGAGATGCTTTGAGATATATGAGATACCTTGAGGTCCATTTGAGGCCTTAGATATTCAAACTCCTTTGATACAATGCAAACCCTAGTTTTGGAGATCCTGGATTAGGAGGAGTTTTGTCTGGTAGAGCCCTGAGTGCTCTTGGGCAATTGAGGGACCTTTGATTGAATATAAGAGGGAAAATTTTGGGGTATGACAGCTTCCCCTGTTCAATCTTCCTAAACCTGAAGAGGTAGATAGGCACGTCTGCCTATCGTGATCTAAAGGTAGAAGAGGATTGAATACTGAATGCCCTGAAATTTGCACTTGCTGGGAAGAAGTTTCGTGAGAGATGGGCTTAAAGATGCCATCCAAGGTAAATACCCCCTTTTTTTAGAATGTGAAGCAGATGCTTTTTGGAAGGAACCACGTATTTTGATTGTAGCATGGCCTAAAAAGGCAACCTTAATTTTATGCAATGTCATGATGCATGTGATATATGATGCAGTGAGCTTCTCAAAATAAATGAGAGCAATGTATGTATAGGCATTATGTTTGAATGAGGTGTGTAATTGAATGATGCATGACTGTTAGCTATGTGAGTTGAAGTATGTTAGTAACTTTGGAAAAGAAGAAAAATAAAACCCTTGTTTGTTATCGGTGAAGTTTTGAAGAAGATCACTGTCGAGGTACTAACGTGATGAATAAACCCAATTAAGGAACCCTTTGAAAAACCTTGTTGGAAAACCCTTTGTAGATCATTATCGTGAAACCGTTTTGTAAAACCCTTTGTAAAACCCTTTTGTAAAATCCTTTTGTAAAACCCTTGTAAAATCCTTTGTCGTAAAATAGTTCACTTGCCACGCCAGCTTACCTACACCAAAGTTCCTGGAAAGGACGAGAGATGTATGGACACCACTATGTGGTTGAAGCGCATTAGTGACTCCGTATAACAATCTTTAATCAGGGAAAATAAATCCTTATTTGCTGTCGGAGATGATATTAACTAGCGAGAAGATTTGAAGAAGATCACTGCCGAGGGACTAACGTGATGAATAAACGCAGGTAGCAATAATGAGGGTTCGCCGTTTATTGTGTAGAAGATAATCAACTTGTTATAGTGCTAGCAAGCTTTCGCAGTTTGTAAAGAACCCACTTACTATAGTTCTAGCAAGTCTTCGCAGTTTGTGTAACCCACTTACTATAGTTCTAGTAAGTCTTCATAGTTGGTGTAACCCACTTACTATAGTTCTAGTAAGTCTTCGTAGTTGGTGTAACCCACTTACTATAGTTCTAGTAAGTCTTCGTAGTTATCTTGGATGAGAGAGGAATCACTTGTTATAGTTCTAACAAGTTTACCTGCGTAAAGGAGTCACTTGCTATGGTTCTAGCAAGTTTACCTGCACCAAAGGAATCACTTGCCATAGTTCTGACAAGCTTACCTGCACCAATAGGAATTACTTGCCATGGTTGTGACAAGTTTACCTGCACCAATAGGAATCACTTGCCATAGTTCTGACAAGCTTATCTGCACCAATAGGAGTCACTTGCCATAGTTCTGACAAGCTTAGCTGCACCAATAGGGATCACTTGCCATGGTTCTAGCAAGCTTACCTGCACCAACGGGATCACTTGCTATGGTTCTAGCAAGCTTACCTGCACCAGAAGGAATCGTTTTCTATGGTTCTAGCAAACTTACCTGCACCAGAAGGAATCGTTTGCTATGGTTCTAACAAACTTACCTGCACCAAAAGGAATCGTTTGCTATGGTTCTAGGAAACTTACCTGCACCAAAAGGAACCGCTTGCTATGGTTCTAGCAAACTTACCTGCATAAATTTCTTTGACATATCCGCAGAATTTAGAAATATGAGAGCCAGAGACCTGGCGTTGTATATGCTTTTTGTACCAAGTTAGTGTGCAAAGCGTAGCATAGTGTGCGAAACGTAGTGTGTAATGCGTAGCGTGTACATGCCAATGATCCTGACGTTTGTACCATGTAGATGTCTTATGATGTTGACTCGAATGCTTATGCTGATGCATATGTATATATGCTAATACTGATGCAATCCCAAGATTTTATCTCCTTAAGCCTATTGAACTTGTTTAACCCATGTTTGCCCATATACCACGATTATGCTTATGCCGGCTTGGTAATGTTTATGTATGTGGATAATGCTTATGCTTATGTATATGTTGATTGATGTAACGAGTGGAACGAAATAATGTCTTCTATAAGACTACCTGAAAAGGTTTCTGGAATGGATATGAAAAAAATTAGAAAGGATAAAATTTGTCTTAAAGAGCCTACCTGAAAAGGTTGAAAGATGTCTTAAAAAAGACTACCTAAAAAAGGTTCTTGGAAAGGACGATGAATGTCTTAGTAAAGACTACCTAGAAAGGTTCTTAGAAAAAGAACGTCTTAAAGAAGACTACCTGGAGAGGTTCCTGGAAAGGATGACAATTCGTCTTAAAGAATACTACCTGAAAAGGTTCCTAGAAAGGGTCGTCAGATTTGTCTTAAAGAAGACTACCTAGAAAAGGTGTGGTGTAATGTATCAACCAATGTATGTAATGCATGACTTATGTATATTTGCATGATGCTCCAATAATAGGTTGTTGATAACCAAAGCATATAAGGTTGCTAGTCTTGTAAGGTTGTTGGATGCTAGCGCGACTTCCCAATCCCTGCTTTTGAACTTGAAGATCATAGTTAGGAGAAAGATTTTTCGGATGTTGTAAAGTGTGAGAACGCCTTTTCCTTTTGATGTGCGTCTTACCCAGGTTTGACCCTTTGAATTACTCCACGCCTTTGAATTTTCAAAGTTCTCCACGCCTTTAACCTTTTGCAATTCACACCTTTAACCTTTTGTAATTCTCCACACCTTTAACCTTTCGAGGTTCTCCATGCCTTTAACCTTTTGAGGTTCTCCACGCCTTTAGCCTTTTGAGGTTCTCCACACCTTTAACCTTTTTTGACTTGTTCACCCTATGGATTTGATATCCACTGCCCCAATATATTCGTAGAAAAGATGCCTCTGATCTCCAAGCCATGAAGGAAGTGCTCCAAGAAATAACCTTGTCATACGAATGTGAAACATATGCTTCGACGTCTAGATTGAAGGGCATGCCCTTGATCTCCAGGATATGGAGGGCTATCCATAGTGTTCTATCCATTTAAATTCCTCCCATGTTTGACATGCCCCTGATTGTTATTGCTTCGAGATGCGACCCAAGTCGATTGAACCTTAGGATAAATGCCCCTAGTTAATAGGATCTTCGATTGTATTCCTTTGTAATCCTCGGGATTTTTCCCTTGTGTAGGAGAACCCTCTAGAAGTAGTTCACCCATTCGAGAGTCTTTATCTGAAATGATCGCCCTTGATTAAACCAATTTCGAGATCTCCTTGATGCTAAGTGTATATTCGTAGATGACGTTGTACCCTTTGAGAAGTAGCTCCAATGCGATGCGTATGCAAGTTTTGAAATCGAAGTCCGTTATGAATTAGGACTGGATGATTAGAAATGAATGTTTGAAGAAACGTAGTGGTTAGAAACAGTTTTAACAACCCTAGGAGTCAGTATACCAAAATCCTGCTTAGTATGCTTTCGTAGTTAACCTTGCCTCAATTAGGACTTTTGAATGTTGTAACTTGGCCCGGTGCATGGTCTTAAGAAACAACGGATATAAGGCTCAACATTTATTTAACCCACCCCTTTCTCCTTGATGTTCTCCAAATCCAAAAAATTCGCCTAATCCAATGAATGTGCTTTGTATGTAAGAGAATCGTTTTAGTTCTGATGTTGAGCAGAAGCCTTAGTAGAGATCCAAGCACCGATAAGAAATGTTGTAAAGATCCAAGCATTGACGGGAAGCTTCGATGATTTAGCAGTCACAAGATTATCCTTTGTATTTCGCCTTTGTTTTTTTTTTCTATCCCTTATTTTTGCATGAGCCAATTCCTTTGAATTTGATCCATCGGGATGCCCTAATTTTTGCCTAAGTCATTTTTGTTTTCTTTATCAAATTTTCCATTTTGACTTAGCGGGCGCTTTCCTCCTTTTTTTTTGAATGCTCCTTTTGAAATATTGATCCTTGGATATTGAATGTTGTGACTGCCATGTTGACCTTGATTTGTAAGCTTCAACTTTGATACGTCCTCGATGATGTATTGAGGAAGAAGTTGTGAGTATTGTTTTATTGCTTCCTCATTTGTTGATGAATGCGAGGAAGAAGATGTGCTTAAACCTTTGCTTGATCCTTATGCTTGAACCTTTGCTTCAATCTTTGCTTGACCCTTTGCTTGAATCCTTGCTTGGATTGACTGATTCTCTTGACAACCAAAATACACCATTGAATTAATCGAAATCTACCCTGCCCCTGGTTGAAATCAAGATTTATTTGAAAAGTAGAAACAAACTCCAACTCCTGGCTCGAGGGGGTGACGAGGGATTAACATCCTTATATCTCCACTGTTTAGGAATTGAAACAATGCCTATACATCGTCGGCTCGGTCCTACCTTGAAAGCATACGTTTAGCGAGATTTAGTTATTTGTATTCGTCATTCTCCTTTATGTTTGTTAATAATGCTAAATTTTAAATTGAAAATAGAATAGAAGTGTGCGAGTGAAGAGTCGTAGTAGTGAGCGAATGAATTGACTCCAAAACCTGCATGGTTATCCCATTAGAATTGTTAATCCGAAGGTACAACTTTTATCCTGAGTAACACTTAGCGATCGTAGGGGTTGAAATTATGAGCATGACAAAACCTATTGATCCTAGGGACAATCTCCTTTGTAAATTTGTTGACCTTGTTTTACTCCTAAGTTCCTAGACTTGTAAAAGTAAAGGGTAACCTCGAATTCTCCTTGGGCACGTCAAACCTGTCGGGAATAAATTGTTAGCGGTGGGTTTTTGTCGTTTCGGAACTTCATGAGTTTCCTTTGACTGAACCTCTTTTGCTTTTTCTAAGGGTAGTATCACACCTTTCGCAACCTTAAGAGTTTGTAACTTGATAAAGAAAACCTATGACCCTTTTGCCCCTTGGTGGGGAGTTAACATATGTCGCCTTCCCTCCATCGTAAATATGCATCTTTGTTCAGGATATTGCCCCAGTTGGACTGACCCTTGCCCTCTAAGTTATCATAGAGCGTCCTTGTAAGTTTTGCTATGTTCTAAGATGAACCCCTTTATGACTAGATACCTCTTTAGTGTATCTATGGGGGAACTTCTTTGTTGAATTAATCCTTGCTCGATGATAACCTTTGTTGTATTTACAATCCTGTTACGAAAAGGCTTGGACTTGTGGCTGGCATGGTGAAAGACATCATTTTTTCCTTTGTAAGACCAAGCTCATTCCCAATAATTTATCCTCCTTTCTCCATAGTTTGTGATCCTTTGGTAATTTTCTTCGTGAGTCACGAGAAATCGGCTAGCACAGTAAGTATGGGTACGGGCGAAGGTAGAAATGCAAATGTAAATGTATGAAAATGCAAATGCATGCGTATGCAAAAGACTCCTCTTTTTGTGTATATTATGACTCCTTATTTGTAATGCAATGCAAACGTGCGACAGATATAACCCTAAGGATAACCTATGCGAATTTAGAGGTGACATTAGACCCCAGGGAAATCCTTGCAAGCTAGATGTTATGACGCGCCAATGGGAATCCCTTAGATTAGGGATTACGCAGAAGGTAGCAGCTGGTGGCCGTTCAAGACAGTCACGAAATCTCATGGCCGTCGAGGGGTCGTTTGTCGTGTGCTAACGAAGTTGTCCTTCGTGGGAAGGTTCTCTATGCGGAACACAACCTATCTAAGGACGATACCGGACGAAGTGAAATCCCTACAGACTAGGGATGAAAGATGTATAGATGGAGATCCAAACCCTACAAGTTAGGGGGTGCACGGGGGCAAGCATGGGGTGACCGTTCAAGACAGTCACTAGATCTCATGGCCATCGAGAGGCCAATTGACGTATGCTAACGAAGATGTCCTTCGTGCAAATAATGTGATCCTAGAAGTAGATTCCCTACTGGCTAGGGAGTGTGTAGATGTAGGCATAGGGTGACTGTTCGAGACAGCCACTAGGTCTCATGGCCATAGGGAGGCCAATTGACGTGCATGAATGGAAATGTCCTTCGTGGGAAGGACATGTTCTTGGAAACAGAATCCCTACAGGCTAGGGAACACGTAGAAAGACCTGCAGAATTAAAACACAGATATTCGTAGCATATAAATTGCAAACATTTAATAAGCACCTAAGCATAAAAGCCCTAAGTTCAAAGGTTCGGCATGACGGCTTAGGGAGTCTACCATTCCCATGGGTATGTTCTAGAAGGTCTCATGGAGCCGTTCGTAGCCTCAGAGACTTTTTGTCTCTTTGGATTTTAGAACAACTCAATTGCCCATGAGGTTGGAGTTTTATGGGTAGGTTCTCAGAGAGATATTCAACCCACTCTGAGTGGAATTATCAATAAGACTCGTAGGCGATGCAAGTCTCCCCTGGTCTTAAGGATAATTCCCACACTTATGTTTTAACCACAATTTATATATAACCCAAAATGAAATAAATCAACAAATATTCAAATAAGCAAATATTTATTTAAATTGACGTAAATAAATAAAATTGTAAATAAATAAAAAAATAAAGTTTAAATACTTAAATATTAAAAGAAAAGAAAAAAATCTAAATCCTAATCCAAAACCCTAACCCTGGCAAATTAGCCAAACCCTAAAAATTAACCAAAATCCTAAATAATTAACAAAAACCTAAACCCTGCCAAAACCTAGGAGCATAATAATTCACCATTATAGTTTTATCCCCAGCAGAGTCGCCAGCTGTAGCAACCTGCCCTAAAAATTATACTTTTAGAGTCGCCACCTATTCTACCAGGGCGAATAGGAAACCCTACGCAGTTAAGAGATTCACGGTAAGTTATTATATTCGGGTCAAGGGAAGGTTTTAGGCACCCTTAACCCTTTCCCAAGGTTTTGAATTTAAAGGCGAAGGTTTATGGCTAAAAGTTAAGGTTTAATAGCTAAGGAAATGAATAGGGCGAAAAATGAGATTTGAATGAATTGAGGTTTTGGGGGAAGGGGACTCGCCTTGTTGCCAAGTGCCTACGTACCTCCGTATGGAGGATCAGAGTCTACGTAGTTCGGGGGAGGGTTGTACGCCTTAGATTTTATATGAGGGTGTTTGAAGGTATTTTGAATTACCTTATCGTAGTTTTTGAAATTCAAAGTTTACAAGGTATTTTGAATTACCTTATCGCAGTGATGAAAATCCGTAGTTTGAAGATGAAAGAGTATTTTGAATGGCGTACAACCCTGAATTTAATTTGTTCTATTAATCGTGATGATCAATAGGTTTGATCACCATAATTAATAGATTAATAAGAATTGCTAATAATTCTAATCGATAGATTCGATTATCACTATTTAGCAAATTGAATGTATTTTAAGATTAAATTATTAAATTATCGTTACTCCTCATAATCAATAGATTTGATTAAAAATAATAACGAATTAATGAAAAAGAAATGCTAATCATTGTAACTAATAAGATGGTTAAAACCTTTTAGAAAAATAAAACCTTATTTGGATTTAATTAATTAAATAATTGATTATTAATCATCGCGACCGATTAATTCAGTCGAAACGAATAATAAATAAGATCCTAATACTTTGATAAACCTATCTAGGGTTTTTGTGATTTTTATCAGTCAAAACTGATTAAATAGATTAATCGAAATAATCGAATAATCGGGAAACAATCCTAACCCTAGTTATTAGCCTAATCCTAATTTTATTATCCTAACCCTAATTGAATAAATTAACTAAATTAAACCTACTTAACTAATATTTAATCTAAATATTTAAATAATAAAATAAATAAATAAAAAAATGTATAGAAACCTGGGCTATGATCCTGCGTTGCTGCTTATTGATTGTGTATGGTAGGACTGCAAGTTCTGGGTCGTTGGATTTGCTTCCATCATGATCCAGTGGTTGATGGCTAGAGGCGTATGATGGCCATGCATAGAGAAAGAAGCACTGGATATGTGTTTAAATATATTGTAAAAGAAAATAACATAACCTGGGGATCAAACCCAGGTAACTATGCTCCACACCAATAGACTCTTGCCAGTTACGCTGCGCTTCCATTCAGTTAATAACCATTCATGATTTTTATATTAAAACAAAAGTAACAAAGATCAAAACAATTTAAAAAGGAATCGTAGTGGGGCCCAGGGTTGTTAGCGAACCAATCATATGTGGAGAGAAGACCATACGTTGTTGACTAACCAATCGTCGCTCTTGAATGTGCAACGCGTTCTTTGACTGTCCTTGGAAATTTCAAACCACCGTGAGTGGCCGGAAAACACCATCATCTTTGATGGGTGTTTTCTTCAACCTGCAAAAATCACGAGAACTGAAGCCCTACATGAAGCCTACCCCCCTAAATCGAGGCCTGCAAACACGATGGTGGCACTCTTTTTGGCTGAAACGCTATGCAAATAGAGATACGAAGAAACAAGAACTTCGTGCCCTAGCTATGGCATTCTCATATTCCTGCGTCGAACTTCGAAAGCAATGGCTCTAAACAACTCCAAACATTAATAACAACATATATGTATGCACAAAAAACCAATTAATGTGCCATGAAACGAGAAAAACGAATTCAAGACGTTTTGCAAACCGGTGTGATTGTGCCATGAACACTTGGATCGCCTCCTGGGAGTTTCAGGATGACGTTTGGATGCTTATCATGGCTTCCAACCTCCTGAGGATTGGTTTTTAGTCTTGCCCTAGAACTTGAGAATTTTGAAATATCCTTGTATTCTTTGCGCAGCCTGTCCCCCTATTTTCGTCTGACCTTCTGAAATATATATCCTCAATGAATTAGGTCAACTATTTTTTTATAAGAAAACTTGCATTGGTATGAATATCTTTGATTGAAAATTAACTTTTAAAATTTCTATTTTTGGAACATATCTTCCTAACTCTCAAGCCAACGAATTTCCCTTGATTAATCATAATATTATACCCAATCCTTGATTGCTAAATCTGCCAAATTACATCCTTTTATACTTCTTACTATTTAAGTTATTAATTTTGACTTTTAGTGAATAAAAATCAAGATTAAGTAAAGTAAATAAAGAAAATGGATGAGTGGGCTTAGAGGTTATGGACCATGCTAGAAATAAGTTTTAGAACATGAAAAGATTGGCCCATTTGGAAGAAATTCTCAATATCCCCTTCATGCATTATCTAAAAAATTAGTCAACTTCAACAAGTCATAACTTTCTCGATTTTAATCCCATGAAGGTGATTCATGGCTCTTTAGAAAGCTTAATGTGTCCTCTAAAGGCTCTTTTTGGTTTCATCTCAATTGAGTCTTCCATGGTCAAGTTATGAGCTTTTGAAAAAGATGACTCTTGGTTGACTTTTGAAATGACTTGTAATGTCTTGGCTTATATCTCTTGAATGAAGCATTTCTGGCCTCGGCATGTGAGAGACAAAGTTGTAGATAATCCACTTTCCTTCGGAGCAAGCTTTGGTTGGGATATTTTTGATACTCCATGTGAAATTTACGGCCAGTCAAAGTTCAGTTGACTTTTTAGTTAAAAAACCCTAATTTGAACCTTTGACTTTGTTCATTTTTGAGTTTTTATTAATGAATCATGATCAACCTTTGAACAAACGATGGATATAACCTCAAATACTTGATGTTGACCAAAAGTCTTGAAGTTTGACTATATTTTTACTGTAGTTGACTTGTAGGTCAACATAGTTGATTGTTGATCATCTGAACCATTGACTGAACAATCTTGTGATCCAAAGCTTGAAAATTGGCCTGGAGATGCTTTGAGATATATGAGATACCTTGAGGACCATTTGAGGCCTTAGAGATTCAAACTCCTTTGATACAATGCAAACTCTAGTTTTGGAGATCCTGGATTAGGAGGAGTTTTGTCTGGTAGAGCCCTGAGTGCTCTTGGGCAATTGAGGAACCTTTGATTGAAAATAAGAGGGAAAATTTTGGGGTATGACAGATCCCACTGATGTTGAGGATCAAATGGTGGGCATAATTCCCATTGTGTGGAATTTGTGCCCGTTGGGTTGTATCTTGGTGATGAATAGATCAGTCAGATGGGTTTAGCCCATGTTTGGTACCACATGCATAATGTCAGTACATACATATGCATATTATTATAACATGATTGGATGAAATCCAGTGTTATATGTTGATGTTGTGTTTGATTGTGTGATAAAACTTGTTTGAAAACCTGAATATGTTTCCATTGGGTGAATGATGTACTTATGATATGTTATTATTTATGAGTTAAGAACATTTGTTAATTGTGAATGAGACTCACCCTTACATGTTGTCATTTTCAGATTGAAGTGTAGCGGCTTTGATTTTGATGAGGATAGCTTATAGGCTATTTCATTGTTAGCGTCGGTGTCATGCTCTGATATTGTAACACCGGGGACGCTAGTCTAGAGTTTATGATTATACTCGGTTTAATTGTTTTGGATTAATTTTGTTGGATTATGCATTGGTGATGTATGCTTTCCGGTTGAATAAATTTCCGCTGTGTTAAACATGAATTTGTATGTTTGGTGAACTGTCCCTAAGTGAAGCATGACAACTGAATTTATAATAATTTAATTTTATTTAAATTTTTTCATTCTTGTTTTCATGTCTACTCTGAATGATTATTATAATTGTCGCGGGGAATAGAAGGGTATTACATACCCTCATTTGATGACATGTGCACCATTGGATCATAATTTTGGCTCCAAATTCATTTACCAAACCTAATTTCATTTACCAAGCCTAACTCTAAATTACCACTAATCCCAAGCCTAAATCCTATAAATAGAGGCCTCTACCTCTTCATTTAAAAGCTTGGAAAGCCAAAAGAACTCTTGCAATTTCTCTTCTCATCCTTACCAAATCACTAAAAGCTTTCTTCTTCCATAAAAAAGTTAGTGTGCTTTAAATTGAACCTCACTAACTTTGAGATAAATCTTCATCCAAACGCTCTTTCTTCATCAATTGTTGATAGATCAAAGCATTTGGTGGTTGCTCTTGAAGAGATTTGATTCCAGTTGGTAAATTCTTGATCCACTACCATATTCCAAGATATGATCCATTGTTGTTTGTGTGTGATGCACCTTTGGTGCTACATTGATGCTATTTGATGGTGATTTGATGGTTTTTTCATGCATGATTGTATTCAATATCACAAGGTGTTTGGTTATATGTTTAAACAAGTTTTACTCTCTTTATTTGTTGTTTTTTGAAAAACTGTGCAGTGCAAATCGATTTGCATCTTGTGCAAATCGATTTACATAGTTGTTTTCTACGCAAAATTTGAAAATCTGAGTTATGCAAATCAATTTGCAGCTGACAGAATGCTTTTTTTGCCTTTTTAAACATATTTTTGGCATCTCTTCTTCCTCTACTTCATTAATATCAATTGATTTAGGATATTGATAGGTTTGAAAGAATCAGATCCATAATATTAGATTAATGATATTAACGATAATTTAAGTGATTTTATCTTAATTTTACTCCATCTTTCTTCTTCTTCATTTTATTTTGGTCGATGAAAATCTTCAACATCATTGGAATTCTTTTGGATTCTAGATGAAGATGAGATCGGTACCGATTTTCTTTTCGTGCGGTATTGCTTTCGGAGAACTATCTATATATCGTTTTTCTTGCATGCATTAGCATAAAAATTGTTGACCGGCCTCGTTGTAGGGTGACTTCTACATAAGTCACTTGGTGATCTGCTTAACATAGCACAACATTGTCCCTAAATCGAAAAAGATCCAATATGGCAGAGATTGTATGCGGTTGGTTTAAGACTTATGGAAGTTTATCGTGTATTCTCTATGATTTTATCAAGCTTCTGATGAACTTTCATTGAATTTAAACCCGGGATGATCATTCACTCACCATCGATATTCATTACTAACATTTCGATGATATACTTGACATGTTTCAAGACGGTCATCCTGCAAACAATTAACAATTGACTTTAATTTCCACACTTTATTATATTGTTCTTTATATTTTCCCTTTATACTTTCTTTTATTTTCGCCTTTATCATTCATCATGTTTATGTTTCCGCTATTTTCCCTTTGTCCATTTGGACGTATTGTTTATGTTTCTGCTATTTTCCCTTTGTCCATTTAGACGTATTATTTATGTTTCTGCTATTTTCCTTTTGTCCGTTTGGACCATACTATATTTTTGTGCTAAAACGTTAATAAACCACTTAAAACGATAAAAAACACTTAAGGCTCTATGGACTATTGGTTACTATCCCGAGCATTTTAGAGACCTGGACCTTTTAGACTTAGCACCTCTAGACCTTGTTATTCTGTTGTTATTCCGTCTGGCGTTGGGTTGTTTTGTATGCAGGTATTTCCTCGAAAGTCCTTGATGTTTAATTCCAAGGCATTGTGATAAGGAATTCATCTGTACACAGCCGTTACTCTGCCCGATTTTCGTCATAATTTTATAATGTATTCCAAAGGCTTGGTACAAGTGGTGCTAAAGATAATCAAGTGCATCTGGATCCCCAAGTGGTAATGTGCTAGTTTAGTGTTGGTAGTCCAGAGGATGGGAAATCTACCTTGACTCTTAATGTCAAGTGTTGGCTTCTTATTTTTGTCAGATCGTTCTTTCCTTAACCTTTTATTTTATGCTCTAGGATAGTCCCTTCATCTCTTGCCCCCTTCTTAGATTTTCAAAATCTTCTCTCTTTTTCAAAACCTTCTTATGTTTGCAATCTCTTTTGAAAATCTCTTAAAAATATCTTTTGCCCTTGTTAGCATTTCTTTCAAAGTTTAGACACGACTCATTATTGTAGTGAGTTGTGATACCCCACGATTTTGATATTGATTGATATGATGAAATCTTTTCCACTTGAGAGTGCTAGTGGCATACTTGTTGATTTTATCGAAGTTGGAGCCCTTCTTTCATTTTTGATGTAAAGAATCCATCTGTTCTCATGTTTAAGATCAATGGCTGAGTATTCTCTCCTATGATGATAAAGTGTTTATTCTTTTTTTAAAATCTTCCCTTTTAAGTGGAACTACATTAGCTCTGACTTCTCCATTGCACCGGGGAGGTATGTAGGCAAAAGACGTAATGTCATGCCGAGCGTATTTTAAAAAATAAAACAAACCCTTTTTCGCACACGATATCTTTTTAATAAACACATATTTTCAAAAAGATTCCTGTGGAGTACCACAGATATGAGGGGTGCTTAAAACCTTCCCCTTGTATAATCAACACGCGTACCTAAGATCTCTTTTTGTTTTAAAAATAAACTTTAGGTTTATTTCGCTCTTTTCCCATTTCCTTTGGAAACAATAAAGCGTGGTGGCAACTTTCACTGAAATAATGCGTCAAGTCAATCAATGGATTTGATCTTAGATTTTCCCCGCTACAGTAGGTAAAAGAAGAGTCACTATCAATGTTATATATCCAAAGAGAGAGAAAGGAAACACGGGGTAAAACTAAGAGAAGGAAAGAACATGGTCATTTCGACAAAGAGAAAGGGTAAGGAAGTCGGTTACGCGAAGGGAAGGTATTAGCACCCCTCACATGTGTGGTAATCCACAGGATCCACTTAAATAATTTGTTCTAATCTAAGTGTGTAAAATTATGAGTCTAAAGCCTAATGCTAAAAGGGAATGCATGCAAAAGAAAATTAAAGATTAATTATTTATTATGTCTGTGTTTTTTAACAAGTCATGTAAATAAACTTTCATCTTTCACATAAAACAAAAACAACAAAAAGAAAATTAACTTTGACTGTTGATTTTTCACTCTAACTGTTACATGCCTGAATAGTCAGTTGACAGTCAAACTGCTGACAGTACAATTCTCCGTGTTTTGTACCATCAATCAAATCAAACTTTTGCATTTCAAAATTCTAAGATTTTTGTCCTAGAAGTCTTATGAATATCACATGATTAGCAGAGACTCAGCACTGCACAAAAATCAGGTACGCTTAACTGTCTCCTACACAAACAGTCCTTGATTAGGGTTTATTGTTTTTTCAGGAGAAACAAGTTTTTGAGACCTCAAATGGATTTCATGGACCTCCATACATCTCAAAGTACCATCATACAAATTTTCAAACTTCAATTCACTCAGACGCACCGTCAGCAGCTCAAACAATCAACAGACGACCCGTTTGACCAAAAAAGTCAACAGACAGTCAAAAATGAAATTTTTTGTCAACATCCATATTTTGTCAAAGGATTCATCATTTGATCATTGGATGATCATAATTCATCAAGGAAAGATCAAAAATCAACAAAACCCTAAGATTCAAAATTAGGGTTTTCTCCTAAAAAGTCAACTGAACTTTGACTGGTCATAACTCTCTCATCCTTCATCCAAAAAATTCAAACCAAAGCTCATTTTGAAGGAAATTCAATTATCTTTCAAATGCAATTGGTCCCATGGTCATTAGGTTCACCATTTGAAAAATATGAACCAAGACATTACAGGTCATTTTCAAAGTCAACAAAAAGACACTTTTTTCAAAAGGATACACAAGGAGCATCAAAAATCATTTTGACATGAGACCAAAGACATTGGTTAGAGGACTCTTTGAGGTTTCCAAAAAGTGAAAGATCTCCTTCATATGACAAAAATTGATGGATTTACACCTTGTTGAAGTTGGCTAAATTTTGGGAAAATGCATAAAACCAACATTGCTCAAAAATGTATTTTTTCCAAATGGGGCCAAGTTTTCATGGTTCAAACATGTTTGCCATGATATTATGGGCCTCCCACGACCAAGACAAATCCCACACCATTTTTATCCATTTTTGGTTTAATTTTATCCTATTTTAAGATTAAATGAAAATGGAAAATGGAAGGATAATGGATAGCTTGGTTTCTAAGCATGAGTCATCCAAGAATCTTTAATTTTCTGCAGAAGATTGAGGTACAAGGCAAGAGCATTGAAGAGAAGCAAGACTTGGTCAACAATTCAAAGGTTTTAATATAAAAAAATCAAGAATTCAACAAAGGCAACCAAAGGCTTCTTGGCTTCAATTCTAAGCACAACATGGCTTATAAATAGCTTAGCTTACTTCACAAATAAGAGGACACGAATTCAGAACAGAATTTATACTTGTAACCATACTTGTAATCACTTAAAATTTTCAAAGAAATTCCAAATTCGAATTTTGAATTCAAGCCAGTTTCAATACAAACTAAACATTCAAACACTTTCCTCAAGTATCACTGAAACTATTCCAATCAGTTTCAAGCCTTGAAACACTCAGAATCGTCCACGACACCTCACAGTTTGCTCGAACTAAAACTTACAAAAATCTCATCACACATGCATGATTAGCAAGATGTAGATTCATATTTAAGTTTAGTTTGAGGTCCTAATCATTTCTGGAAACTTAATTGAAGTTTGGACACCTATACGAAGAACCACCATTTTAGGGTTCTTACTTTTAAATTTAGGGCTTTACGATCCATGCAAAATTATAAACTCTAAATAGTACCGTTAAACTCACGTGAACAAGACGAACCAAACCATGGCATCGCGCCAAATTTATATTGATGTTTGCTTGCATTCGCTATTTTCAACAGGTGTAAAAGGTTGGAGTTTTTACACCACCTGCAAATGAAAGGTGTAAAAGATCCATCAAGGGGAAGAAGATGATGTGTGGCGTCCTCTGATTGGCTGGAGGGCGCGCGCATGTTTTTTAAACTGACCTTGGATTCAGTGTTTTGCAGGTGTGTCACGTGCTATGGTCCCTCATGCTTTTCACCATCAGATCCATCCATCTCTCAATCCAACGCATTAAAACACTCATCCTCACCATGGACTTTATTTAATTTCCACATCTGATTACTATCTTTTTATTTTCTATTTTATTTTAATTTCTTTGTTAAATTAATTAAAAATAGTTTTAAAAATCCAAAAAATATACAAAAAATATTTTTAAGTTGCTAAAATAATATTTTATTTTCTGATATAAAATTATTTTATTTTTCTTCATAATTTGAATATTTTGTATAATTAATTAGATAATATGCATATATTTATCTTTTAATTATTTCAACCAATCAAAAAATCATAAAAAATTTGTTCTTTATATTAAATATAGTTTATATATTATAGGCTAATTTTGTACATATTTAGAATAATTTTCTCTTTAAGTTTTAATTATTTGTGTAATTATTTGTATAATTATATGATTATTTAACTTAATAATTTCAAAATCAATTTCAAAAATTCCAAAAAAATTAGTTTTGTTTTAAAATTAATTAATAAGCATTTTGAACATATTTTGAACTTAATTTTTAGGTTTGAAATTTATTTTCATCTTTTTTCCTCATTTTAATTTAATTAATCATGCATTAATTATAATTAAAAAACAATCATAAAAAACCAAAAACACTTCTTTTATTTTCTTGCAATTTAAATTCCTAGATAAATGTATAGGTTGTCAAATTCATGTAAATAGCGTAGTTTACATTTCCTGCACAATCGATGTAATAACGTAGATTTACTTTCCGCATTTTACATTTTCGCATTTTAAATTCCAGCACATATAAACTGCGTGTATGTCAAAGATTAAAATTGAACCGTTAGATCACTAACTTCAAAGATAAAATATCTGAATCCAAACACAATCACACTTGCACCTCTTAGGGTAATCCCTTTCTCATTCTTTTCAAAATCAAAATCAAATTCTATTATTTCAAACGCAAAATCGAACTTTTGTTTATATCCGGTGAAAGGATAGATTTTTAAAGGAAATAGGATAAAGACCTTATAACTTAGGGTAGACCTCCTAATTTGCTTGCTCAAATCAAAACAAACAAATCTCTCATATATCATTGTTTTTCAAAATAAAACTTTCAAAAAAAGACAATACTTTGTATATATCCAAACGAGGATCATTACGAAGTTAACGTTCTTTTTTCAAAAAACATCTTTTGAAAGATAAAAACACTTTGTATACATCCGCACAAGGATCATTACAAAGTCAATTTACAAAGGTATTTGGAACCACATACGAGCATTTCAAGGCAATCGAAAAGTAATTGAAAACAAGTGAGCTAAGCAAATTAAAGAGCCCATGGATAACCATGGATACAAAGGGTGCTAACACCTTCCCTTTGTATAACCTACCCCCTTACCCAGAATTTCTTAAAGGTCTTTTTTCTGTTTCTTTTATAAACCTTTCCTTAATTGGATAAAATAAAAGGTCGGTGGCGACTCTCTGATTTTCAAACACAAAAGCAGAAACAAAAAGAGTCAGTTCGCGTATCTCTCCACGAGAGGTATGGCAAAAAACCGAGCGCGCGACAGAACTGGCGACTCTGCTGGGGAATACTTTCTAAAAACAAAATGTTTTCAAAAGGGGTTACCTTTAGAGAATAGATCATTCCGATGTTTTCAATTGTTTGACTTGATTGCTCTATTTTTCAAAAGGTTGTTTGGGTATTTTGCTTGTGTGAAAGATTCTAACCCGAATCTCGAGATACCTTAAGTATGTGACAATAGACCAAGGAAACTGTACGACATGTACCGATACGGTTGATCTGGTAGTCACCGTTAGTGCGATACTTTGGTTTATACTGATGTCCCTTGAAAACGATCAAGGAGTATATTAGGCTTCCGAAATGTCATCAAACACTAATTTGTCTTAGAACCTTTTAGTTGAACTTGACTTATGGCCTATTAAGTGGCTAGCTTTGAAGTTGATCGAAGTTAGTTATCCTCGAGGAATATTTTGATCGGTCGTCCGAGCGCCGTATTGAGATGTTACCTCCAAGGATCATAGAACCCGAATACTATTCTAGGACAGGTTTTAACCAACTCAACTTCAGTGGGGAGGGTATCACCCATGGACTTCATGCAAGCCTTTAAACTTAAGGCTATTGTTTGATTTGTTTTCGTGTGCCACATGTTTGACATCATAACATCATAAGCATCATAAGCATATCATTTTTTCACTAATCATTTCAAGGATCAAAGAGTTTACCTTTGTTATTGCAGGTAATGGCTCCCGCCACCAGAGATTACATCCGAATCAACATCTCAAAGGTGCCATCTGAACTAAAAGACTTAGTATCAGAATTCCCCAGGAATGTTCAATTCACCGAAAAGCACGGTCACCTACTCCATTTGGTTACCTCAAAATTTGATGAAGACATGATACGGGTCCTGTTCCAGTTCTTTGATCTCGAACATCATTGTTTCACCTTTTCTGATTACCAGTTAGTACCCACCTTGGAAGAGTTTTCTGAACTAATTGGATTACCTGTTCGAAATCAATTACCTTTCACTGGTTTAGAAAGGATTCCAAAACCTGAAACCATTGCCGCTGCCTTACATTTGCGAAAGTCAGAAATCGAGTCCAATTGGGAAACAAAGAGTGGAGTTAAGGGTTTGCTTGCTAAGTTCTTAATGGAAAAGCCTCGATTACTACTAGAAAACAAAAGTTACCCAGCTTTTGAGGAGGTTGTGGCTCTTTTGATCTATGGGTTGGTTTTATTCCCTAATCCCGACCAGTTCATAAGTGTACACATTATCAATCTTTTCCTAACCCGTAACCCGGTACCAACATTACTGGGAGACATTCTACATTCTCTACACACTCGTACCATGAAGAAACGAGGAACTCTTATGTGCTGTATACCACTACTGGCTAGGTGGTTTACATTTCATCTTCCCCGATCAGTGTTGAGAAATGAACAAAGAATGCAATGGTCTCGCAGGATTATGTCTTTGTCTCATTCAGATATCCGGTGGAACAACTTCTTTCAAAGAGACATTAGTATCATTGATCATTGTGGAGAGTACCCTAATGTGCCACTACTTGGCATCAAAGGGGGCATCACTTACAATCCCTCTTTAGCTTTATGCCAATTCGGATATGCACGGAGCAACGGTCCTCATGACATGATTATCCGTGGCATTGTGTTTGATTACGAGGATGATTCCCACAGACATCGACGAAGGTTCATACATGCGTGGGGAAGTGTCTATAGAATAGAAAGCAAAACTTTGGGACAATGGAATTCTATTCCTATGGAACCTTACCTCAGATGGGTTCGGGCTCATGCTCAGAAACTCATCATGCCATATCCCGCTATTCTACCTGTGACTATTGAGCCGGAAGCCGAAGGAGACGAACCTCAAGTTATTCTACATCCGGATATGCCAACTGACCTGGAAGAGTTGCAAAAATCTTGGGCTCAACTAAAAGAGGAAAGAGATACCTTCAAAGCACACTGTCAAGACTATGAGAGAAGATTATTGGAGCTCACCGGAAAACTCCAAGAAGAGCAGCAAATCAACACATTCCTGGGTGCAAAGAGAAAGCGTCCATGGGAGACCTGAAGGATCCTTCATTTTCTTTATTTTCTGTTTTGTAAGCCCGAATGAGGCAAAAGAAAAAGAAAAAAAAAGAAGAAAAAATAATAATAAATTGTTTGACTAACAAATGTTTGTTTTTCTTTTGTTTTAACAAGACTAAACTCTAAGATCCTTGAAAACATTGCATATACATTTCATTCATTGCATATACATTTCATTCATTGCATATACATTGCATTCATACACATTGCATAACAGGCTCACATGACGGATTTCTCATCTCCTCGCTGTTTATTTCAGTCAGAAGAGATGGAATCTGAAACAAGCATCAAGAATCTCGAAGCACAGAACGCCCAAGTTCAAGTAGCAATTCTGGAACTGGAAAAGGGGCAACAAGAACTGAAAGCCCTGATAATCAAAAAGAAAAAGAAGCCCAAAGGATCTGTAGGCTTGAGCCAACTGAAAAGAAAGATCAAAATCCCAGCCAAAAAGTTCAAAAAGCCACCGATCCCTGAAATAGTCGGTGATGGTGAACAAGGAGACAATCACAGCAACCAGGGTTCTGCCAAACCCTCTCTCTCTTCTAATGAAGAAGATTATCATTTTGGAGACGAACAGGATGATGACAAGTACTAGCAGTTGGAGGAACGCATGAAAGCTATGGAGATACAAAAAATACCTGGCTTAGATTTCAATGATCTGGGACTCATCTCAGATGTTGTTATCCCTCCAAAGTTCAAAGTTCCTATCTTTGCGAAATATGATGGAGTTTCTTGCCCAAAACTACATCTGAGGTCCTATGTAAGGAAGATACAACCTCACACAACAGATAACAAATTGTGGATTCACTTCTTCCAAGAAAGTCTGTCGGGTACACAACTCGAGTGGTACTACCAGCTGGAAAGTACAAAAGTTCATACCTGGGAAGATTTAGCTGCTGCTTTTTACAAACAGTATCAATACAATGCTGATCTTGCACCAACCCGTACTCAACTAAGGGGCATGTCCATGGCACCAAAAGAAAGTTTCAAAGGATATGCACAAAAGTGGAGAGATATGGCTGGAAGGGTTCAACCACCCTTATCTGATCGCGAGTTGGTCGACATGTTCATGGGCACTTTAACTGGCCCTTTCTATAGTCATTTGCTGGGAAGCTCATCATCAGGTTTCACTGACCTGATATTGATTGGGGAACGTGTCGAAAGCGGCATTCAAAATAGAAAAATTCAAATAAGCTCTTCCTCTGGTACTACAAAAAGGCCCATTGGTGGGAGAAATGAGGTCAATACAATGCAAATTCAGAAAGGTCGCAAAAGTGAGCAGCACCAATCTGTGGGGGCAGTTCTGATCTCCGCATCTGCACCTCAAAAAGATCAACAGCCAAAATATACGCGTCGACCAGATGCGCCAAGAAGAAATTTCACCAGAATCAATATGCCAATCTCTCAGGCATTGCAGCATTTGCTAAAAGCAGATCTGATCACATTAAAAGATCCTCCAAAGAATGTCAACACTTCTTCTCCGAGTTATCGCCCCGATGCAACGTGTACGTATCACTCAAACTGTCCAGGACATGACGCAGATCACTGTTGGGCCCTAAAAAATAAAATACAAGACATGATAGATGCTGGGGAAATTGAGTTCGATCCTCCAGAAACTCCAAATGTCATCACGGCACCCATGCCAAAGCATGACAAAACTGTCAACGCTATCCTAGACACTGTTTACATCTATGATGTGACCGAATTGTCAACTCCGCTCCTCGAAGTCAAAGGAAAGCTAATCCAAGCTGGCTACTTTCCAGGTTGTGACCCTGATTGCTTTTATTGCTCATACCTGCCCAATGGTTGTGAAAATCTGAAAATGGGAATTCAAAAATGGATGGATCGCCGTATCATTATGTTTGAGAGGCTCCCTTCTATGGACGTTTTATGCGAAGTCTTTGCAAACGGGATGAGAATAGAGGATGTCTCAGTGATCTCCAGCTTACCATTCAAAATCTCTGCCAAGGCTCCTTTCAAAATTTCCGCTACACTCAAAGTGGCATCAGTAATCATTGCTAGTCCAACTCCATTTCCATACTCCTCAGACAAATCTGTCCCGTGGGATTACAACACTAATGTTTATGTCCATGGAGTTAAACAGGATACCTTGACCAAAGAGGCCCTGAATTTTACTGCTCCAACTGTTGATAACATTGTGGGTACCAGTAAGATTACGAGAAGTGGAAGGATCTTTTCACCAGAAATTTCTCCAAATGTTGCTACTTGCCCAGTCCAGGTCCCAGTTCCTAATCAATATATCGACGCTCGAGGCAAAGAGCCACAAGTTGAGCCAGTTCAAATACCGGTGGAGGTCTCTATTGAAGATCCATCGAAGCAAGAAATGGAGGAAGTATTGAAAATCATATGCAAGAGTGATTACAATATTGTCGAACAACTGGGGCACACTGCTTCAAAAATCTCAATGCTGTCTCTGTTAAAGTATTCAGAAGCTCATGCCAAAGTGTCATACCCCAAAATTTGCCCTCCATATTCCATTTACAATGATTCAAAGTTCAAGGTTCAGTTCCAAAGATTACTCACTCAAAAGTCCAGATGATCCATAGTCAACTGGTTTGACCTAAAAAGTCAACCATAATCAGAGCATAGTCAAAGCCTCCCAATTTTGGTCAACATCTAGTATATGAAGTATAACCATCTTTTGATCAAGGATTGATCATGATTCCATTAATAGAAACTCAGAGATGAACAAATACAAAAAGGTTCAAATTAGGGTTTCTTAGGAGAAAGTCAACCCAACTTTGACTGGGCATAACATTCACATGGAACATCAAAAATGCCCCACTCAAAGCCTATTTTGAAGGAAATTGGATTCTCTACAACTTTGCCTCTCACAAGCCAGGGCTAGAAATGCTTCATTTGAGAGGTATAAGGCAAAAGATTACAGGTCCCTTTCAGGTATTCTTCAAAAGCAGTTTTTTGTCAAAGAAGATATGCTCAAGATAAAAGCTCCAAGTGAAAAACATGTTCCAAAGTGGCTTGTAGAGGACACTTTGAGGTTTCCAAAAAGTATTAGAACTCCCTCATAGCTTAAAAATTGAGTGAGATATGCTTGATCGAAGTTGGGTGATTTTGAAGAACCAAATGTGAAAAAAGAAGGTTCAAATTGAGAAATTTTGCAAATGGGCCTATGGTTTTATGATACAAACTTGATCCACAAGCTATCCAAACAACATGCCACGAATTTCACCTTTTATTTAATTTATACATAAATTTTCATTTTTAAATGATTTAAAATAGTTTAATTAAAGAGAAAATCAAATTTTTTATTAAAGAAGTGCATATGGATTGATTTTAATCAGCATTTATGGCAAAATACAATGTAATTTCGTGCATATTGATTGGAGAAAAAATCAACACAAAATAGGGCCAAAATAGAAGGTTTCTATTTGAAAATAAAATCAATTTTACTCAAATGGCAAGATTGGATTCAAGAAGCATATGGGCTATTTTTTTAACCTAATTCACTCTTCTATAAGTAGTGAAGGCATGGCATAGGATTAGGGGACGAAATTCTGGGCAGAGAATTATCATCAAGAACACAAAAAAAATCACCAAAAGCTTCAATTCGGTTTTGGAGATTAAGGAAGGATTAAAGGATTCTAAGGCTTGTTACACGTTCCTTGGAACACGCTGAATCTATCTGGACCATCGCACGACTTCAACGTTCCCAGAATAACCTCCAATTGGCCAAGGTAAGTGACTTCGAAACCATGGTCGATTAGCATAATCCAAACATTCTTGTTAGCAATTAATTGCATATTTTAATTGATGATGATGCTCTGAACGTTTCTGGATTGCTTGCTTTGAGTTTTAGTGTGTGAATCGTATTCGGCCATTGGAGGCCGAATTAGGGTTCTTGATTTTGATTTGGGGGTTTTCATTAGGGCTAAAATTAGGATAAAACAAGTGCATGATGGGATTCGTATGGGTTAAACAAAGAGAATAGGACTGGTGCGAAATATTTATATGTATATATATGCTATTCGCTATTCTGCAGGTTTGTGTGCTACGAACGAAAACAGTAGCTATTTCGTAGCTATTTGATTCTGAAAGTTGTAGGTCAAGCGAGGAAGATGATGGCGTGGCTACGTCGTATTGGTCATTTTAAAATTCGCGCCAGTTTTCCAATTATTGTTTTAGTTATCATATATATTATTCAGAAAGCGTCTTTTGAACGCATATGCGCCTTAGTTGAGTTGGCAAAGAGGGGGTTTGACCTAGGGGGCGTGGGTTCGATACCCAGCTCCCTTATGTTATTTTTTTTGAATTCTCTTCTAAGATCCAATGCGCCTGCAGCCCTAGACACTACCATAGTCCCTCAAAATCTAACCCTTAAATCATCACTAAGCCAGATCCAAGGGTCCAGAATTGATCCCTATATTATGAGCCTCTATCCAGCCACATCAAATCCTAATCCTAATAAGCTAAAATATTTTTAATTAATTATTTATTTTAATTAATCTCTTTTAATATATTTATTTATGTAATAATGTTTATTTTTATAAATAAATTAGTACATGATAATAATATTAAAAATGTCAATTTATTGTTCGTTACGATTAAATCGATTAATCGCTATGGGCAATAATAATTTTAATTAAAATGTTATTTAATTAAAATATAATTAATTTCTATTTGGTTAAATGGTTTCGACTATCTTATTAGTCGCGATGATTAACCTTTCTATTTTCCATACTTCAATTCATTATTCTTTTTAATCGAATCAATCAATTACGAGGGGTAATGATTCAAATTAATTATTAAAAATTATTAAAAAAATACTATTATTCGTTATTAGTGATAATCAAATCAATTGATTAAAATTGGTAACGATACAACTTCAAATCTGTTGACTATGGCGATTGAATCTATTGATCGTTGCGGGTAATAGTGCTAAATCAAATCAGGGTTGTACGCCCACGTCCTAAAACACTTCTCAAACCTTTCAAAACCACAATATTCGACTAGGGATTTTCATCCTTATCAATTAGACAATTCAAAAACGCTTTTCAAAGCACAAACAGTTTCAAACACCTTCAATTCTAATCCTAAGGCGTACAACCCTTGCCCGAACTACGTTGACTCTGATTCTCCATAAGGAGATACATAGGAACTTGGATAACCAAGGCGAGTCCCCCTCCCTAAAATCTCAATTTTTCCCCTATTCAATTCCTTAGCCATAAACCTTTATCTTTGAAATGTTAGCCTTTAGGAAAGGGTTGAGGGTGCCTAACACCTTCCCTCGACCTGAATATAGTATCTTACCCTGATCTCTTAACTGCGTAGGTTTACTATTCGCCCTAGTAGAATAGGTGGCGACTCTCTAAGCTATAAGTTTTTAGGCAGGTTGCTACAGCTGGCGACTCTGCTGGGGACAACTTAATAGTGAATACTATGCTCCTATAGGTTTTATCAGGGTTTAGGTTTGGCGCATTTTAGGGTTTGGCAAACTAGCCATTTTTAGGGTTTGGGGAGGTTCATCTTTTTAATAAATTTTAAATCATTTGTTTATTTTTATTTGTTTTTGTTTTCCTGGAATGTTCATTTGCCTGCCTTAAAATGTTTGATTATATATTATATGCATTGCTGGTATTTTCTATGTTGTGTTAAACCCTAAGTGTGGGAGTTAACTTTGAGATCAATAGGGGAGTATGAATCGCCTACGAGTCTCATTGATAACTCCACTCGGAGTGGGTTGAGTATTCGGAAATGTCCAAAACGAGGCTTGACTTTGTTGAGGGCTGGACTGGATACTTGGCTGATCTCTCCGAGAACCTACTCCAAAAATTCGAACCTCATGGATAAAATGAGTCGTTCCAAAATCCGAAGAGACAAAAAGTCTCGGAGGCTACGAACGACCCCATGAGACCTTCTAGAACACCCCCTATAAAAAGGTTGGCTCCCAAGAGCCGCTACGTCGAACCTATGAACCTGTATTTCTTGAAATATTATGATCTGATTTGCATTTTTGTTATGTTCTTGTTTGTCCGTTGCTATATCTTTGTGTTTGCATGCATCATTCCTCATCTGCATTCTTGCATCATGTCTTATCCAAAAAAGATATAAAAAAAAAGATTTTATCCATAGATGTGGGTAAAGGCATCAATACAAACAAAGCATATCATGCATGACATACACATCATTTTCATGGCATTAAGAGAGGATTTCTCTTCTATCTCCAGAGCAAGGAACCATTGGGAAGGATAACCTAACATCCCGACCGTCTTATCAAACCAGATTTCAGCAAAAGAAATCGATGGAGCAGCTAGAACAAAATCAAACTGCCCTTCGTGAAGATGTGGATCAACTAAAGGTTAGTATGGAAGAGGTTAAAGGAGGTATGGCTCAGATGTTAGAATTCATGAAGGCCCTCAGGGACGAGAAAGAAAAAGCAAAAGAGGTTCAGTCTAGGGATACCCTGGTTCAGGATGAGATCCCCAACGACGAAAACCCGCTGCTAGGATTTGTTCCAGGCTTTGGCCCTGCTAAGGACAGACCTCAAGTCCGATCTGTGAGGAGAGCTATCCAATTCCAAGAGAAAGGAGAGACCTCCCAAGAAGGATTTCTCCCTCCTCCACAAACCAAAGGGGCAACCCGCACAGTTCGCATTCCTGCTAACAATATCCCTAAGGATGATGATTACCTGGAGCAACAATACGGAGTGCAAGAGGTGGACAACTCAGACCAAGCACCTCAGACACAACAGTCTATTCCTAACTCTGAGGAAGACTCCAAGGACAGTGAACAAATCAAGGCGCTGGAGGAGAGACTAAAAGTGGTAGAAGGATATGATGTCTTCGATGTGGATGCCTTCGAAATGAGTTTGGTCTCAGACTTAACTATCCCTCGCAAATTCAAGATTCCCGACTTCGAGAAATACAAAGGACTCACATGTCCGAGGAATCACTTGCGCATGTATGTGCGAAAAATGGCTGCCTACGCCCACGATCAAAAGCTAATGATACATTTCTTTCAAGAAAGCTTAAGCGGAGCATCTATTGACTGGTACATGCAATTAGAGAAGTCTTCTGTCCGAAGCTGGAATGATCTGGCCAACACCTTCTTAAAGCATTACAAGTACAACTTGGACATGGCACCCAATCGGATGCAATTACAGAATATGTCACAAAAGAAGGATGAATCGTTCAAGGAGTATGCCCAAAGGTGGAGGGAAATGGCTTCTCGAGTCCAACCTCCCTTGATGGAAAAGAACTGGTGGACATATTTATGAGCACCTTGCAAGGACCGTACTACGACAAGATGGTCGGAAGCATATCTTCAGGGTTCTCGGACTTGGTAGTCATTGGTGAGAGAATTGAAAATGGAATAAAAAATGGGAAGATACAAGGGGCACCCTCAGGTTCCTATCACACAAAGAAGTCATATGACGGAAAAAAGGAACCCACTACTGTTGGAGCAATCCTGGTTAATCAGACACCGACACTACAACAGAAGGATCAGCAAAAACAACAGGGTGGCCAACGCCCCTGGAGGTCCAAGCCAAAATGATCGTTTACCCCATTGCACATGCCGCTGTCTCAAGCTCTGCAACATCTGCTCAGTCAGAACTTGGTTACTCTTCTGCCTCCATACTCAGCTCCGGCTAACCCCGCTCCCGGGTACAAGCTTCATGCTAGGTGCGCTTATCATTCAGACAGTCCTGGTCATGATACAGAGGATTGTGGGCCGTTGAAGCACAAGATACAAGATTTAATTGAAGAAGGGCTCATTGAGTTCGAAGATCCTAGCAAGTCTAAAGCCATAAGTGGCTAGAAGGAGGATTTCTTAGATCATTAGTTTTGTTTTCATTCGCAATTTCTTTCCGTTTGTTTAAACATTAGTCTTATGACATATGCTATGTACTTTACAACAATCATTAATGCATTGCTTACGTTTGTCTTGATTCATTCCTAGTGTTCTCACTATATTTAAAACTGTGTTTTTACTCGGTTTTCTTCTTTGTGATATTCAACTCTCGATTAAAGTCGTACACCTTTTGAGGGAGAATGACGAAAACGATACCACAATTTCATACACTACGCTTTCGAACAGACCATGTTGACGATGTACATGCATTTGTTCAATTCCTAGATAATGGAGATATAAGGATGTTAATCCCTCGTCAACCCCTTTGAGCCTAAGGAAGTAGGAGTTTTCCTTCATATAAAATAAAACCCTTAATATATAACCTGGGGTAGGGTAGCTGCTCAGTTAACTTAATTATTCCAAATTGTTCCTTTGAACATAATCACCGATGGTTCCCCATCATCATCATTAAATCCGGCAGTCAATATCCATGAAAGCAATACAAGAGCCTGCTAAGTCAAAACCTATTATGGAGACTTAGGAAAAATTGGGGCATCCCGCTGACTGTAGTTTTAAAATGAACAGTTCAGGCAAGAGTCAGGGATAACAAAGTCAAAAGAGGTCATTATATACCTCGACAAAGATATTACAAGGAAAAGGACTGCCTTTGCAAATAAACTTTTGGTTTTTGAACCATCATATTACAATTCCCAAAGTCTTTTGGAACTTAAACGCATAGTTAACTGAGTGTAGGACTGGAGAACATCACGAAGATGGGGATTGGGTACAAATAAACTTTGAGCCATTATCCTTTGTTTCTTAAAACCGTGAACCAGGCCACGTTACAACCCTTAAAAGACCTAACTGAAGCATGGTTAGTTCGAAAGCATACCGTTACCAAAGGTATCCCAACTCCTTAAGGTCTACTATAACTCTCGAGTTGATATCACTTTCTTACTAAAAAAAAAACTTTGTTTTACTCAAAAATGTTTTTAAACTTTCAAGACAGACATATGCATTCGCATCTTATGAATTCCATTATAAAGTACACTTGTCTATATAGATTTAAATGTTAACATCAGGGAGAAGTTGCATGGAGCATGGCTAATGACTAAAAATCCTACCGACAGACGAAATAGCTTTCAAAAAAGAAGCTTATCAGAAGAAGAAACATCTCTTACACACGACCGGGATGGCCAATGTGTACACAGGGCATAACCCGTCATTATCCCATTTACATGGGGCAATCTAATCAAGATCCATGGGATCTCTCAAGGACGCTGAATAGCCCATGGGGCAAGCCCATTACCTGGGGACACGTTGCAAAGTTCACTCAGTGACAGATGGTGTCAATGCCACTCTCACATCCTTTTCAGGAACCTTTTTAGGATATTTCTCAATCTGTCCATATAGTCTTCTCTAAGACATGTTCAAATACTTTTTACCCTTTCTAGGAGCCTTTGTCAGATAGTCTTTTTAAATATCCATCTTCTTATCCTCTCTATTTTCAAACCCTTTCAGAAAGTCTTCTCTAAGACATTTTCCTTTCTAAGAGCCTTTTCTAGGTAGTCTTCTGTAAGACATCTCTTAACTTTTCCAGTTAGTCTTTTAAGACATATTCAAACTTCTCTTATGCTTCCAAAAACCTTGTCAAACTTTGTTTAAAGTACAGAGTCTTCTCTAAGACAGTTCACCATCCTTTCTAGGGTGATCTTCTTCAAGATGTTTTTCCTAAGTTTTGTTTAAAACCCCACATTCCTTAAAACAATCTTTATCCTCTATAGGAGCATTTTTGACCCTCTGCACAAACACATCCCTTTGAGCTTTGTTTAAAGCGCAATCTTGTTTAAGACAATTTCCCATTCTTTCCAAGGACCTCTTCAGGTAATCTTATAGAAGACATCATCTCATTCTGAGTACTCAGCAAAATCACTGTCCATCGGACGCAACCGAAACGCAGGACTCATTCTGAAAAGCATCTGCTTCACATTCAAATCAACACCTACAATCAAGAATCCTATTGACTAGGGGCATATCTTTCAAGAATTCAAACACAAGGAGCATTGTTGCGTAACTGATCTTCCCACGCCTGTACTATTTACGTCCCGCAGTGTGGGATCGGCATACATGCATAATTCTCATTTATTTTGAGAATCTCATTACATGACACATGCATCATGACATTGCATAAAACTAACGCTGCCTTTTCAGGTCACTTCATATTCAAAAGGATGTTATCATCCAATTACAGTGCAAATACGATCGTATCAACGATTCAATCTTAACAGATACAATTCCAATACCTTATTCCAAGTCTTTCTTCAAAGACAATCCAGAAGCAATCAAAGAATTTCTTACCTCTCCAGGTAGTCTTGTCCAAGACAATTATCCTAATCTTTCCAAGCAGTCTTGTTTAAGACATATCCTAACCTTTCTAGGCAGTTTTGTTTAAAACATTCCACGACCTTTATAGGAACCTATATAGGTAGTTTTGTTTAAAATGCTTCGTATCTTTTATAGGAACCTTTCTAGGTAGTTTTGTTTAAAACGTTCCACGACCTTTATAGGAACCTTTCTAGGTAGTTTTGTTTAAAATATTTCATGTCCTCTATAGGAACCTTTCTAGGTAGTTTTGTTTAAAATGTTTCATGTCCTCTATAGGAACCTTTCTAGGTAGTTTTTTTTAAAACATCTTATGTCCTTTATAGGAACCTTTCGAGGTAGTTTTGTTTAAAACGTATCGTTCCCTTTATAGGAATCTTTCTAGATAGTTTTGTTTAAAACGTATCGTTCCCTTTATAGGAACCTCTCTAGGTAAGTCTTGTTTGAGATATCCCGTATCCTATCTAAGAGCCTTTCCAGGTGAGTCCTGTTTAAGACATACTGTAACCTGTCTAGATAGTCCTGTTTAGGACATTCCCTATCCTTTCAAAAAAAAACCTCTCCAGGTTTCATATCTTTTTAAAGAGCCTTTCTAGGTGAGTCTTATTTAAGACATATTATGCCTTTATAGGTAGCCTTCTTAAAATGCTTATCCAATCTTTTCTAAGACACACTTATTTCTTTTAAATAACTCTTCCGTTAATCTTCTCTAAGACATTCTTCCTAAGCGTTGTTCAAAGCCTAAGCTTCTTCGCAACAACCTTCAACATACCCTATTCAGGAACCTCTTCAGGTGGTCTTATGTAAGACATTACTTCCTCTCTCCTCAGATACAATCAAATGATCCAGGTCTGAAAAGCATATGCTTTAGACGAGTACCCTGCCAGGCAAATAAGTGGCATCTGTGAGCCCATATCCCACAAAACTTCTTCCAGACGCAAGCAAATTTCAGGGCATTTCAGTGTCCAATCATCTTCTACCTCTTCAGGTTCAAGAAGATTGAACAGGGGCTGCTTTCATACCCCAAAATTTGCCCTCCATATTCCATTTACAATGATTCAAAGTTCAAGGTTCAGTTCCAAAGATTACTCACTCAAAAGTCCAGATGATCCATAGTCAACTGGTTTGACCTAAAAAGTCAACCATAATCAGAGCATAGTCAAAGCCTCCCAATTTTGGTCAACATCTAGTATATGAAGTATAACCATCTTTTGATCAAGGATTGATCATGATTCCATTAATAGAAACTCAGAGATGAACAAATACAAAAAGGTTCAAATTAGGGTTTCTTAGGAGAAAGTCAACCCAACTTTGACTGGGCATAACATTCACATGGAACATCAAAAATGCCCCACTCAAAGCCTATTTTGAAGGAAATTGGATTCTCTACAACTTTGCCTCTCACAAGCCAGGGCTAGAAATGCTTCATTTGAGAGGTATAAGGCAAAAGATTACAGGTCCCTTTTAGGCATTCTTCAAAAGCAGTTTTTTGTCAAAGAAGATATGCTCAAGATAAAAGCTCCAAGTGAAAAACATGTTCCAAAGTGGCTTGTAGAGGACACTTTGAGGTTTCCAAAAAGTATTAGAACTCCCTCATAGCTTAAAAATTGAGTGAGATATGCTTGATCGAAGTTGGGTGATTTTGAAGAACCAAATGTGAAAAAAGAAGGTTCAAATTGAGAAATTTTGCAAATGGGCCTATGGTTTTATGATACAAACTTGATCCACAAGCTATCCAAACAACATGCCACGAATTTCACCTTTTATTTAATTTATATATAAATTTTCATTTTTAAATGAATTAAAATAGTTTAATTAAAGAGAAAATCAAATTTTTTATTAAAGAGGTGCATATGGATTGATTTTAATCAGCATTTATGGCAAAATACAATGTAATTTCGTGCATATTGATTGGAGAAAAAATCAACACAAAATAGGGCCAAAATAGAAGGTTTCTATTTGAAAATAAAATCAATTTTACTCAAATGGCAAGATTGGATTCAAGAAGCATATGGGCTATTTTTTTAACCTAATTCAGTCTTCTATAAGTAGTGAAGGCATGGCATAGGATTAGGGGACGAAATTCTGGGCAGAGAATTATCATCAAGAACACAAAAAAAATCACCAAAAGCTTCAATTTGGTTTTGGAGATTAAGGAAGGATTAAAGGATTCTAAGGCTTGTTACACGTTCCTTGGAACACGCTGAATCTATCTGGACCATCGCACGACTTCAACGTTCCCAGAATAACCTCCAATTGGCCAAGGTAAGTGACTTCGAAACCATGGTCGATTAGCATAATCCAAACATTCTTGTTAGCAATTAATTGCATATTTTAATTGATGATGATGCTCTGAACGTTTCTGGATTGCTTGCTTTGAGTTTTAGTGTGTGAATCGTATTCGGCCATTGGAGGCCGAATTAGGGTTCTTGATTTTGACTTGGGGGTTTTCATTAGGGCTAAAATTAGGATAAAACAAGTGCATGATGGGATTCGTATGGGTTAAACAAAGAGAATAGGACTGGTGCGAAATATTTATATGTATATATATGCTATTCGTTATTCTGCAGGTTTGTGTGCTACGAACGAAAACAGTAGCTATTTCGTAGCTATTTGATTCTGAAAGTTGTAGGTCAAGCGAGGAAGATGATGGCGTGGCTACGTCGTATTGGTCATTTTAAAATTCGCGCCAGTTTTCCAATTATTGTTTTAGTTATCATATATATTATTCAGAAAGCGTCTTTTGAACGCATATGCGCCTTAGTTGAGTTGGCAAAGAGGGGGTTTGACCTAGGGGGCGTGGGTTCGATACCCAGCTCCCTTATGTTATTTTTTCTGAATTCTCTTCTAAGATCCAATGCGCCTGCATCCCTAGACACTACCATAGTCCCTCAAAATCTAACCCTTAAATCATCACTAAGCCAGATCCAAGGGTCCAAAATTGATCCCTATATTATGAGCCTCTATCCAGCCACATCAAATCCCAATCCTAATAAGCTAAAATATTTTTAATTAATTATTTATTTTAATTAATCTCTTTTAATATATTTATTTATGTAATAATGTTTATTTTTATAAATAAATTAGTACATGATAATAATATTAAAAATGTCAATTTATTGTTCGTTACGATTAAATCGATTAATCGCTATGGGCAATAATAATTTTAATTAAAATGTTATTTAATTAAAATATAATTAATTTCTATTTGGTTAAATGGTTTCGACTATCTTATTAGTCGCGATGATTAACCTTTCTATTTTCCATACTTCAATTCATTATTCTTTTTAATCGAATCAATCGATTACGAGGGGTAATGATGCAAATTAATTATTAAAAATTATAAAAAATACTATTATTCGTTATTAGTGATAATCAAATCAATTGATTAAAATTGGTAACGATACAACTTCAAATCTGTTGACTATGGCGATTGAATCTATTGATCGTTGCGGTTAATAGTGCTAAATCAAATCAGGGTTGTACGCCCACGTCCTAAAACACTTCTCAAACCTTTCAAAACCACAATATTCGACTAGGGATTTTCATCCTTATCAATTAGACAATTCAAAAACGCTTTTCAAAGCACAAATAGTTTCAAACACCTTCAATTCTAATCCTAAGGCGTACAACCCTTGCCCGAACTACGTTGACTCTGATTCTCCATAAGGAGATACGTAGGCACTTGGATAACCAAGGCGAGTCCCCCTCCCTAAAATCTCAATTTTTCCCCTATTCAATTCCTTAGCCATAAACCTTTATCTTTGAAATGTTAGCCTTTAGGAAAGGGTTGAGGGTGCCTAACACCTTCCCTCGACCTGAATATAGTATCTTACCCTAATCTCTTAACTGCGTAGGTTTCCTATTCGCCCTGGTAGAATAGGTGGCGACTCTCTAAGCTATAAATTTTTAGGCAGGTTGCTACACAAAGCTCTGATGAAGTTCCTGAAAGCTGCGCATGTGCCTCAAGAGATTTCAGTCGATCAATTTGAAAATTGTGTTGCCAATCTAACAGTGACCAATGGCCTCGGTTTCTCTGATGTTGATCTAACCCCTGCTGGAAAGAATCACAATAAAGCCCTACATATCTCCATTGAATGTAATGGCACCACTCTATCTCATGTGCTGGTAGATAACGGTTCTTCTTTGAACGTGTTACCAAAAACAGTACTGGAAAAGCTTGACTTCGAAGGAGTTGTGTTACAACCAAGCGATGTTGTGGTAAGAGCCTTCGATGGGTCAACAAGAACAGTGTACGGAAAGGTGAATCTCCCAATCAGAGTGGGCTCTCAGATCTTTGATTCTACCTTTTACGTAATGGAAATTCACCCAGCATATTCCTGTTTGCTAGGACGCCCTTGGATACATGGGGCAAATGTTGTAACTTCTACCCTGCATTAGAAGTTGAAATATCCAGTAAAAGGAAAGATTGTCATAGTTCATGGCGAAGAGGAATATGTGGTTAGTCACCTGAGCAATTCCAAATATGTTGAGTTGGATGACGAATTCATCGAAACTCCCTACCAATCTTTTGAGGTGGTCTCTCCAGATGTCTCTACTACCAAGCATATTTCTGCTACTCCAACTACAACTATGGCTTCTCTCAAAGATGCCAAAGCTGTGATCGAAAAAGGTGATTGCACATTATGGGGACAGCTCCTCGATATACCTTACAAGTCCGACAAGCTAGGCCTGGGCTATGATAGTGGAAATCAAAAGAATGATCAAAGTCCTTGTTCTGGAGGATTAATGTCACATTTCGTCAGCCAGGGAGTAAACACCATTGAAGACAATGGAGTGTTCTTGAACCATATCATTCAGCCATATCCAGATGAAATTCCACCCATTTCCATGGGAATGTGGAATACTTTGGGAGATCCAAGCGGCGGATATAATTATCAATACACCGCACCTCAGAATTCTTTTATTGCTATGGAAGATATTACCCCAACTGGATGGGGTGATCAATTTGAAAATGACAAAAGTCTCACAAGTCCCAGCACTCAGCAATATCAAAATCCACCTAAAGAAGTTTGGGATACGCTAGGAGAGCCAAGTGGCAAATATGACTTTATGGTGAATTATTCCGCTCCTCCGAGCTCACAAATCGCCATGGAAGACATTATCCCAACTGGATGGGATGAACATTATGATGACAATTTTACCCCTGAAAACACCAGGGAAACACCAAATAACGAGGGTTACTTTCTGTCACAGTACACTACTCAGCAGACTGCACAAGTCTCCCTCAAAGACATCATCCCGACTGGATGGGACGGCCTTATCGAGTATCTCGCTCAGCCAACAGAGGTACCTCAACCTGGATCCTCATATCCAACAGATCATCTTACTTATCCCGAAAGATCACTGGCTCATTTCCCCACCAATGAAATCAATGTTGTGGGAGATGAAGAAGACAACTGCAACTGGAACAGCTGGATACTCCCTGCTCACAACAATAGATTGAACAACTGGAAAACTGAGGATGTGATCTCCTTCGATCAGGAGTAAATGCAATTTCCTGTTTTCTTTGTGTATATTGTGCAAAGATAAAAATGGTTCCTGTACTATCGAACCATGAGCTTGAAAGCCGTGTGCCTGGCCCGAAGCACACTAGTCCTTTTATAAGGGTTTATCATATCATGAGCATGTGCATTCATTAAAATCATGGGACGTTTGCATATTCAAATTTTGTGATCCTTTTTCTTTCTTTTCTTTTCAAATAGCTATGTTTTCTTACACACACTCACAAATAAAATGCAGATTCACATTCACGTTGGATCCAGTCGATAACGATTCTGCTATTGCCCGTCATGACTTTGAAAATCTGATCTACCAAACTGAGGACGAAAGTGAGGAAGATTGTGAAGTACCAAGAGAACTTGCAAGGCTGCTAGAACAAGAAGAGAAGGCTATACAGCCTCATGAGGAACCAATTGAGGTTATTAACCTGGTCAGCAACGAAGAAAAGAAAGAAGTCAAAATAGGGGCTGATTTAGAAAACAGTGTCAAGCAAAGACTGATTCAAATGTTGCAAGACAACGTCGAGATATTCGCCTGGTCCTATGAAGATATGCCAGGCCTTGACACGGACATTGTGGTTCATCGCCTGCCAATCAAAGAAGGTAGCATTCCAGTCAAGCAGAAACTACGAAGGAGTAGGCCTAATATGTCAAAAAAGATCAAAGACGAGGTTGAAAAGCAATTCAATGCCGTCTTCCTGAAAGTTGTAAGTTATCCTCCTTGGATAGCTAACACTGTGCCCGTACCTAAAAAAGACGGGAAAGTCAGAATGTGTGTAGACTACAGAGATCTAACCCTGGCAAGCCCCAAAGATGATTTCCCTTTACCTCACATCGATGTACTGGTTGATAATATCGCACAATGCAAGGTATTCTCCTTTATGGATGGATTCTCAGGGTACAATCAAATCAAGATGGCACCCGAAGACATGGAAAAAACAACCTTCACAACACCCTGGGGAACCTTTTGTTACAAAGTAATGCCCTTTGGTTTAAAGAACGCAGGAGCAACCTATCAACGTGCAATGGTAGCTCTATTTCATGATATGATTCATCAGGAGATAGAGGTGTATGTCGATGATATGATTGCAAAGTCCAACACCGAAGAAGAACATCTGGGTCATCTACACAAGCTGGTTGACAGACTCAAGAAATACATGTTGCGACTGAATCCAAATAAGTGTACCTTTGGAGTAAGATCCGGCAAACTCTTAGGTTTCATCGTTAGTAGCAAAGGTATTGAGGTTGATCCGGCCAAGGTCAAAGCCATTCAAGAAATGCCTATACCCCGTACTGAGAAACAAGTCAGAGGATTCTTGGGACGTCTGAATTACATCGCCCGATTTATTGCCCACATGACCACTACTTGTGTGCCGATCTTCAAACTGTTGAAGAAAGATCAAGTGGAAAGGTGGAATGACAAATGCCAGTTAGCCTTTGACAAAATCAAAGAGTATCTCCAAAAACCGCCAATCTTGCTACCACCTGTGGAAGGAAGACCTCTGATAATGTACCTAACTGTGTTAGAAGATTCAATGGGGTGTGTACTGGGGCAACATGACGAGTCCGGCCGAAAGGAGCATGCAATCTACTATCTTAGCAAAAAGTTTACCGATTGTGAAACAAGATACTCACTACTCGAAAAAACTTGCTGTGCCTTAGCATGGGCGGCTCGCCGACTAAGACAGTATATGCTAAATCACACCAATTTCCTAATCTCCAAAATGGATCCTATCAAGTACGTGTTCGAAAAACCTGCTCTCTCTGGAAGAATAGCAAGATGGCAAATGATCCTAACAGAATATGACATTCAATACACTTCACAAAAAGCAATCAAAGGAAGTATGGTAGCTGATCATCTGGCTCATCAAGCAGTGGATGATTATCAAGCATTGAACTTTGACTTCCCAGACGAGGACATTATGCTAGTCAATGACTACAAACAACCAGGACCAGAAGAAGGACCCGAGCCAGGATCCCGGTGGACTATGGTCTTTGACGGAGCTTCTAACGCACTTGGCAATGGCATCGGAGCTGTGATCATTTCTCCTGCAGGAGGTTATACACCATTCACTGCCTGATTATGCTTCAACTGCACTAACAATATAGCCGAGTACGAAGCATGTATTCTGGGTCTCAAAGCTGCAATCGATCTAAGAATCAAGTTCCTAAAGGTCTACGGAGACTCGGCCTTGGTAATTTACCAGGTCAAAGAGGAATGGGACACGAAGCACCCGAATCTAATTCCTTATAAAGAATATGTGCTGAGTCTGATTCCTTATTTCGAAGAAATCACTTTTGAACACATCCCACGCGAGGAAAATCAACTAGCTGATGCCTTAGCTACCATGTCATCCATGTTCAAAGTCAGGTGGGACAATGAGGCGCCGATAATCACCATTTACAGACAAGATGAACCATCCTATTGCAATGAGATCGATGCCGAAGGAACAGAAGAAAAACCATGGTTCCATGAAGTAAAAAGATATCTCGAAGCTCAGGAGTACCCTGAAGGGGCGTCCATCAACGACACAAAGTTTCTAAGGAGGTTTGCCGCCAAATTCTTTCTAAGTAATGGAACCCTATACAAACGCAACCATGACTCAACTTTACTTCGTTGTGTAAACAAGAAGGAAGCAGAACGGATTATGGAAGACATACACGATGGTGCCTTTGGTACTCATTCAAGTGGACATACAATGGCTAAAAAGATCCTAAGAGCAGGTTATTACTGGTCTACCATGGAGACGGACTGTCATCATCATTCCCGAACCTGTCACAAATGTCAGATATATGCAGACAAGGTACATGTACCTCCAGTTCCGTTAAACGTCCCGACGGCTCCTTGGCCTTTTGCAATGTGGGGTATTGATATGATTGGAGAAATCAAGCCCACTGCCTCCAACGGACATCGCTTTATCCTGGTCGCCATTGACTACTTCACAAAATGGGTAGAAGCAGCTTCTTTTGCTTCTGTCACCAAGAATGTTGTGGCCCGGTTTATCAAGCACAATCTCATTTGTCGGTATGGCATCCCTGAACGGATCATCACAGACAATGGCACAAATCTAAACAACAGAATGATTACTGAACTTTGCACACAATTCCAGATCAAACATCATAATTCTTCTCCATATCGACCAAAGATGAATGGCGCAGTGGAAGCTGCCAATAAAAACATCAAGAAAATCATACAAAAAATGACAGTAACCTACAAAGACTGGCATGAGATGTTACCTTTTGCTCTTCATGGTTATCGCACATCTGCGCGTACTTCAACAGGGGCAACTCCATTCTCTTTAGTCTATGGTATGGAGGCAATTCTTCCAATTGAAATTCAAATCCCTTCCCTAAGGATTATGAGAGAAGCCGATCTAGACGAAGACGATTGGATTCAGACCCGGTTAGACCAGATAAACTTGCTTGATGAGAAAAGGCTCGCAGCTATTTGTCATGGTCAATTGTACCAGAAGCGCATGATCAAAGCCTTCAACAAAAAAGTCAAAAGTCAAGCATACCAAACTGGTGGCTTGGTTGTCAAACGCATCATCTTACCACAAGGTGATCCCAGAGGCAAATGGACTCCCACCTACGAAGGACCATTCATAATCAAGAAAATATTCTCCGGCGGTGCCATGTTGCTTACCACCATGGATGGCGAGGATTTCTCACACCTTGTGAACGCGGACATAGTCAAAAAATACTTCGCTTGAAAAGAAAAGCTCGCTAAGTTGAAAACCTGAAAGGGCAACTTAGGCAAAAAATGAGCGTCTCGGTGGATTGAAAACCCGAAAGGGCGGTCCAGGCAAAAATTAGAGACTAAATAATACTATCCCGGTAGGCTGAAAACCTGAAAAGGCAGCCTAGGCAAAAGTTAGGGAATAAAGCGTACAACTATGTTCTGTATAGCTGCCTATTCACCTTCAAGATTCAACACATCAAAGACACCGATCAGTCCAATTACTTTCTTCCAACAAGTGAGGGATGAGATGCTCGAAGACAGATTGGAAATAGCAGAATTGAAACTTGACTGGATTGTTTTCACATAGCTATTTATCTTTATAAATATTTTCCAAAGCTTTATGACAATTTCCTACTACTAGGATTTTTGTTTCCTTGAACTTATCAGCCTATCATGGCTCTTTTTCAAAAATCAATGCAGCTTAGGCTCAAAATCAACGTTTTCACTTTTTCTGTTTTGAATTCGTAAACGTCCCAATGATAATTTTGAATGAACATGTGCATTTGAATATGATTGATGTTTACTAGGAAAAACAGGAACAACATTCAGGTAATGTCCCAATCATTTGGACATCATCCCGAAACCAGCATCAGAAGAAAATCTCCAACAGAGATGCATTTCTCAGCAAATTCCTCAATAAGATTTTTCTCTCCAACAAAGTGATTCAAGAAATCTTATTCCCCAGCAAGGCTGTTCCAGATTACTATCTCCAGAAGGTGTGGTCTCCACACCAGGACTTGGTCAAATAGTGCATCGGAGGATTATGCATCTTCCTCATTCCCACTCAAAAGATCATCAACAATCACAATACCTTCATCTCTAGATGACTGACTAGCTGGGATTTATTTTCCCAATCATACATCATACATAATACATCATACATCATACATCATACATCATACATCATACATCATACATCATACATCATACATCATACATCATACATCATACATCATACGTCATACGCATATTCATACACAACATATAATATTTCATGACAAGCGCATACATAACATGCATATTTCTCCTTTAGTTAGAGAATCTCATGCATTACATACATCATGCCATTGCATATCACTAACTTGATTTTTCAGGCAGACGGATGTCTTCAACAAAAATGTTCTCAATCACATACAGTGTTCCCCTTTGAACTCTATTCAAATAAGCAGTCCTCTCAGATATAATCAAGCCAAGGATTCGTTCTGAAGAGATCTCTCTTTCCAAATCACTTATCAACTCAAAAAACAAGCAACAAAGATCTAAAGCTGATACCTCAGACGGTTCCAGAACGATCTACCATCGAAGATCTAAAGCTGATACCTCAGACGGTTCCAGAACGATCTACCATCAAAGATCTAAAGCTGATACCTCAGACGGTTCCATAACGATCTACCATCGAAGATCTAAAGCTGATACCTCAGACGGTTCCAGAACGATCAACCATCGAAGATCTAAAGCTGATACCTCAGACGGTTCCAGAACGATCTACCATCGAAGATCTAAAGCTGATACCTCAGACGGTTCCAGAACAATCTACCATCGAAGATCTAAAGCTGATACCACAGACGGTTCCAGAACGATCTACCATCGAAGATCTAAAGCTGATACCTCAGACGGTTCCAGAACGATCTACCATCAAAGATCTAAAGCTGATACCTCAGACGGTTCCACAACGATCAACTTTCAAAATCTAAAGCGGAAAAACTTTGGACAGTTCCATAACAATCATCCTCCTAGACTTAAAGCGGTAACCTTGGACGGTTCCGAAACAGTCAACACAAAGACTTTCAAATCCTTCATCAAGATATAATCAATGGATTCATTCTGATGAACAAACCATCAAACACATTTGCCAGGGGGCATCTGAAAGCCCATCCCAGGTAATGTTTCAATCTTCCAACAACATTTCTCAGACAACATTCAAAGACAAATTCCAACATCACTCCCGATGGAGGTAAGTGCAAATTTTCAGGGCATCTAAAATATTCAATCATCTTCCACCTTCAGATTTCAGACAATCTCTTCAGGTTTAAGAAGATTGAATAGGGGCAACTGTTATACCCCAAAATTTGCCCGCATCTTTTTTCAAGAAAACTTCAATCTAAAAATTAAGAGTTTCATATAATCTTGGATTTTCACATCTTGATTTATGAATACTTGATTTTTAGAATTTTTTCTTATACAGTATTTTGGCTTGCTGTTGAATTTATTCTTACGCAAACGCCAAGTACTGTTTATTGCTTCACACACGCTATTTATTTGATATTTGTTTACAGATAAATAGTACTGACGCAATTGGTACAGAATTAAATCTTTTTGCAGGCGCAGAGTCCGGACTTCAGACTGTACTGGTAAACAAGTAAATTATTACTAATTTTTGTTTCCCACTAACTTTTGTACTATATTCCATTATTTTCAAAATCTCTTTTCAAATCTCTTTTTCAAAAATCAAATCTTAACTTTATTCTACACATCTCTCTTTTTCCCAACACTATCATACACTTTCTTTCAAATCTTACTTCCACTCAAATTTTCCTTTTGTACGGAATCACTTCATTCCCCAACGTCTCTATCCTTCTTTTCATTCTATAAATACCTCTCATTTTTTCCATAAAATCTCACATCAAATTCTAAATCATTTCTCAAATTTCTACTTCATATCCATTCTCTCTTCCTCCCCGGCAAAATGGCGAAGCGGATGGAAACATGTTTTCTTATGGTCATCACCATTGCTACGGTGATCATGTCCTTCTTCTGTCTGCATAGTCCTGAAAAATGTGGACCTGCGATGGTTACACTCCCGATCATCTATTTTCTGTTGGTCATAGCATGGGTTATTAATCGTCATTCTTAAAGTTTGCCGTATCTCTTATTTTCTTAAATGTACCGTTTACTCGTCGTACCGTTCATTATAGTATGTAATGTTTGTACTGTAAGTATTAAATGTTGTACTATTTGTCATATTGTTGCTTAATTATTCAGATAATATTTTGTGTGTTTTCTGCCAGTCAAATATTTATGTTTCTGTGCATTAAATGATTTTCAGGGTTATTATCGGTAATTTTGCTCGCGTACAGTAAATATTAATTATTTATTATGTTTGTGTTTTTTAACAAGTCATGTAAATAAACTTTCATCTTTCACATAAAACAAAAACAACAAAAAGAAAATTAACTTTGACTGTTGATTTTTCACTCTAACTGTTACATGCCTGAATAGTCAGTTGACAATCAAACTGCTGACAGTACAATTCTCCGTGTTTTGTACCATCAATCAAATCAAACTTTTGCATTTCAAAATTCCAAGATTTTTGTCCTAGAAGTCTTCTGAATATCACATGATTAGCAGAGACTCAGCACTGCACAAAAATCAGGTACGCTTAACTGTCTCCTACACAAACAGTCCCTGATTAGGGTTTATTGTTTTTTCAGGAGAAACAAGTTTTTGAGACCTCAAATGGATTTCATGGACCTCCATACATCTCAAAGTACCATCATACAAATTTTCAAACTTCAATTCACTCAGACGCACCGTCAGCAGCTCAAACAGTCAACAGACGACCCGTTTGACCAAAAAAGTCAACAGACAGTCAAAAATGAAATTTTTTAACAACATCCATATTTTGTCAAAGGATTCATCATTTTATCATTGGATGATCATAATTCATCAAGGAAAGATCAAAAATCAACAAAACCCTAAGATTCAAAATTAGGGTTTTCTCCTAAAAAGTCAACTGAACTTTGACTGGTCATAACTCTCTCATCCTTCATCCAAAAAATTCAAACCAAAGCTCATTTTTAAGGAAATTCAATTATCTTTCAAATGCAATTGGTCCCATGGTCATTAGGTTCACCATTTGAAAAATATGAACCAAGACATTACAGGTCATTTTCAAAGTAAACAAAAAGACACTTTTTTCAAAAGGATACACAAGGAGCATCAAAAATCATTTTGACATGAGACCAAAGACATTGGTTAGAGGACTCTTTTTGGTTTCCAAAAAGTGCAAGATCTCCTTCATATGACAAAAATTGAGGGATTTACACCTTGTTGAAGTTGGATAAATTTTGGGAAAATGCATAAAACCAACATTGCTCAAAAATGTATTTTTTCCAAATGGGGCCAAGTTTTCATGGTTCAAACATGTTTGCCATGATATTATGGGCCTCCCACGACCAAGACAAATCCCACACCATTTTTATCCATTTTTGGTTTAATTTTATCCTATTTTAAGATTAAATGAAAATGGAAAATGGAAGGATAATGGATAGCTTGGTTTCTAAGCATGAGTCATCCAAGAATCTTTAATTTTCTGCAGAAGATTGAGGTACAAGGCAAGAGCATTGAAGAGAAGCAAGACTTGGTCAACAATTCAAAGGTTTTAATATAAAAAAATCAAGAATTCAACAAAGGCAACCAAAGGCTTCTTGGCTTCAATTCTAAGCACAACATGGCTTATAAATAGCTTAGCTTACTTCACAAATAAGAGGACACGAATTCAGAACAGAATTTATGCTTGTAACCATACTTGTAATCACTTAAAATTTTCAAAGAAATTCCAAATTCGAATTTTGAATTCAAGTCAGTTTCAATACAAACTAAACATTCAAACACCTTCCTCAAGTATCACTGAAACTATTCCAATCAGTTTCAAGCCTTGAAACACTCAGAATCGTCCACGACACCTCACGGTTTGCTCGAACTAAAACTTACAAAAATCTCATCACACATGCATGATTAGCAAGATGTAGATTCATATTTAAGTTTAGTTTGAGGTCCTAATCATTTCTGGAAACTTAATTGAAGTTTGGACACCTATACGAAGAACCACCATTTTAGGGTTCTTACTTTTAAATTTAGGGCTTTACGATCCATGCAAAATTATAAACTCTAAATAGTACCATTAAACTCACGTGAACAAGACGAACCAAACCACGACATCGCGCCAAATTTATATTGATGTTTGCTTGCATTCGCTATTTTCAACAGGTGTAAAAGGTTGGAGTTTTTACACCACCTGCAAATGAAAGGTGTAAAAGATCCATCCTGGGGAAGAAGATGATGCGTGGCGTCCTCTGATTGGCTGGAGGGCGCGCGCGTGTTTTTTAAACTGACCTTGGATTCAGTGTTTTGCAGGTGTGTCACGTGCTATGGTCCCTCATGCTTTTCATCATCAGATCCATCCATCTCTCAATCCAACGCATTAAAACACTCATCCTCACCATGGACTTTATTTAATTTCCACATCTGATTACTATCTTTTTATTTTCTATTTTATTTTAATTTCTTTGTTAAATTAATTAAAAATAGTTTTATAAATCCAAAAAATATACAAAAAATATTTTTAAGTTGCTAAAATAATATTTTATTTTCTGATATAAAAATATTTTATTTTTCTTCATAATTTGAATATTTTGTATAATTAATTAGATAATATGCATATATTTATCTTTTAATTATTTCAACCAATCAAAAAATCATTAAAAAAACTGTTCTTTATATTAAATATAGTTTATATATTATAGGCTAATTTTGTACATATTTAGAATAATTTTCTCTTTAAGTTTTAATTATTTGTGTAATTATTTGTATAATTATATGATTATTTAACTTAATAATTTCAAAATCAATTTCAAAAATTCCAAAAAAATTAGTTTTGTTTTAAAATTAATTATTAAGCATTTTGAACATATTTTGAACTTAATTTTTTGGTTTGAAATTTATTTTCATCTTTTTTCCTCATTTTAATTTAATTAATCATGCATTAATTATAATTAAAAAACAATCATAAAAAACCAAAAACACTTCTTTTATTTTCTTGCAATTTAAATTCCTAGATAAATGTATAGGTTGTCAAATTCATGTAAATAGCGTAGTTTACATTTCCTGCACAATCGATGTAATAGCGTAGATTTACTTTCCGCATTTTACATTTCCGCATTTTAAATTCCAGCACATATAAACTGCGTGTATGTCAAAGATTAAAATTGAACCGTTAGATCACTAACTTCAAAGATAAAATATCTGAATCCAAACACAATCACACTTGCACCTCTTAGGGTAATCCCTTTCTCATTCTTTTCAAAATCAAAATCAAATTCTATTATTTCAAACGCAAAATCGAACTTTTGTTTATATCCGGTGAAAGGATAGATTTTTAAAGGAAATAGGATAAAGACCTTATAACTCAGGGTAGACCTCCTAATTTGCTTGCTCAAATCAAAACAAACAAATCTCTCATATATCATTGTTTTTCAAAATAAAACTTTCAAAAAAAGACAATACTTTGTATATATCCAAACGAGGATCATTACGAAGTTAACGTTCTTTTTTCAAAAAACATCTTTTGAAAGATAAAAACACTTTGTATACATCCGCACAAGGATCATTACAAAGTCAATTTACAAAGGTATTTGGAACCACATACGAGCATTTCAAGGCAATCGAAAAGTAATTGAAAACAAGTGAGCTAAGCAAATTAAAGAGCCCATGGATAACCATGGATACAAAGGGTGCTAACACCTTCCCTTTGTATAACCTACCCCTTACCCAGAATTTCTTAAAGGTCTTTTTTCTGTTTCTTTTATAAACCTTTCCTTAATTGGATAAAATAAAAGGTCGGTGGCGACTCTCTGATTTTCAAACACAAAAGCAGAAACAAAAAGAGTCAGTTCGCGTATCTCTCCACGAGAGGTATGGCAAAAAACCGAGCGCGCGACACCTACGAAGGAGACTTTGGCAAAATTGGGGCATCCCGTTGGCTGTAATCTCAAATGAAACAGTCCAGGCAAAAGTTAGGGATAATAGAAATAAAAAAAGTAAATAAATTCCTTGAACAACAATAAAACTTTGTGACTATGAAAGGGAAGAAGTGATTGCCACCTCAAAGAGTCCCTTGACTTACGAGTCATCATCACATGAATAGGTGCAATTTCAAAAGTCTCTTGGAACCTGAATGCATAGGATAATTTAACTGAGCGTAGGACTGAAGATCATCTCGAAGAATGGGGTGGGTACAAATCTACTTTGAGCCTATATCCTTTGTTTCATAAACCGTGAACCAAGCCACGTTACAACCCTCAAAAGACCTAATTGAAGCTAGGTTTATTTTGAAAGCATACTACAACAAGGTTGCGTCAACCTGACTCCTAAATATTTTTGCGAATCATTTGTTTTGACATACCTTTACTTTATTCATCATTTTGAATGTCTAGACCATTTGTGTTTGGACCCTTGATTCACTTGCTTTACATCAACTACATCATTCCAATAAATGACTTTGATTTCAAAATATGCTTTGAACATTGCATTAAAATTACCATTTTGAATGAACATTTTATTTGCGAGTAAACACTCATATTCAAGGAAGTTCAAACAATCGAGAAGCTTGATCAATAATCTTATTAGGGGCACTTTGCTTCCAGACCCTGTCGTTTAAGATGTTCAATATAAGATTTGTTGACCAGAGATCTCTTCAAGACTCATACTGGGCAAGCATTCCCATCAGTCATTTCAAGAACTGAGAACATGATCAGTTCATCCCCAACATAGTTAAACTGAAGCAATGATCAGTTAACCTACAACAGTCAATCAAGGGCAATCTTCTTCAGTAATCTCCAAGCAGTTTATCAGTCCTGCTCAAAAGGATCATCGGTGTGACAGAAGTGTGTTCAGACATCTTCTAAAACAAAGTTGGCAGAGTTCCGGTGTTGAGGAATCAGCGTTCCAATCTTCCCTGACAAAAGATTCTACCTCAGTTGTCATAACCAATTGCATCACATTGATCATTCATATATCATGCATAGAAAGATTCATATATCATGCATACTCATGACCATTTCCCCAAGTCTTGTTGTTTTTAACATCTTACCTTGTGATATAAGTCTAATTTACTTGGCACCTACAAAAGCAGAAGTATATCCTTCTGGCCATCTTTTCGTCCAATGCTATTCTTGGACGTATTGCTTCTTTTCATCCAAAGCTAGTAATAGGATATCATAATATTTTGTTGTCATCCAAAGCCAGTAATCGGATGTCATGATATTTTGTCGCCATTCAAAGCCAGTAATTGAATGCTATGATATTTACAGTCCATCCAAAGCTAGTAGTTGGATATCATAATCTTTTGTTGCCATCCCAAGCCAGTAATTGGATGTCAAAATCTTTTATTTACATCCAAAGCCAATAATTGGATGTCGTAATCTTTTCTATCATCCAAATCTAGTAATTGGATGTCATATTTTGTTGTTGTCGTCCAAAGCCAGTAATTGGATGTCAAAATCTTTTATTTCCATCCAAAGTCAGTAATTGGATGTCGTAATCTTTTCTTTCATCCAAAGCTAGTAATTAGATGTCATATTCTGTTGTTGTCGTCCAAAGCCAGTAATTGGATGTCATAATCTTCTGCTGCCAGCCAAAGCCAATAATTGGATGTCATTATCTTTTCTTTCATCGTTTATTTCCATCTAAAGCCAGTAATTGAATGTCGTAATCTTCTCTTTCATCCAAAGCTAGTAATTGGATGTCATAATCCATAGTAAAGTTTTAATTCAGATTCATTCAAAGCTACAATTGAATGTCTCTGATTATTTCCACCGTCTAAAGCTACTCTTAGACGTTCCTACTATCTTTTTTACCCAGAGTTTTATCCCTCTTTTCCAAGTCTCTCCAATAGTAGTTTGTCTCTTGTGGCACCATATCCCCCACAAAGTTTAGAGTATGTCTCATATCATATTGCATTCATAAAAACAGTCCATACATAGGAAGGACAAAAATTTGGGTCCTCGAGATAATTAAATAAGGGCATCTGTCATACCCCAATTTTTGACCTACGCATTTTGTCCATTTTTGATGCGTCACATATTATCATGTTCATACTTCAATTCAAAATAAAAAATCTCTAAAAAGATACCTCGATTTTGTAGTAATCTTTTAATCTTAATTTTAGTTCAAATTTGAAATATCTTTTCAATTCGAATTATTGTTAAAATTAAATTGATTTTTAATATAAAGTCATCCTTTTTTATTCCTTCATTTCACTATTTTAAGTTTAGTTTGTTTTTGTTACTAACCATTTTCTTTTATCATTTTCAATTATTATCATTTTATAAAAAAATATATATAATTTTTAGATAATTTAGTTTATTTCTTTTTGTTTAGGATTAGTATTATTTTTATTTCAAGTTTAGGTTAATCTTAATTTAGTCAAAAGTGTAGAGCAAAAAAGAGAGTTTTTTATTTCTATTTTTTTAGTTCAGGCCCAACTTTCTTTTTTTATAAAGTCCATTTACATTCTTTTTACGCTAAACAATAAAATAAATAAAAGAGAGGGCCCATTTATTTGTCTTCATGTTTCCATGCTCCACCCACTTGCTGCAGAAACAAACCAAAACCTGCACTATCACATACTACCTGCAAAAGTCTGCTCCAAAAAAACCTGCATAGAACAGCCAAGTATTTCACCTAAATGTTCACACAAATACTTGCACCAAAAAAAGCAATAAATAGTTAACCACAATTGTTCAAATCCTGATCCCATTTCCCCCCAAAACCCTCTCAAATTAATCTATAAAGAACAGAGGGAGACCACACAGAGAAGGGGGGAAAGGAGGCCACAAAGACACAGCAAAAAAATACCTAATTGAGAAATTGATTCAAAACCGTTTCACATCAAACACCAACGATTTCCATATCAAACCTTCCTCACTCTGATTCACCAACGAAAAAACAACATTCTATTAAAACCTCATTTTACACACTAAACCTTAACACTCATTCAAACCCACAATATACTCACCCAGACCTCACCTTCACGCACATACAAACCTCTGCAGAGCAACATGCTCACATCCAAACCGCAGCCAACACGCTCAACCTCACATTTATTCATTCGACCTAACCTCTCAACACAGAAAAATCCTACAGAAACCCCAACCAAACTTCACTCAGAAACCTGAAACTCTCACGGAAACACAACAAACTCACGCATCACAAGGAGCACAAAATCAGAACAATCACAACAAGTAGAAGAAGAACGGAGCCGAGCAAGGGTTAAAAAACCATAAGCATTCCTAGATATTTCTTCATCCATGATGTCACCTCTAGCTCGTTTCATTTTTTTTGTTATATATATGAAGGATAGAAAAACACTTAGAAAGGGGGGTTTGAAAAAGTGTGACTTCAAAAACTTGTCAGATACAAACAATGAACACAATTATTTTTATCCTGGTTCGTTGTTAACGAAACTACTCCAGTCCACCACCTTAGAGTGATTTACCTCAACTGAGGATTTAATCCACTAATCCAACTGATTACAATGGTTATCCACTTAGAAAACTTCTAAGTCTTCTAGAGTATACAGATCACAACTTGATCACACTAAGAATACTTCACTTAGAAACCTTCTAAGTCTTCTATAGTCTACAGATCACAACTTAATCACTCTAGGAACCTTTTACAAACAATGTAAAATAATGTTTACAAGAGTAAGATTGCTTCTAATAAAGCTATAATCACAGCAGTGATATTTCTCTTAAGTTCTAAGCTTAACACTCACTAAATATTACAAGAGTTTGTGAGGTTGAAGACGAAGTTCGTGAGTTTTGATTTTGACAGCGTTTCAGTATTTTGCACAAGTGTTCTCCTTTGCTTCTGATTAGAACTTCTATTTATAGGCGCTGAGAGGAAATGACCGTTGGGAGCATTTAATGCTTTCCGTGAATAGTACAACTCTGCATTTAATGTTTCACACTTTTGTCAACTACCTCGAGCCTTGCTTTTCTTGCTTTTACTGACTTTGCCTTTTGTAGCTTCTAACGTTCCTTTTGTCAGTCAGAGATTAGACTTAATAGCCTGTCATCTTGTACTTTCTTCTGGACTCAGAATTGTAGATAAACAATGTTTGAATTTCAGAGTCAACAGCTTGGTGCAGAGCATCTTCTTGTCTTCTGACTTTGAAGAGCTTAAGCGTGATACCATTCAGAACTTCAGAGCTTCTGCTTCTGACTTCGTTCTTCTGATGCTTTCAGTTCATGTTCTGATTCTGCTTGACCATCTTCTGATGTCTTGCTAGAGCATGTTCTGATAAAGCCATCCAGAACCATCTAAGTCAGTTGCTTCTGAGCGCTTATTTGTGCATACTCTTTATGTATTTCCTGAAATGGAAAATGCAAAGGATTAGAGTACCACATTATCTTATACAAAATTCATATATACTGTTATCATCAAAACATAAAATATTGATCAGAACAAATCTTGTTCTAACAATCTCCCCCTTTTTGATGATGACAAAAACATATATAATTGATATGAATTTGTATCCAGAATATCAGACGAACAAAGACAATTACACAGTTATAGCATAAGCATATAATCAGAGTGTGTGAATATGTCTCCCCCTGAGATTAACTATCTCCCCCTGAAAATAATACTAGAAGAATTTTTAAAATAAAAGACTTCCCTGAGTATTTTTCCATTTCAGTTGAGACTTTTACGTAGCATAGAACTTCAGAGCATTCAAAGCTTCTCATCAGAGCTTCCATTGGACAGCTGCAGAGCTTTGAATTTTCCCTTTGTAATCAATTGTATCATAACATTCTTAAATGTATCAGAGCATTCTTCTTGCTTCTGATCTTGAAGCTTCAGAGCACTAAGCTTGCTTCAATTCTATAGAGCATGCTTCTTCTTAGAATTGCTTTTCCCCATGTATTTGCTTCTCATGTTGAGCTTTGACCAGAATATCATATTCTTGCAAAATTATCAAAGACAGAGAAAACTTGCAAATAATTGTTAGGAAATGATGAGACTTAATCCCAGCAACTGATATTATAAATCAATTCAATTATCATATTTTCTCCCCCTTTTTGTAATAACATCAAAAAGCATAAAGATTCAGACGAACAAAACACACCAAGTGAAGAAAGAACAGATAATTTTTCATTGATTAAAACATCAGAAGATACCGAAACAGATGCAATTCCAGCAGATGTAGAAAACCAGAAAACACACTAAGACACAAGACAAACTACGACTGGCTGAACCTAGAAGCTAAGACGGCCAAAAGGTTCTTAATCTCAGCAGTGTCTTCAACCTGCTTCCTTGTAGCTTCCTTCTGATCCTGCATGAAGGATCTGAACTCAGCATTTGTATCCTCTTGCTTGTCCAGACGAAGAGCCAAGTTAGCTAGATTCTGTTGGAGCTCCTTCATAATGTTTATTGTAACGCCCGAAAAATAAGTATATGCTTGATTTGGACGTTTGTGACGTTTATTGGAATTTTACCGTTTTTGGAGTCGTTTCAGTCGGTATTAGTTCGGGATGGCGGACTAATATTTAATTGAAGGTTTTCATATTTTTGGTACTAGAAATATTAGTAAGGTAATATTCCGTGTTTTGGGGCGTTTGAACGATATTTGAGCGTAGGGGCATTTTGGTCATTTCTGCGGGATAGATATTTTCTTTATAAGAAAGAAATATTGTGAGAAAGGAAAAGGGATGGAAAGAAAAAGAAGAGAAATAAAGAGAAGAGAGGAAGAAGAAGAGCAAAGAGGAAAAACAAGAGAAAGTGGAGGATTCTCAACCGAATCGATTGCCGATCGTCACAATAGCAAGGTAAGGGGGTGAATCTAATTTATCTTGGATGTATGATTCTTATAGTCTTGTTCTTGTTCTTGTTCTTGTTCTTGTTCTTGTTCTTCTTGTTCCAATTTCCACAATTTTCTTGTGTGGTCTTTGTTTGATTTAAGTTTGTTTGAGAATGATTGTATGATGATTAAATGATATCCTTGTTGTGTTATGGTGATTGATCATGTTTGTTTTCCTTTTCCATGGCTTGATTGAGTTTGAATAAAAAGTTAGGTTTTGAGATAGATTGATGAATCAACCATGAAAAGTTTGATGTTAGGCTGTTTCTATGGTTTGTATGTGTTGCATTGGTGTTATAATGATGTTTTGGAGTGGTTTTGGTGGGTATAAGAGGGTTAGAACCGTTCTGGTTCGTTCTGGCTTTTTCTGGGTTTACGCAGGTCCGCTGAGCGGATGTTCTTTTGCAGAAAAATCTCTGTGAGGGTCCGCTGAGCGGAGCTAAAGCGGACAACAACATTTTCTGTTTTTCCAAAACTTTGAAACTTCGTAACTCTTGAACCGTAACTCCGATTTTGTTGCTGTTCGAAGCGTTGGAAAGCTAACGCAATGAACTATATTATTATCTAATTAAATGATTCATAGTATGTAGTATCCCATTATTTTTATTAGGATCAAGTGATGAGTTGTGTAGTATGTTCAATTATCCAAACTTTGAAACCTTGTAACTTTTGATCCGTAGCTCCGTTTCATACGCCGTTCGAAGTGTTAGGAAGCTAGTTGGATGTTCTATATGATAGTATAGGCTTGGTTAGCTTGTTATTAATTGGTTATGAGGGTTGTTGATGAAAACACATAATTTTTTATATGCGCGATATGATTGGTTATGAGGGTTGTTGATTGTTAATGATGTAGGATGTAGTAGTGGTTGGTTGATTTTCATAAATGGTTTTGTGAACTAGTGCATGATAAATCATGATGATGTGTTGTGTGAATGTTATCGTATTGGTACGAGTTATGTGATTAGTTGTCGATAACATGATATCATGTTCATATGTGTTATGTATTAATGAATGTTCATTCTTGATATGTGACAATGTTTGGTTGTTTGTTATTAACATGATGTGTGGCCTTATGGCAAGTCATTTTTGTTATGAGAATGATGTATTATCATTGTTGAATTGTTGTTATTACAACTTGTTGATGATGTATTGATGGAGTTGTGGGCCAATGGCCAATATTAATTTGAGGTGATGCAATTATGCGATCATTTATGCCGATGTGGCCAGTATGTTTTGACGGTGAATGTGTGATGTGTGCTTATTAATGCCTATGTGGTAATTATGGTGTGATGTAATTGATAACGATGTTATTAATCGGGGATGTATCCTTTTGGATAGAATATAAACGATGTAACGTGAGTGTATGATCGTGTTATATTGTTGATGATGTTGTTGTCGTGTAATAGAGTCATATATTTGCACAACATAACATTTCAATACGTTAATGGCGGAATGCTGTTAACAGATGGCCTGCGGGCATTGGTTACCAGTAGGAGCTTAATGCTCGGTAACGGTATATTAGCCTGAGTGGCAAGAGGTCATCAGTGGGAGCTGCGTGCTCGATGACGACAGCCTGCGGGCTTCCTGAGTGGAATAAAGTCCCAGCGTAATGCTCGGCAGGTGTATTTGTCATAATGACAAGGAGGATTTTTACTCCGGATTTGGTACCACATGCATATGCATAGTCGAGTCTCATTCATCATCGTCAGTCTTTATAATTTATGTTACCATTCATGTGTCGCATTACTTATATATTGATTGTGGTTGACTTAGTGGATTACTTTGTTGTATGATTATTGATGATACTTGTTGGCATTACTATAATTGTCATGCTTTCATTATGAATTATATTCTCACCCTTCTGCTGATTTGATGCTTGAGTGGCATCCTGCAGATTAGCCGCTTTGGGAGTCTTTTGGATGAGGTAGTTCTCCAGTTGGTCTTGTCGGTCGCTCTGATATGTAACACTGGGTAGTCGGGAGTCTGTTGTTATTTATTTGTATATGACTCTTTTGAACATATATATGTGATGACGTGCCATTGTGTATTGTAATCACTTCATTTTGAAAAACTCCTCTTTGAGAGTGAGAGCTATACGTATATATATGTTCATATCTTCCGTGTGTTATGTATCATGTTATTGGCAGGTGTGTATGCTTTTGGCATCGGTGATGTCCGTTTGTTTTCAAGGTGTTTGTTTGGTTACTTAGTGTAACATCCTAATTGTGTTGTATGAAATTTTAATACTCTGATATTTTCTTGCCTAAATGCTTTGGGTAGAATTGGGGTGTTACATTAGTGGTATCAGAGTAGGTCGGTCTGTCCGGCCAGTGTTGTCTAATGTTGTTTAATTCCTCAGTATGTGATAAGTGTGTGGAGCACTGTCAGTACTTGTTGTGCCTCTAGTCGGTTGTATGCAGGAATGGTTTGAAGCTAAGTGGGGGAGAAGATATGCTTCTCGGATATGTTTCATTGCAAGATGTTAGTATGCTACTGAGGGCAACAATACTAGTGTTGTTGGAATTTGTTGTTTTCTGAAGTGAAGGCGACTTGGACTTAAGACTTTGGTTGTTAATCAAGTTGGAGTGTCTCGGAGTAGATTTTGGTTATTTCTAAAGAATGGAATTTAGAGAGTTGTGATGCTCTGACGCTACTGATGGACTATGAAGTTGTTGTTTGAGTAGCCTTGTGTGAGGTGTCGTTGTTGGATCAATGATTAAGGAAAGTATTGTGGTAGATTTTGTTGTAGGAGTTATTGACGTTGTTGGAAATGTTCTGAAACTCGAGTAAGAATTAGGAATATGAAGAGATGAGTAGGATCTCAGGTATTTTGTTTTGAGATATTGTTAGAAGTGTTTTGGTACGTAGCTACCGGACGTCGGTGTTAGCTGGTTCAGATAATCTTGAGAGATTTGTGAATTATGGAATCATAGTACTTCTGTGCTATGAGCAAAAGTTGGAAAAGAATATTATTATTGTTGGTACTGATAGTTTATACTCTATTATGATTGTCGGCTACCTATTGACAAATTGAGGACTTGATCACCCTTAATCTCTTGTTGATAGTAGACGGAATCGTATTGGACGTGATAGGCTTATCTGGCTAGTTTGATAATATTGGAAGTGAATGAGTTGGTGCAAGGTGGTACGATGTTGTTTATGTTGTCGACGACTTTGGATGTTCTTGAGGAAGAGCAATTGTTGGGATTGCGGATAGTTGCGCATTTGTATAAGTGTTTCTTGAAGGTTTCATTGATTCATCGTCGAAAAGAGGAATTTTGTCTTGGAGTTCTGTTTTGACGGATTTAGTTCCTAGAAATATTGTGGTGTCGAGGGTTCCGTATCGGATGCCAACTTCTGAGTTGGAAGAGTTGAGGAGTCAACTTAATGATTTTCTTGAGAAGAGGTTTGTTCGTTCGAGCGTGTTGCCGTAGGGTGCACGTGTTTTGTTGGTTAAGAAGGAAGGTTCTATGAGGCTTCGTGTCGATTTTAGACAATTGAGAAAAGTGACAGTTAAGGAAAAGTATCCACTTTCGAGGATTGATATTTTGACGGATCAAGTTGGTTGGATCTTGTTTGTTTTGCAAGTTTGACTTGAGGTATAGGTATCATCAGTGTGAAGATGATCATGCTAAGTATTTGAGAATTGTTTTGTCCGTGTTGGGAAGAAGAAGTTGTTTGCTAAGTTTCCTTGTGTGTGTTTTTGGATGAGTGAAGTGAATGTTCAAGGGTTTAAGAGGAGGTTGACTATCACTCCTATTTTGAGTTTGTCGGATCTGTTAGAACTATTTGTGGCGTTTTGAGATGTTTCTTTGTTGGGTTTGCAAGAAGTTCTAATGCAGAAAGGGGTAAGTGGTGGTTTATGCTTTTATGCAAGTTAAGATTTTTGAAAGGATTTATCTGTCACAAAATTTAGAGTTGGCAGTTGTTATTTCTGTTTGGGAAACTTGAAGGCACTAATTATTCGGATCGAGATTTGTGTGTGTAAGTGACTACAAGAGTTTGAAGTATTCGTTTGATCATAACGAGTTGAATATGAGAAACCATTGCATACGTCTATGTTGATGATTCAAATATTGTGATTGTTGAAACAGTTGTGAGATTTGAGTTTGGTTCGTAAAGCGACTTCTTCAAGTGTTGAGCTTTATATGTGAAAGCTTACTTATGGTATTCTTGATGAGATTAGAAAAGGTCGGAAATCAGATTTGAATGGATTGATAAGATGACATTTATTAGTCAAAGATAAATATGGTGATCTTCGGATTGATAAGAACAATGTCATGGGATGTAAGGATCAAGTTTGTATTCCTAATGTTCGGATTTTAAAAGAGGACTTTGGATGAGGTGCGTCGTAGTGATTTGAGTATTCATCCTGATGCTACTAAGAGGTATCAAGATTTGAGAAGGTCATTTTTAGTGGCAAGGTAATGAAGAAGGATATGAAGGGATTTGTTTATTTGTGTTTGACTTGTCAGGAGTCGTCTGGTTTCATGTAACTGTTATCCATTCCTGAGTAGAAGTGGAATAGCATTTCTATGGATTTTGTTTCTGGTTTGCCGAGGACGTCGAGTAATTGTGAGGCGATTTGGGTCATTGTGGATATATTGACGAAGTCTGCTCACGTTATTTCGATAAGAATGGATTAACCGATGGAAGTACTGGCGAGTGGTATGTTGATAAAATTGTTTGTTGGTTTGTTTGTTTGCATGGTGTTTCGAAAGGTATTGTTCAGAATGAGATCCGAGATTTATTTCCGAAAATTTTGAGAAGGTTCGCAAAGTACTTTGGGTACGAAGTTGCGTTGAGTTTGGCGTCTCGTCCTCAAACGGATGGTCAGACTAAGAAGACGATTTAGTCACTTAAGGATCTATGAGGGCTTGTGTTGTGAAACAAGGATGTGTTTGGATTAGCTTTTTGCCTTTGATTGGATAATACAAAGACTTTTGTCTGGTGTGCAAGCTGACACAACATATTAAGAGGTTCAGTATGTTAAGAGAGAACCATGAGTTTCTGGTGAATACTAGAAGGAGTTGGAAGTTGGTTATGAAATTGGTAAATCTGTTTGTTGTGGGAAATCAGAGTGCGCATCGGAAGCGTGAAATGACGCGGTTCGTATGTGCGTGTATGAATTGTTAGAGTTCAAATTGTGGACACTGGATGTGGTAGGAATGATAAGACCACCAGATGTTTTGGTTACATGTTTGACTGCTATGTCTTGGCATGGTTGTTAGGATGTTGTGCGACCGGGTTGTTGGTATTCTAGTTTTGCTGAGGATGTTCAGAAGCTGTATATGTCTTGGAACTTTATGTCTTTATCTAAGATGGTGTCTCGTTTCCATGGTGATGGTTCGAGTGCATGTGGCTAATTCCTTTGATGAGGGATTAGGGGTGTGTTTCCTTTTATAATGGTAACAATATGGTTGCGGTTTGGTTGACAAGTGCATTGTATGGGCATTGCGTCTTGTCCTTGTTGTCTGTGTCTTGGTTATTTCTTGTGTTTTGGTGTTAGTCGATGAGTGCATTGTATGGGCTGTGCATCTCGTTGTCGTTGTTGTGTTTTGGTTGTTTTGCTTTTAGCTAGAGTGGTTCGTTGTTTGGCGCTGATTGTGTCGTTGCTTTCGTGGCTTGATAGTTGGTTAGTCGGAGGCGAGAGCGTATCCAGGTTTTTTTGTGTTTGGGATATTTCCGAGGACGGAAATGTTCTAAGTGGGGGAGAGTTGTAACGCCCGAAAAATAAGTATATGCTTGATTTGGACGTTTGTGACGTTTATTGGAATTTTACCGTTTTTGGAGTCGTTTCAGTCGGTATTAGTTCGGGATGGCGGACTAATATTTAATTGAAGGTTTTCATATTTTTGGTACTAGAAATATTAGTAAGGTAATATTCCGCGTTTTGGGGCGTTTGAACGATATTTGAGCGTAGGGGCATTTTGGTCATTTCCACGGGATAGATATTTTCTTTATAAGAAAGAAATATTGTGAGAAAGGAGAAAGGGATGGAAAGAAAAAGAAGAGAAAGAAAGAGAAGAGAGGAAGAAGAAGAGCAAAGAGGAAAAACAAGAGAAAGTGGAGGATTCTCAACCGAATCGATTGCCGATCGTCACAATAGCAAGGTAAGGGGGTGAATCTAATTTATCTTGGATGTATGATTCTTATAGTCTTGTTCTTGTTCTTGTTCTTGTTCTTGTTCTTGTTCTTGTTCTTGTTCTTCTTGTTCCAATTTCCACAATTTTCTTGTGTGGTCTTTGTTTGATTTAAGTTTGTTTGAGAATGATTGTATGATGATTAAATGATATCCTTGTTGTGTTATGGTGATTGATCATGTTTGTTTTCCTTTTCCATGGCTTGATTGAGTTTGAATAAAAAGTTAGGTTTTGAGATAGATTGATGAATCAACCATGAAAAGTTTGATGTTAGGTTGTTTCTATGGTTTGTATGTGTTGCATTGGTGTTATAATGATGTTTTGGAGTGGTTTTGGTGGGTATAAGAGGGTTAGAACCATTCTGGTTCGTTCTGGCTTTTTCTGGGTTTACGCAGGTCCGCTGAGCGGATGTTCTTTTGCAGAAAAATCTCTGTGAGGGTCCGCTGAGCGGAGCTAAAGCGGACAACAACATTTTCTGTTTTTCCAAAACTTTGAAACTTCGTAACTCTTGAACCGTAACTCCAATTTTGTCGCCGTTCGAAGCGTTGGAAAGCTAACGCAATGAACTATATTATTATCTAATTAAATGATTCATAGAATGTAGTGTCCCATTATTTTTATTAGGATCAAGTGATGAGTTGTGTAGTATGTTCAATTATCCAAACTTTGAAACCTTGTAACTTTTGATTCGTAGCTCCGTTTCATACGCCGTTTGAAGTGTTAGGAAGCTAGTTGGATGTTCTATATGATAGTATAGGCTTGGTTAGCTTGTTATTAATTGGTTATGAGGGTTGTTGATGAAAACACATAATTGTTTATATGCGCGATATGATTGGTAAATAATCATAGTGCTTGGTGGTAATTGTTAATGATGTAGGATGTAGTAGTGGTTGGTTGATTTTCATAAATGGTTTTGTGAACTAGTGCATGATAAATCATGATGATGTGTTGTGTGAATGTTATCGTATTGGTACGAGGTATGTGATTAGTTGTCGATAACATGAGATCATGTTCATATGTGTTATGTATTAATGAATGTTCATTCTTGATATGTGACAATGTTTGGTTGTTTGTTATTAACATGATGTGTGGCCTTATGGCAAGTCATTGTTGTTATGAGAATGATGTATTATCATTGTTGAATTGTTGTTATTACAACTTGTTGATGATGTATTGATGGAGTTGTGGGCCAATGGCCAATATTAATTTGAGGTGATGCAATTATGCGATCATTTATGCCGATGTGGCCAGTATGTTTTGACGGTGAATGTGTGTTGTGTGCTTATTAATGACTGTGTGGTAATTATGGTGTGATGTAATTGATAACGATGTTATTAATCGGGGATGTATCCTTTTGGATAGAATATAAACGATGTAACGTGAGTGTATGATCGTGTTATATTGTTGATGATGTTGTTGTCGTGTAATAGAGTCATATATTTGCACAACATAACATTTCAATACGTTAATGGCGGAATGCTGTTAACAGATGGCCTGCGGGCATTGGTTACCAGTAGGAGCTTAATGCTCGGTAACGGTATATTAGCCTGAGTGGCAAGAGGTCATCAGTGGGAGCTGCGTGCTCGATGACGACAGCCTGCGGGCTTCCTGAGTGGAATAAAGTCCCAGCATAATGCTCGGCAGGTGTATTTGTCATAATGACAAGGAGGAGTTTTACTCCGGATTTGGTACCACATGCATATGCATAGTCGAGTCTCATTCATCATCGTCAGTCTTTATAATTTATGTTACCATTCATGTGTCGCATTACTTATATATTGATTGTGGTTGACTTAGTGGATTACTTTGTTGTATGATTATTGATGATACTTGTTGGCATTACTATAATTGTCATGCTTTCATTATGAATTATATTCTCACCCTTCTGCTGATTTGATGCTTGAGTGGCATCCTGCAGATTAGCCGCTTTGGGAGTCTTTTGGATGAGGTAGTTCTCCAGTTGGTCTTGTCGGTCGCTCTGATATGTAACACTGGGTAGTCGGGAGTCTGTTGTTATTTATTTGTATATGACTCTTTTGAACATATATATGTGATGACGTGCCATTGTGTATTGGAATCACTTCATTTTGGAAAACTCCTCTTTGAGAGTGGGAGCTATACGTATATATATGTTAATATCTTCCGTGTGTTATGTATCATGTTATTGGCAGGTGTGTATGCTTTTGGCATCGGTGATGTCCGTTTGTTTTCAAGGTGTTTGTTTGGTTACTTAGTGTAACATCCTAATTGTGTTGTATGAAATTTTAATACTCTGATATTTTCTTGCCTAAATGCTTTGGGTAGAATTGGGGTGTTACATTAGTGGTATCAGAGTAGGTCGGTCTGTCCGGCAAGTGTTGTCTAATGTTGTTTAATTCCTCAGTATGTGATAAGTGTGTGGAGCACTGTCACTACTTGTTGTGCCTCTAGTCGGTTGTATGCAAGAATGGTTTGAAGCTAAGTGGGGGAGAAGATATGCTTCTCGGATATGTTTCATTGCAAGATGTTAGTATGCTACTGAGGGCAACAGTACTAGTGTTGTTGGAATTTGTTGTTTTCTGAAGTGAAGGCGACTTGGACTTAAGACTTTGGTTGTTAATCAAGTTGGAGTGTCTCGGAGTAAATTTTGGTTATTTCTAAAGAATGGAATTTAGAGAGTTGTGATGCTCTGACGCTACTGATGGACTATGAAGTTGTTGTTTGAGTAGCCTTGTGTGAGGTGTCGTTGTTGGATCAATGATTAAGGAAAGTATTGTGGTAGACTTTGTTGTAGGAGTTATTGACGTTGTTGGAAATGTTCTGAAACTCGAGTAAGAATTAGGAATATGAAGAGATGAGTAGGATCTCAGGTATTTTGTTTTGAGATATTGTTAGAAGTGTTTTGGTACGTAGCTACCGGACGTCGGTGTTAGCTGGTTCAGATAATCTTGAGAGATTTGTGAATTATGGAATCATAGTACTTCTGTGCTATGAGCAAAAGTTGGAAAAGAATATTATTATTGTTGGTACTGATAGTTTATACTCTATTATGATTGTCGGCTACCTATTGACAAATTGAGGACTTGATCACCCTAATCTCTTGTTGATAGTAGACGGAATCGTATTGGACGTGATAGGCTTATCTGGCTAGTTTGATAATATTGGAAGTGAATGAGTTGGTGCAAGGTGGTACGATGTTGTTTATGTTGTCGACGACTTTGGATGTTCTTGAGGAAGAGCAATTGTTGGGATTGCGGATAGTTGCGCATTTGTATAAGTGTTTCTTGAAGGTTTCATTGATTCATCGTCGAAAAGAGGAATTTTCTCTTGGAGTTCTGTTTTGACGGATTTAGTTCCTAGAAATATTGTGGTGTCGAGGGTTCCGTATCGGATGCCAACTTCTGAGTTGGAAGAGTTGAGGAGTCAACTTAATGATTATCTTGAGAAGAGGTTTGTTCGTTCGAGCGTGTTGCCGTAGGGTGCACGTGTTTTGTTGGTTAAGAAGGAAGGTTCTATGAGGCTTCGTGTCGATTTTAGACAATTGAGAAAAGTGACAGTTAAGGAAAAGTATCCACTTTCGAGGATTGATATTTTGACGGATCAAGTTGGTTGGATCTTGTTTGTTTTGCAAGTTTGACTTGAGGTATAGGTATCATCAGTGTGAAGATGATCATGCTAAGTATTTGAGAATTGTTTTGTCTGTGTTGGGAAGAAGAAGTTGTTTGCTAAGTTTCCTTTTGTGTGTTTTTGGATGAGTGAAGTGAATGTTCAAGGGTTTAAGAGGAGGTTGACTCTCACTCCTATTTTGAGTTTGTCGGATCTGTTAGAACTATTTGTGGCGTTTTGAGATGTTTCTTTGTTGGGTTTGCAAGAAGTTCTAATGCAGAAAGGGGTAAGTGGTGGTTTATGCTTTTATGCAAGTTAAGATTTTTGAAAGGATTTATCTGTCACAAAATTTAGAGTTGGCAGTTGTTATTTCTGTTTGGGAAACTTGAAGGCACTAATTATTCGGATCGAGATTTGTGTGTGTAAGTGACTACAAGAGTTTGAAGTATTCGTTTGATCATAACGAGTTGAATATGAGAAACCATTGCATACGTCTATGTTGATGATTCAAGTATTGTGATTGTTGAAACAGTTGTGAGATTTGAGTTTGGTTCGTAAAGCGACTTCTTCAAGTGTTGAGCTTTATATGTGAAAGCTTACTTATGGTATTCTTGATGAGATTAGAAAAGGTCGGAAATCAGATTTGAATGGGTTGATAAGATGACATTTATTAGTCAAAGATAAATATGGCGATCTTCGGATTGATAAGAACAATGTCATGGGATGTCATGATCAAGTTTGTATTCCTAATGTTCGGATTTGAAAAGAGGACTTTGGATGAGGTGCGTCGTAGTGATTTGAGTATTCATCCTGATGCTACTAAGAGGTATCAAGATTTGAGAAGGTCATTTTTAGTGGCAAGGTAATGAAGAAGGATATGAAGGGATTTGTTTATTTGTGTTTGACTTGTCAGGAGTCGTCTGGTTTCATGTAACTGTTATCCATTCCTGAGTAGAAGTGGAATAGCATTTCTATGGATTTTGTTTCTGGTTTGCCGAGGACGTCGAGTAATTGTGAGGCGATTTGGGTCATTGTGGATATATTGACGAAGTCTGCTCACGTTATTTCGATAAGAATGGATTAACCGATGGAAGTACTGGCGAGTGGTATGTTGATAAAATTGTTTTTTGGTTTGTTTGTTTGCATGGTGTTTCGAAAGGTATTGTTCAGAATGAGATCCGAGATTTATTTCCGAAAATTTTGAGAAGGTTCGCAAAGTACTTTGGGTACGAAGTTGCGTTGAGTTTGGCGTCTCGTCCTCAAACGGATGGTCAGACTAAGAAGACGATTTAGTCACTTAAGGATCTATGAGGGCTTGTGTTGTGAAACAAGGATGTGTTTGGATGAGCTTTTTGCCTTTGATTGGATAATACAAAGACTTTTGTCTGGTGTGCAAGCTGACACAACATATTAAGAGGTTCAGTATGTTAAGAGAGAACCATGAGTTTCTGGTGAATACTAGAAGGAGTTGGAAGTTGGTTATGAAATTGGTAAATCTGTTTGTTGTGGGAAATCAGAGTGCGCATCGGAAGCGTGAAATGACGCAGTTCGTATGTGCGTGTATGAATTGTTAGAGTTCAAATTGTGGACACTGGATGTGGTAGGAATGATAAGACCACCAGATGTTTTGGTTACATGTTTGACTGCTATGTCTTGGCATGGTTGTTAGGATGTTGTGCGACCGGGTTGTTGGTATTCTAGTTTTGCTGAGGATGTTCAGAAGCTGTATATGTCTTGGAACTTTATGTCTTTATCTAAGATGGTGTCTCGTTTCCATGGTGATGGTTCGAGTGCATGTGGCTAATTCCTTTGATGAGGGATTAGGGGTGTGTTTCCTTTTATAATGGTAACAATATGGTTGCGGTTTGGTTGACAAGTGCATTGTATGGGCATTGCGTCTTGTCCTTGTTGTATGTGTCTTGGTTATTTCTTGTGTTTTGGTGTTAGTCGATGAGTGCATTGTATGGGCTGTGCATCTCGTTGTCGTTGTTGTGTTTTGGTTGTTTTGCTTTTAGCTAGAGTGGTTCGTTGTTTGGCGCTGATTGTGTCATTGCTTTCGTGGCTTGATAGTTGGTTAGTCGGAGGCGAGAGCGTATCCAGGTTTGTTTGTGTTTGGGATATTTCCGAGGACGGAAATGTTCTAAGTGGGGGAGAGTTGTAACGCGCGAAAAATAAGTATATGCTTGATTTGGACGTTTGTGACGTTTATTGGAATTTTACTGCTTTTGGAGTCGTTTCAGTCGGTATTAGTTCGGGATGGCGGACTAATATTTAATTGAAGGTTTTCATATTTTTGGTACTAGAAATATTAGTAAGGTAATATTCCGCGTTTTGGGGCGTTTGAACGATATTTGAGCGTAGGGGCATTTTGGTCATTTCCGCGGGATAGATATTTTCTTTATAAGAAAGAAGTATTGTGAGAAAGGAGAAAGGGATGGAAAGAAAAAGAAGAGAAAGAAAGAGAAGAGAGGAAGAAGAAGAGCAAAGAGGAAAAACAAGAGAAAGTGGAGGATTCTCAACCGAATCGATTGCCGATCGTCACAATAGCAAGGTAAGGGGGTGAATCTAATTTATCTTGGATGTATGATTCTTATAGTCTTGTTCTTGTTCTTGTTCTTGTTCTTATTCTTGTTCTTGTTCTTGTTCTTCTTGTTCCAATTTCCACAATTTTCTTGTGTGGTCTTTGTTTGATTTAAGTTTGTTTGAGAATGATTGTATGATGATTAAATGATATCCTTGTTGTGTTATGGTGATTGATCATGTTTATTTTCCTTTTCCATGGCTTAACTGAGTTTGAATAAAAAGTTAGGTTTTGAGATAGATTGATGAATCAACCATGAAAAGTTTGATGTTAGGCTGTTTCTATGGTTTGTATGTGTTGTATTGGTGTTATAATGATGTTTTGGAGTGGTTTTGGTGGGTATAAGAGGGTTAGAACCGTTCGAGTTCGTTCTGGCTTTTTCTGGGTATACGCAGGTCCGCTGAGCGGAGGTGGGTCCGCTGAGCGGAGGTTCTTTTGCAGAAAAATCTCTGTGAGGGTCCGCTGAGCGGAGCTGAAGCGGACAACAGCATTTTCTATTTTTCTAAAACTTTGAAACTTCGTAACTCTTGAACCGTAACTCCGATTTTGTCGCCGTTCGAAGCGTTGGAAAGCTAACGCAATGAACTATATTATTATCTAATTAAATGATTCATAGTATGTAGTATCCCATTATTTTTATTAGGATCAAGTGATGAGTTGTGTAGTATGTTCAATTATCCAAACTTTGAAACCTTGTAACTTTTGATTCGTAGCTCCATTTGATACGCCGTTCGAAGTGTTAGGTAGCTAGTTGGATGTTCTATATGATAGTATAGGCTTGGTTAGCTTGTTATTAATTGGTTATGAGGGTTGTTGATGAAAACACATGATTGTTTATATGCGCGATATGATTGGTAAATAATCATAGTGCTTGGTGGTAATTGTTAATGATGTAGGATGTAGTAGTAGTTGGTTGATTTTCATAAATGGTTTTGTGAACTAGTGCATGATAAATCATGATGATGTGTTGTGTGAATGTTATCGTATTGGTACGAGGTATGTGATTAGTTGTCGATAACATGAGATCATGTTCATATGTGTTATGTATTAATGAATGTTCATTCTTGATATGTGACAATGTTTGGTTGTTTGTTATTAACATGATGTGTGGCCTTATGGCAAGTCATTGTTGTTATGAGAATGATGTATTATCATTGTTGAATTGTTGTTATTACAACTTGTTGATGATGTATTGAGTTGTGGGCCAATGGCCAATATTAATTTGAGGTGATGCAATTATGCGATCATTTATGCCGATGTGGCCAGTATGTTTTGACGGTGAATGTGTGCTATGTGCTTATTAATGCCTGTGTGGTAATTATGGTGTGATGTAATTGATAACGATGTTATTAATCGGGGATGTATCCTTTTGGATAGAATATAAACGATGTAACGTGAGTGTATGATCGTGTTATATTGTTGATGATGTTGTTGTCGTGTAATAGAGTCATATATTTGCACAACATAACATTTTAATACGTTAATGGCGGAATGCTGTTAACAGATGGCCTGCGGGCATTGGTCACCAGTAGGAGCTTAATGCTCGGTAACGGTATATTAGCCTGAGTGGCAAGAGGTCATCAGTGGGAGCTGCGTGCTCGATGACGACAGCCTGCGGGCTTCCTGAGTGGAATAAAGTCCCAGCATAATGCTCGGCAGGTGTATTTGTCATAATGACAAGGAGGAGTTTTACTCCGGATTTGGTACCACATGCATATGCATAGTCGAGTCTCATTCATCATCGTCAGTCTTTATAATTTATGTTACCATTCATGTGTCGCATTACTTATATATTGATTGTGGTTGACTTAGTGGATTACTTTGTTGTATGATTATTGATGATACTTGTTGGCATTACTATAATTGTCATGCTTTCATTATGAATTATATTCTCACCCTTCTGCTGATTTGATGCTTGAGTGGCATCCTGCAGATTAGCCGCTTTGGGAGTCTTTTGGATGAGGTAGTTCTCCAGTTGGTCTTGTCGGTCGCTCTGATATGTAACACTGGGTAGTCGGGAGTCTGTTGTTATTTATTTGTATATGACTCTTTTGAACATATATATGTGATGACGTGCCATTGTGTATTGTAATCACTTCATTTTGGAAAACTCCTCTTTGAGAGTGAGAGCTATACGTATATATATATGTTCATATCTTCCGTGTGTTATGTATCATGTTATTGGCAGGTGTGTATGCTTTTGGCATCGGTGATGTCCGTTTGTTTTCAAGGTGTTTGTTTGGTTACTTAGTGTAACATCCTAATTGTGTTGTATGAAATTTTAATACTCTGATATCTTCTTGCCTAAATGCTTTGGGTAGAATTGGGGTGTTACATTAGTGGTATCAGAGTAGGTCGGTCTGTCCGGCCAGTGTTGTCTAATGTTGTTTAATTCCTCAGTATGTGATAAGTGTGTGGAGCACTGTCAGTACTTGTTGTGCCTCTAGTCGGATGTATGCAGGAATGGTTTGAAGCTAAGTGGGGGATAAGATATGCTTCTCGGATATGTTTCATTGCAAGATGTTAGTATGCTACTGAGGGCAACAGTACTAGTGTTGTTGGAATTTGTTGTTTTCTGAAGTGAAGGCGACTTGGACTTAAGACTTTGGTTGTTAATCAAGTTGGAGTGTCTCGGAGTAGATTTTGGTTATTTCTAAAGAATGGAATTTAGAGAGTTGTGATGCTCTGACGCTACTGATGGACTATGAAGTTGTTGTTTGAGTAGCCTTGTGTGAGGTGTCGTTGTTGGATCAATGATTAAGGAAAGTATTGTGGTAGACTTTGTTGTAGGAGTTATTGACGTTGTTGGAAATGTTCTGAAACTCGAGTAAGAATTAGGAATATGAAGAGATGAGTAGGATCTCAGGTATTTTGTTTTGAGATATTGTTAGAAGTGTTTTGGTACGTAGCTACCGGACGTCGGTGTTAGCTGGTTCAGATAATCTTGAGAGATTTGTGAATTATGGAATCATAGTACTTCTGTGCTATGAGCAAAAGTTGGAAAAGAATATTATTATTGTTGGTACTGATAGTTTATACTCTATTATGATTGTCGGCTACCTATTGACAAATTGAGGACTTGATCACCCTTAATCTCTTGTTGATAGTAGACGGAATCGTATTGGACGTGATAGGCTTATCTGGCTAGTTTGATAATATTGGAAGTGAATGAGTTAGTGCAAGGTGGTACGATGTTGTTTATGTTGTCGACGACCTTTGATGTTCTTGAGGAAGAACAATTGTTGGGATTGCGGATAGTTGCGCATTTGTATAAGTGTTTCTTGAAGGTTTCATTGATTCATCGTCGAAAAGAGGAATTTTGTCTTGGAGTTCTGTTTTGACGGATTTAGTTCCTAGAAATATTGTGGTGTCGAGGGTTCCGTATCGGATGCCAACTTCTGAGTTGGAAGAGTTAAGGAGTCAACTTAATGATTTTCTTGAGAAGAGGTTTGTTCGTTCGAGCGTGTTACCGTAGGGTGCACGTGTTTTGTTGGTTAAGAAGGAAGGTTCTATGAGGCTTCGTGTCGATTTTAGACAATTGAGAAAAGTGACAGTTAAGGAAAAGTATCCACTTTCGAGGATTGATATTTTGACGGATCAAGTTGGTTGGATCTTGTTTGTTTTGCAAGTTTGACTTGAGGTATAGGTATCATCAGTGTGAAGATGATCATGCTAAGTATTTGAGAATTGTTTTGTCCGTGTTGGGAAGAAGAAGTTGTTTGCTAAGTTTCCTTGTGTGTGTTTTTGGATGAGTGAAGTGAATGTTCAAGGGTTTAAGAGGAGGTTGACTATCACTCCTATTTTGAGTTTGCCGGATCTGTTAGAACTATTTGTGGCGTTTTGAGATGTTTCTTTGTTGGGTTTGCAAGAAGTTCTAATGCAGAAAGGGGTAAGTGGTGGTTTATGCTTTTATGCAAGTTAAGATTTTTGAAAGGATTTATCTGTCACAAAATTTAGAGTTGGCAGTTGTTATTTCTGTTTGGGAAACTTGAAGGCACTAATTATTCGGATCGAGATTTGTGTGTGTAAGTGACTACAAGAGTTTGAAGTATTCGTTTGATCATAACGAGTTGAATATGAGAAACCATTGCATACGTCTATGTTGATGATTCAAGTATTGTGATTGTTGAAACAGTTGTGAGATTTGAGTTTGGTTCGTAAAGCGACTTCTTCAAGTGTTGAGCTTTATATGTGAAAGCTTACTTATGGTATTCTTGATGAGATTAGAAAAGGTCGGAAATCAGATTTGGATGGGTTGATAAGATGACATTTATTAGTCAAAGATAAATATGGTGATCTTCGGATTGATAAGAACAATGTCATGGGATGTCATGATCAAGTTTGTATTCCTAATGTTCGGATTTGAAAAGAGGACTTTGGATGAGGTGCGTCGTAGTGATTTGAGTATTCATCCTGATGCTACTAAGAGGTATCAAGATTTGAGAAGGTCATTTTTAGTGGCAAGGTAATGAAGAAGGATATGAAGGGATTTGTTTATTTGTGTTTGACTTGTCATGAGTCGTCTGGTTTCATGTAACTGTTATCCATTCCTGAGTAGAAGTGGAATAGCATTTCTATGGATTTTGTTTCTGGTTTGCCGAGGACGTCGAGTAATTGTGAGGCGATTTGGGTCATTGTGGATATATTGACGAAGTCTGCTCACGTTATTTCGATAAGAATGGATTAACCGATGGAAGTACTGGCGAGTGTTATGTTGATAAAATTGTTTGTTGGTTTGTTTGTTTGCATGGTGTTTCGAAAGGTATTGTTCAGAATGAGATCCGAGATTTATTTCCGAAAATTTTGAGAAGGTTCGCAAAGTAATTTGGGTACGAAGTTGCGTTGAGTTTGGCGTCTCGTCCTCAAACGGATGGTCAGACTAAGAAGATGATTTAGTCACTTAAGGATCTATGAGGGCTTGTGTTGTGAAACAAGGATGTGTTTGGATTAGCTTTTTGCCTTTGATTGGATAATACAAAGACTTTTGTCTGGTGTGCAAGCTGACACAGCATATTAAGAGGTTGAGTATGTTAAGAGAGAACCATGAGTTTCTGGTGAATACTAGAAGGAGTTGGAAGTTGGTTATGAAATTGGTAAATCTGTTTGTTGTGGGAAATCAGAGTGCGCATCGGAAGCGTGAAATGACGCGGTTCGTATGTGCGTGTATGAATTGTTAGAGTTCAAATTGTGGACAGTGGGTGTGGTAGGAATGATAAGACCACCAGATGTTTTGGTTACATGTTTGGCTGCTATGTCTTGGCATGGTTGTTAGGATGTTGTGCGACCGGGTTGTTGGTATTCTAGTTTTGCTGAGGATGTTCAGAAGCTGTATATGTCTTGGAACTTTATGTCTTTATCTAAGATGGTGTCTCGTTTCCATGGTGATGGTTCGAGTGCATGTGGCTAATTCCTTTGATGAAGGATTAGGGGTGTGTTTCCTTTTATAATGGTAACAATATGGTTGCGGTTTGGTTGACAAGTGCATTGTATGGGCATTGCGTCTTGTCCTTGTTGTATGTGTCTTGGTTATTTCTTGTGTTTTGGTGTTAGTCGATGAGTGCATTGTATGGGCTGTGCATCTCGTTGTCGTTGTTGTGTTTTGGTTGTTTTGCTTTTAGCTAGAGTGGTTCGTTGTTTGGCGCTGATTGTGTCGTTGCTTTCGTGGCTTGATAGTTGGTTAGTCGGAGGCGAGAGCGTATCCAGGTTTGTTTGTGTTTGGGATATTTCCGAGGACGGAAATGTTCTAAGTGGGGGAGAGTTGTAACGCCCGAAAAATAAGTATATGCTTGATTTGGACGTTTGTGACGTTTATTGGGATTTTACCGTTTTTGGAGTCGTTTCAGTCGGTATTAGTTCGGGATGGCGGACTAATATTTAATTGAAGGTTTTCATATTTTTGGTACTAGAAATATTAGTAAGGTAATATTCCGCGTTTTGGGGCGTTTGAACGATATTTGAGCGTAGGGGCATTTTGGTCATTTCCGCGGGATAGATATTTTCTTTATAAGAAAGAAATATTGTGAGAAAGGAGAAAGGGATGGAAAGAAAAAGAAAAGAAAGAAAGAGAAGAGAGGAAGAAGAAGAGCAAAGAGGAAAAACAAGAGAAAGTGGAGGATTCTCAACCGAATCGATTGCCGATCGTCACAATAGCAAGGTAAGGGGGTGAGTCTAATTTATCTTGGATGTATGATTCTTATAGTCTTGTTCTTGTTCTTGTTCTTCTTGTTCCAATTTCCACAATTTTCTTGTGTGGTCTTTGTTTGATTTAAGTTTGTTTGAGAATGATTGTATGATGATTAAATGATATCCTTGTTGTGTTATGGTGATTGATCATGTTTGTTTTCCTTTTCCATGGCTTGATTGAGTTTGAATAAAAAGTTAGGTTTTGAGATAGATTGATGAATCAACCATGAAAAGTTTGATGTTAGGTTGTTTCTATGGTTTGTATGTGTTGCATTGGTGTTATAATGATGTTTTGGAGTGGTTTTGGTGGGTATAAGAGGGTTAGAACCATTCTGGTTCGTTCTGGCTTTTTCTGGGTTTACGCAGGTCCGCTGAGCGGATGTTCTTTTGCAGAAAAATCTCTGTGAGGGTCCGCTGAGCGGAGCTAAAGCGGACAACAACATTTTCTGTTTTTCCAAAACTTTGAAACTTCGTAACTCTTGAACCGTAACTCCAATTTTGTCGCCGTTCGAAGCGTTGGAAAGCTAACGCAATGAACTATATTATTATCTAATTAAATGATTCATAGTATGTAGTGTCCCATTATTTTTATTTGGATCAAGTGATGAGTTGTGTAGTATGTTCAATTATCCAAACTTTGAAACCTTGTAACTTTTGATTCGTAGCTCCGTTTCATACGCCGTTTGAAGTGTTAGGAAGCTAGTTGGATGTTCTATATGATAGTATAGGCTTGGTTAGCTTGTTATTAATTGGTTATGAGGGTTGTTGATGAAAACACATAATTGTTTATATGCGCGATATGATTGGTAAATAATCATAGTGCTTGGTGGTAATTGTTAATGATGTAGGATGTAGTAGTGGTTGGTTGATTTTCATAAATGGTTTTGTGAACTAGTGCATGATAAATCATGATGATGTGTTGTGTGAATGTTATCGTATTGGTACGAGGTATGTGATTAGTTGTCGATAACATGAGATCATGTTCATATGTGTTATGTATTAATGAATGTTCATTCTTGATATGTGACAATGTTTGGTTGTTTGTTATTAACATGATGTGTGGCCTTATGGCAAGTCATTGTTGTTATGAGAATGATGTATTATCATTGTTGAATTGTTGTTATTACAACTTGTTGATGATGTATTGATGGAGTTGTGGGCCAATGGCCAATATTAATTTGAGGTGATGCAATTATGCGATCATTTATGCCGATGTGGCCAGTATGTTTTGACGGTGAATGTGTGCTGTGTGCTTATTAATGCCTGTGTGGTAATTATGGTGTGATGTAATTGATAACGATGTTATTAATCGGGGATGTATCCTTTTGGATAGAATATAAACGATGTAACGTGAGTGTATGATCGTGTTATATTGTTGATGATGTTGTTGTCGTGTAATAGAGTCATATATTTGCACAGCATAACATTTCAATACGTTAATGGCGGAATGCTGTTAACAGATGGCCTGCGGGCATTGGTTACCAGTAGGAGCTTAATGCTCGGTAACGGTATATTAGCCTGAGTGGCAAGAGGTCATCAGTGGGAGCTGCGTGCTCGATGACGACAGCCTGCGGGCTTCCTGAGTGGAATAAAGTCCCAGCATAATGCTCGGCAGGTGTATTTGTCATAATGACAAGGAGGACTTTTACTCCGGATTTGGTACCACATGCATATGCATAGTCGAGTCTCATTCATCATCGTCAGTCTTTATAATTTATGTTACCATTCATGTGTCGCATTACTTATATATTGATTGTGGTTGACTTAGTGGATTACTTAGTGGATTACCATTCATGCTTTCATTATGAATTATATTCTCACCCTTCTGCTGATTTGATGCTTGAGTGGCATCCTGCAGATTAGCCGCTTTGGGAGTCTTTTGGATTAGGTAGTTCTCCAGTTGGTCTTGTCGGTCGCTCTGATATGTAACACTGGGTAGTCGGGAGTCTGTTGTTATTTATTTGTATATGACTCTTTTGAACATATATATGTGATGACGTGCCATTGCGTATTGTAATCACTTCATTTTGGAAAACTCCTCTTTGAGAGTGAGAGCTATACGTATATATATATGTTCATATCTTCCGTGTGTTATGTATCATGTTATTGGCAGGTATGTATGCTTTTGGCATCGGGGATGTCAGTTTGTTTTCAAGGTGTTTGTTTGGTTACTTAGTGTAACATCCTAATTGTGTTGTATGAAATTTTAATACTCTGATATTTTCTTGCCTAAATGCTTTGGGTAGAATTGGGGTGTTACGTTTATCAGCATAGAAGCAGAAGGACCAGTAGAAGCAACATCAAAGGGGTTTTCCATAGCAGGAGGATATGCAACAGCTTCAACCATAAGAACATCTCCATGATTTTCCTCAATAAGAATTTCTTCACCAGGATGTTCTAGACCATCAAGAATTGCAGCTAGATTCTTTGGAAATGTTGGAGCAGCAGGTTCTAGAGAGTAATCAACTTCTGGATATACCATATTTGGTGCTTTTTCAGAGGGATGCTCCCTTAACCAGTTGAATAAGAACTGAAAGTCTCCAGTCAGAACCTTGTAAGGATGTGGCGTCCACACAACCATTGCCAAAGGATTCTCTTCTTTTGCAAGCTCATCTACAAATTCCTTCTCTTCAAGAGGTTTCCAGCTGGTGATGGGATGGTAGTATCTTCCATCATCATACTCCATAAGGTAACCAGAAGGACCAGGAGCTGCAGCAAGACACTCTTTCTGAAGATTCAGAAAGTCATATTGAATCTCCCCTCTAACGGTTCTCCAGATTTTGTCAGCAGCAACATGATCCAGTTTGGCATCATGTGCAACCTTCAGAGCATCTAAACCTGTTCTAACCGTAAGAGTTAATAATTCAAAAAGTGTATCAACACAAGGTCTAGGAGGTGATGTTCTGGGAGGAGGGTTAGGTATTTGGAGATGGAGAGAAGAAATTGGCTTATCTAGGTAAGATAGGGCATATAATTGAGGAACTCTATCCAAAATAAACAATGTTTCAGAAGAGGGTGTTTGAGAGGGTGGTTGAAAGGATTCAGCTTCATGATCTGAGTCTAAAACCACAACATCAGGAGTTGGTTTAGGTTTACTGGGATATAGTTTCATGAGGTGGGTGAAAGAATCAGAATCAGATGGTTCAGTAGTGTCTACAAGGGTGTAGTTGAGATGTGGAGGAGGTTGAGAAATGGATATGTTTGTGTGAGGAGGAATGATGCTGTTAAGGGGTGTGGCTTCAAAGATAGGTTCAGAAGCTGGGGGTACATAATCAAGAATAGGCGTAGTGCCTTTAGACTTGGGTGAAGGAGGAGGGGTGAGAACTTTGGTGGTTGGAGGTGGTTTAGCAGGGGATTTTTCTGGTTGAATATCTGGGTTTGTTTCTATTGATACATTCTTTGAATTAAAAACGAAATCAGAATCAGGTTCAGAAATTACAATACCTGGACCTCGTTGCTTCTTCTTAGTTGGTCCTTCTCCAACTGTCTTCCTCTTCTTCTCCTTCTGTATCACCATCTTCTGCTTTCCTTTTAACTTTTCCTTCTCCCTTTCCACTTCATTCTGCTTTTCTTTTTCAAAATCTTTCTTCTCCAACTTCTTTTCTTCCTCTTTCTTCCTCTTCTTATCTTTCTTCTTTTTCTTTCTATTCTCTTCTTCTTTCTTATCATCCTTTTTATGCTTCTTCTTTTCTGCTTCTCCCTCTTTCTTTTGTTCCTCCTTCTGTTCATCAGCTTTTATATCATTCCTTATCTCTTCACTAATTATGGGAAGATCTAACCTTCTTTTGGAACTCCATCCTTAGTTGTGAGAGCTTTCTGCTTGCTTATCCAAATAGGCTCACAATCAGAACCAGCTTCTCTATGCATAGCAATGTAGCGAACAATAAGTTTTGGTTGTTCATTCCTGAAGAACAACTCAAAATCAGCCAAAACAGGACCTCTTCTGATTCTAACTTCTGGGTTTGCTTGAGGAGTAGAATCAATTGACTTGATTATGCCCATTTTCTTCAGAGTATGAGCATTCAGAGTACTCCCAATAATAGTGTAAGGATTGTTGATTATACCAACGTTCTCCAGATTTTCAACAATCTTAGTTTGGACCAGAAGATTTGTGAGGTTTCTTCCAAAAGGAATAACATTCCTCTTCTTGTTTGGATACTGCAGCCTGATTTCGTCTCTTGAATCATTCACAGCATGCCACAAGTGATTGAAAACGATGAAGGGAAGATCCACCTTGATTTGTTTACCAATACAATACATAATGTATTGTTGGTCCTTATTGACGAAGTTTGAAGAACTTGTTGATTTTCTGTGGTAAAAGCGGCCCAGAAGAATCTTTGTCCATACCTTGTAGATGGTTTTCAGATCCTTAACTTCTTTTGAATTCTGTCCATTCTGAAAGATCTCAGCATAAACATCATCCCAATCAGTTCTAGAAGTTGCTTCAGTAACATCTTCAACACTCATCAACCCAAATAACTTCCTTATGAGGGACTCAGTGATTGAGAAGAATTCACCATGAAGTATGGAGAGAATTGCTTTAGGCATAACAGTTGCATGCACCTAGAATTCTTTCACTAGGTTTGGATAAACTGGACCACACAGATCATAGAACAAGGGTCCCAACCTTGAAACACCATATTCTCGGTGAGATGAACAAGTTGTTGCTCTTGATCTTGTTCTTGTTGATGTTGTTGCTAAGAAGACGAACCAACATTCTGATTTGAAGGGGAGACCATTGAAGCAATTCTGAGATTTCTGGGTTTCTTTTTAGTGTTTGAGAAGAGAGAGAAAAGGTTGCAGAAACGCATAAACTTAGAGAATGAAAAATGTGTGAAAAGAGAAAATGAGATTATGAGAGGAGATTAAATAGGCACGGATTTGGAACAAATATGCAATGAGATTCTGAGAATGAACAGTTACAGAATGCAGAGAATCAAATGCATTTAATGTTGAGTGACGTTAGGGGAAAACGTGATATTTGAAATGATTTGCACAGTTACTTAGGGCTGCGTCTCATCAACTGCACACATGTTTGTCCCTTCAGAATGAACACATGTTCATCATCTGGAATAGATGGTGACATTTGTTTTGCTTTAAAAGAAATTCTGAATCAACTTAGACATATGAAACGTTAGCAATAACAGAATCAGAATATCTAATTGATAAACAAGTTCAGAATATCTGATAAGAAAATAACTGAGCATTTCAAATCTAATCAATATATCAGAACTTCTCATCCTTTCACTCTGGACATAAATCCATACTAATATTCTTCAGATGAACTTAAACCTATCTTCAGCAAGGGGTTTTGTGAAGATATCAGCCCACTGATGTTCTGTATCCACAAATTTTAAAGAAATAACACCCTTCTGAACATAGTCCCTAATGAAGTGATGTTGGATCTCAATATGTTTAGCTTTGGAATGTAAGATAGGATTCTTAGATAAACAAATGGCAGAAGTATTATCACAGAAGATAGGAATGTTACTCTCATATATCTGATAATCTTCTAGCTGACTCTTCATCCAAAGCATCTGTGTACTACATCCTGCAGCAGCAACATATTTTTCTTCTGTTGTAGAGAGGGCAATTGTGGCTTGCTTCTTGTTGTACCAAGAGATCAGATGACTTCCCAGAAACTGACAGCTTCCAGAAGTACTTTTCCTTTCAACTATATCTCCATCGTAATCAGCATCACAATATCCTATTAAGTTGTATTCTTCAGACCTTCTGTAAACTAAACCAACATTAGTAGTACCTTTCAGATACCTCAGAATTCTCTTAACAGCAGTTAAGTGAGATTCTCTAGGATCTGATTGGAATCTAGCACACAGGCATATACTGATTAGAATATTAGGTCTAGATGTAGTAAGATATAGAAGAGATCCAATCATACCTCTGTAGAGCTTCTGATCTACCTTCTTACTTACCTCATCCTTACCTAAAACACACGTTGGATGCATAGGAGTCTTTGCTTCTTTGCATTCTGAAAGATTAAACTTCTTCAGAAGTTCTTTCACATACTTGGTCTGATGAACATAAGTTCCTTCAGAAGTTTGATTGATTTGGATCCCATGGAAATACTTGAGTTCTCCCATCATGCTCATTTCAAACTCTGCCTGCATAGACTTACCAAACTCCTTTCCAAGTGTAGCATTAGATGTTCCAAATATGATATCATCAACATAAATTTGGCAAATTAAAATATCCTTTTTAAAGCTTTTACAGAAGAGAGTTGTATCCACTTGTCCTCTAGTGAAACCATTATCCAGAAGGAAAGTACTTAATCTTTCATACCAAGCTCTGGGAGCTTGCTTCAGGCCATATAATGATTTCTTTAATTTGAAAACATGTTATGGAGACTTAGAGTCTTCAAAACCAGGAGGTTGGTGGACATAAACTTCCTCATCTATATAACCATTTAAGAAGGCACTCTTAACATCCATCTGATACGGAGTGATGTTATGTTGAGTGGCAAATGAAATTAATAAACGAATAGATTCCTACCTGGCCACTCGTGCAAAGGTTTCTGTATAGTCATTGCCTTCTTGCTGACTATAGCCCTGAGCAATAAGTCTGGCTTTGTTTCTTACAACTTCTCCCTTTTCGCTTAGCTTATTTCTGAAGACCCACTTAGTTCCAATGATGTTAAATCCTTTTGGTCTTGGAACTAGATCCCAGACATCATTCCTTGTAAACTGATTTAGTCCTCCAGAGCTTGATCAACAGAAGTTGGCTCAATCAGAGATACTAGGCCAAATTGACATTCTGCATTGTTCTTAAGGAATGCTCTTGTTCTGATTGCATCATCCTTCTTTCCAATGATAACATCTTCTGGATGAGCAGAGTTGAGTCTAGAAGATCTTCTGGGTGTTGGCTCTTCAGATATTTTGAAATTCTCTAAAGAAGCAGCAACTTGATCTACTGAAACTTTGCTTCTGGGTTTTTCAGGATCTGAGTTAGAGATTTCTATAATTGCAAAATTCTCAAACTGCTTTGGCTTTTTTAGACCAAGCTTATCATCAAATCTGATATTGATTGACTCTTCCACTATAAGAGTTTCAGTATTGTATACTCTGTAGCCTTTTGAGCGTTCAGAATATCCAAGTAGAAAACACTTTTGAGTTTTAGAGTCAAGCTTATGCAAATGATCTTTAGTGTTCAGAATATAACATACACATCCAAATGGATGGAAATAAGAAATGTTGGGCTTTCTGTTCTTCCACAATTCATAAGGAGTCTTATTCAGAATAAGTCTTATGGAGATTCTATTCTGAATATAACATGCAGTGTTAATTGCTTCTGCCTAGAAATGCTTAGCCATTTTGGTTTCATTGATCATGGTTCTGGCCATTTCTTGTAGAGTCCTATTCCTTCGTTCTACAACACCATTTTTCTGTGGAGTTCTAGGACAAGAGAAATCGTGGGCAATACCATTTTCTTTGAAATAAATCTCAAAGAATCTGTTCTCAAATTCACCACCATGATCACTTCTGACCTTTATGATTTTGCATTTCTTCTCAGATTGAATCTGAGTGCAGAAGTCAAAGAACACAGTATGAGACTCATCATTGTGTTTCAAAAACTTTACCCATGTCCATCTGCTATAGTCGTCTACGATGACTAATCCATATTTCTTTCCTCTGATTGATGCAGTTTTGACTGGGCCAAAAAGATCAATGTGCAGAAGTTCTAGCGGCCTAGAGGAAGAGACAACATTTTTAGACTTGAATCCAGGTTTTGAAAACTTCCCTTTCTGACATGCGTCGCAAAGAGCATCTGATTTGTATTTCAGATTAGGGAGTCCTCTGTCCAGATTAAGTTTGTTAATTTGAGAAATCTTTCTCAAACTAGCATGACCTAATCATCTGTGCCAGACCCACTACTCTTCACTAACAGACATAAGGCAAGTAACCTTTTGATGCTAAAGATCATGAAGATCAATCTTATAAATGTTGTTCTTTCTCTTGCCTATAAATAGGATTGAGCCATCCTTCTGACTTATAGCTTTACAAGACTTTTGATTGAAGATAATGTCATAACCATTGTCACTTAGTTGACTTATGGACAATAAGTTATGAGCTAATCCATCTACTAAAAGAACATTAGTTATAGAGGGAGAGTTACCAATGCATATGGTTCCAGAGCCAATGATCTTGCCCTCCTGGTTCCCTCCAAACTTTACTTCTCCAGCAGATTTAAGCTCTAGGTCTTAGAACATAGACCTTTTTCCCGTCATGTGCCGCGAGCACCCAAAATCTAGGTACCATGGCATGTTTTCCTTTGTCTTTTTGGCTGCCAAGGATATCTGCAACAGAAATTATCTTTTCCTTAGGTGCCCACATTCTTTTGGGTCCTTTTGGGTTAGTCTTCCTCGAGTTCTGGTTGAACTGAGGTTTAGCATGAAAATTAACAGGAGGTACAACATGATATTCCCTATTCTGAATAGCATGATATTTTCTAGGATGTGCAACATTATGCTTCTTTGTGTGTGATATGGGGAAACTCTTAGCATGTGATGTGTGAGTAATATCATGAGAGTGGCCATACTTGAATTGATCATACAGAGATTTGTATGTGATTTTCATCTCATCAACAGGTTCAAGTTTATATGGGGTTTCACCCTCATAGCCTATGCCAACCTTCTTGTTTCCACTAACTGCATATATCAAAGAGGCTAGCTGACTTCTGCCTATACCTCTAGATAGAAACTTCCTGAAACTCAAGTCATATTCCTTAAGAATATTGTTCACGCTTGGAATAGACTTTTTTTGAACTAGAAGATGATTCAACATCTTTAGATAGTTTTAAAACTTTTTCTTTAAGTTCACATTTTCTATTTCAAGCTTAGTTTCAGATGCAAAGAGCTTTTTCAGCTTCTTGTATTTGATACTAAGTTGAGCCTTGATTTCCAGAAGTTCAGTTAGACTAGAAACTAATGCTTCTCTAGAAATTTCAGAAAATACCTCTTCAGAATCTGAGTCTGATGTAGATTCTGATTCATCATCATCAGTGGCCATCAGCGCTATGTTTGCCTGCTCATCTTCAGAGTCTGACTCTTGATCAGAAGAATCTGAGTCATCCCAAGTAGCCATTAAGCCTTTCTTCTTTTCAAACTTTTTCTTTGGATTTTCCCTCTGAAGCTTTGGACACTCATTCTTATAATGTCCTGGCTCTTTACATTCATAGCACGTCACCTACTTCTTGTCAGATCTTCTGTGTCCAGAAGATTCTCCTCTTTCAGGCCTTTTTAAAATTTTGAAGTTCTTGGACTTTCTTTGCTTACTCATCCAGAGTTGATTTACTCTTCTTGAAATTATAGAAAGCTTATCTTTTTCTTCTTCTGATTCTCACACTTCAGAATCTTCTTCTTCAGCCTGAAAAGCGTTAGTGCATTTTTTTATTATTAGATTTAATGCAATTGACTTACCTTTCTTCTGAGGTTCATTTGCATCCAGATCTATTTCATGACTCCTCAGGGCACTGATCAGCTCTTCAAGAGACACTTCATTCAAGTTCTTGGCAATCTTGAATGCAGTCACCATTGGGCCCCATATTCTGGGAAAGCTTTTGATGATCTTCTTGACATGATCAGCCTTTGTATATCCCTTGTCAAGCACTCTTAATCCAGCAGTCAGAGTCTGGAATCTTGAAAACATAGTTTCAATGTTTTCATCTTTTTCCATCTTGAAAGCTTCATACTTCTAGATTAAAGCAAGAGCCTTTGTCTCCTTGACTTGGGCATTACCTTCATGAGTCATCTTTAAGGATTCAAAGATATCATGAGCAGTCTCTTTGTTTGTTATCTTCTCATATTCAGCATGAGAGATAGCATTTAGCAATATAGTTCTAGACTTGTGATCATTCTTGAAGTCTTTCTTCTGAGCATCACTCATGGCTTGTCTTGACACCTTGACACATTGAGCATTAACAGGATGTGTGTAACCATCCAGCATTAGATCCCATAAGTCACCATCTTGACAAAGAAAGTAACTTTCGAGTCTATTGTTGTTTTGTTCAGGTGTAGGAGTAGATGAAGTTGTTTCAACCATATTGACTTTGTATTTTTCACCCTGAATCTTTTATCTAACACGGTTAAGTGTTTGCACCTAGAACCGGCGCTCTGATGCCAATTGAAGGATAGAAAAACACTTAGAAAGGGGGGTTTGAATAAGTGTGAGTTAAAAAACTTGTAAGATAAAAACAATGAATACAATTATTTTTATCCTAGTTCGTTGTTAACGAAACTACTCCAGTCCACCCCCTTAGAGTGATTTACCTCAACTGAGGATTTAATCCACTAAACCAGCTGATTACAATGGTTATCCACTTAGAAAACTTCTAAGTCTTTTAGAGTATGCAGATCACAACTTGATCACTCTAGGAATACTTCACTTAGAAACCTTCTAAGTCTTCTAGAGTCTACAGATCACAACTTGATCACTCTAGGAACCTTTTACAAACAATGTAAAATAATGTTTACAAGAGTAAGATTGCTTCTAATAAAGCTATAATCACAACAGTGATATTTCTCTTAAGTTCTAAGTTTAACACTCACTAAATATTACAAGAGTTTGTGAGGTTGAAGATGAAGTTCGTGAGTTTTGATTTTGACTGCGTTTCAGTATTTTGCACAAGTGTTCTCCTTTGCTTCTGATCAGAACTTCTATTTATAGGCGCTGATAGGAAATGACCGTTGGGAGCATTTAATGTTTTCCGTGAATAGTACATCTTTTCATTTAATGTTTCACACTTTTGTCAACTACCTCGAGCCTTGCTTTTCCTTCTTTTACTGACTTTGCCTTTTGTAGCTTCTAACGTTCCTTTTGTCAGTCAGAGATTAGACTTAATAGTCTGTCATCTTGTACTTTCTTCTGGACTCAGATTTGCAGATAAACAACGTTTGAATTTCAGAGTCAAGAGCTTGGTGCAGAGCCTCTTCTTGTCTTCTGACTTTTAAGAGCTTAAGCATGATACCATTCAGAACATCAGAGCTTCTTCTTCTGACTTCGTTCTTCTGATGCTTTCAGTTCATGTTCTGATTCTGCGTGACCATCTTCTGATGTCTTTCCAGAGCATGTTCTGATGAAGCCATCCAGAACCTTCTGAGTCAGTTGCTTCTGAGCGCTGATTTGTGCATACTCTTGATGTATTTCCTGAAATGGAAAATGCAAAGGATTAGAGTACCACATTATCTTATACAAAATTCATATATACTGTTATCATCAACACATGGAATATTGATCAGAACAAATCTTGTTCTAACAATCTCCCCCTTTTTTATGATGACAAAAACATATATAATTGATATGAATTTGTATCCAGAATATCCGATGAACAAAGACAATTTCACAATTATAGCATAAGCATATAATCAGAGTGTGTGAATATGTCTCCCCCTGAAATTAATACTAGAAGAATTTTTAAAATAAAAGACTTCCCTGGGTATTTTTCCATATCAGTTCAGACTTTTACGTTGCATAGAACTTCAGAACATTCAGAGCTTCTTATCAGAGCTTCCATTGGACAGCTGCAAAGCTTTGAATTTTCCCTTTGTAATCAATTGTATCATAACATTCTTAAATGTATCAGAGCATTCTTCTTGCTTCTGATCTTGAAGCTTCAGAGCACTAAGCTTGCTTCAATTCACTAAGAGCATGCTTCTTCTTAGAATTGCTTTTCCCCATGTATTTGCTTCTCATGTTGAGCTTTGACCAGAATATCATATTCTTGCAAAACTATCAAAGACAAAGAAAACTTGCAAATAATTGTTAGGAAATGTTGAGACTTAATCCCAGCAACTGATATTATAAATCAATTCAATTATTATATTTTCACCCCCTTTTTGTCATAACATCAAAAAGCATAAAGATTCAGACAAACAAAACACACAGAGTGAAGAAAGAACAGATAATTTTTCATTGATTAAAACATCAGAAGATACAGAAACAGATGTAATTCAAGCAGATGTAGAAAACAAGAAAACACACTAAGACACAAGACAGACTACGACTGGCTGAACCTAGAAGCTAAGACGGCCAGAAGGTTCTTAATCTCAGCAGTGTCTTCAACTTGCTTCCTTGTAGCTTCCTTCTGATCCTGCATGAAGGATCTAAACTCAGCATTTGTATCCTCTTGCTTGTCCAGACGAAGAGCCAAGTTAGCTTGATTCTGTTGGAGCTCCTTCATAGTGTTTATCAGCACAGAAGCAAAAGGACCAGCAGAAGCAGCATCAACACGGTTGTCCATAGCAGGAGGATTTGCAGCAGGTTCAACCATAAGAACATCTCCATGATTTTCCTCAATAGGAATTTCTTCAACAGGATGTTCTAGGCCATCAAGAATTGCATCTAGATTCTTTGGAGGTGTTGAAGCAACTGGTTCTGGAGGGTATTTAACTTCTGGATATACCATATTTGGTGGTTTTTCTGAGGGATGCTCCCTTAACAAGTTGAATAAGAACTGAAAGTCTCCAGTCAGAACCTTGTAAGGATGTGGCGTCCACACAACCATTGCCAAAGGATTCTCTTCTTCTGCAAGCTCATCTACAAATTCCTTCTCTTCAAGAGGTTTCCAGCTGGTGATGGGATGGTAGTATCTTCCATAATCATACTCCATAAGGTAACTAGAAGGACCAGGAGCTGCAGCAAGACACTCTTTCTAAAGATTCAGAAAGTCATATGGAATCTCCCTTCTAACGGTTCTCCGGATCTTGTCAGCAGCAACATGATCCAGTTTGGCATCATATGCAACCTTCAGAGCATCTAAACCTGTTCTGACCTTAAGAGTTAATAATTTAAAAAGTGTATCAACCGAAGGTCTAGGAGGTGATGTTCTGGGAGGAGAGTTAGGTATTTGGGGATGGAGAGAATAGTTTGGCTTATCTGGGTAAGATAGGGCATATAATTGAGGAACTCTATCCAAACCAAACAATGTTTCAGAAGAGGGTGTTTGAGAGGGTGGTTGAAAGGATTCAGCTTCATGATCTGAGTCTAAAACAACAACATCAGGAGTTGGTTTAGGTTTACTGGGATATATGAGGCGGGTGAAAGAATCAGAATCAGATGGTTCAGGAGATGAAGGTGTGAAAGGACAGAGCTCAGCAGTGTCTACAAGAGTGTAGTTGAGATGTGGAGGAGGTTGAGAAATGGATATGTTTGTGTGAGGAGGAATGATGATGTTAAGGGGTGTGGCTTCAAAGATAGGTTCAGAAGCTGGAGGTACAGAATCAAGAATAGGCGTAGTGCCTTTAGACTTGGATGAAGGAGGAGGGGTGAGAACTTTGGTGGTTGGAGGAGGTTTAGCAGGGGATTTTTCTGGTTGAATATCTGGGTTTGTTTCTATTGATACATTCTTTGAATTAAAAACGAAATCAGAATCAGGTTCAGAAATTACAATACCTGGACCTCGTTGCTTCTTCTTAGCCGGTCCTTCTCCAACTGTCTTCCTCTTCTTCTCCTTCTGTATCACCATCTTCTTCTTTCCTTTTAACTTTTCCTTCTCCCTTTCCACTTCATTCTGCTTTTCTTTTTCAACATCTTTCTTCTCTAACTTCTTTTCTTCTTCTTTATTTTCTTCCTCTTTCTTCCTCTTCTTATCTTTCTTCTTTTTCTTTCTCTTCTCTTCTTCTTTCTTATCATCCTTCTTATGCTTCTTCTTTTCTGCTTTTCCCTCTTTCTTCTGTTCCATTGGCAAGTGTATGCGCTAGAATACCTATGTTTTCAATGTGATCGTTAAACAAATTCAAAAATATCCTGCAAATAAAAAACAAGAACAAAAGCATATCAGAGAAAAATATCAAATGTGTTACCCTAGAATTATTCACAACTCACACTACAACGTTGTTTATTTGGATGAGAAAATCCAAATCATTCACCCCATCAATATGGCATCAATCTGCACCAAGAAAGAAATATAAATCAAATTTCAATTACAACTTCAACTACCTTTATAAGAATAACTAGTCTTTATACCATGTGTAATCTCTTTTAATCCAAGGTAGGCATATATGTTAATCAAATGTTTAGTGAATGTAACACCTACACGAAAGCAAACAGTTAGATATTGAATATAACAGGTTCCATGGGACAGTTGCTTGTGAAATTAAATCTCAACAAATGAGGTTTTGAATGGTTTTGAATTCTAAAAAAACAAAGATCCCATAGTATTACTTCCCCGAGGATTCTACTTATCATAGGAAAAAAAATGAAAACGTAATTCACGACCGGTCTGAGCTCAAGGAATCCCTTCCTACATGAGAAATTGGAAATGTTCTATATGAAAGATACTAAGTAAAATATCTTCAGAAGGTGTCAGTTTAGAAAAAAGTATATACGATTGAGCTGAAACAAATATAAGTAGTCCAAAAAACTTACTTTCAATTAGTAGAAACCAAGCTTTCAACATAATTCTTGGCACAAAACCACTGTATTTGATTTCTAATTCTTGATTCTTTTGCTCTATCATCTCTCAAATTATAGATAAAAGTTGTGTATTCTTCCCATGCCAATATCAATGTATTTCCATCCTTAGAAAGACACGCCTGTATTAGGAGACTGACAACCAAGTTTAGATGCTATTATCATAAGTATGAATTCCAGTGGATGGATAAGATGAAGAGAGAAGGGGAAGGAATGTGAGGAAAAGATGTATTAGAGAAGGAAAAAGAGGAGGATTAATATTACGGAAGAGAAACTTTCGAGATTGAGACTTCTTAAATAAAAGATACTCAATGACGTCGATGAAGATAATGTTTTTTGATTCTGAGATGAAAGAGAATGACTCTTTCTTGTTTGATGGCAATCCAAGAGAGATAGAAAAAGAGGTGGTTGGATCCCATTCTAGCAAAGAGAGAAAGAGAATAAGTAAGCTTACTTTGATTATTTAATGAATCATTTGGGGTTTGATTGAACTGTGACATCTTAGCAATGAAGTTGTCAATTGCTTTGAAAAAAATCAGCGAACCAGTCATTTGCATTTTGATCTGAGAACTTTATCTTAGAAATGAAGTCGTCAATGTCCAAAACATAGACACTTCATTTCTTACGATGTCGTTCTCCAATCAAAACATAAATGGCTGGTTTGCTTGCTCTCTTAGACAACTTCATTCTTAAGATGATCTTGGCAATCAAAACCCAAATTACTCGTTAAATCATCAAACCAAGTTGACTCTTTCTATTTCTCTCTTGATTGAATGGAAGTTAAGCGCGAGATCCAACCAACTCTTTTTCTTTCTCTTTGATTGCCATCAAACATGAAACAATCCACTATCTTTCATCTCACATCAAAAACATTATATTCATCATTAGTATCTTTCATATGTGAGATCTCAACCTTAAAAGTTTCTCTTTCGGTGATAATAACCCTCTTCTCTTTCCTACTCTAATACATTTTCTTCCTCGCATTGTCCCTCTTTCTCTCTCTATCTCTTCTATCCACCGGAATTCATATAGTATAGGCTACTGTTGACACATGTTATTAAATCTTAAACAAGTGCATCCAAGACTCTTCTATTTTAAATTCCTTCATTTGCCATATCACAAAATGGCTCATACGAAAACTATGAGAAAAACAAAGGGAGTCCATCAACATAAACAATTAGGGCTCAATATATCTCACTCCATCAAGGGATATCATCACAAATTGATCAATATTAATTCGTTCTAATCCACAATCATCTAGTAACTCGCCTCAAATGGCAAACCAGTTAACCATGTCACGCGATATTAATATTTTGGCAAGTGGATAGTTTATGTTTGTCTACAATAACTGCAGGAAAATTTTAACCACGTAGATCTCTTGACAGATTGCCACAATATTATGAGAGTAGGTTGATTCATGATGACCAAAACAAAAAATCTCTTGCCAGGGTGAAACTCATAGCGAAGAAACGTACTATTTTGTTAGATAATATTTTGGATGCCAGGTTCCATACATAAAGAGAAATCAGAAATTTCATTATGAATATAGGGCAGATCAATCCGTTGCAGGGTTAATGTAATGTACCTGTTTGTCGATGATTGCTTAAGGTGCAGTTTGATGAGTCTAGGGTTTGAGATGAGAGTCTTCCATGACATGCAGACGCACTTGAATCGTTTGTGGGAGCTGAGCAGATGAGATGTGTATCCTAAGATGCTGATTCTTTTGAACCCTAACACATGCTTTTATACTTTAGTAAGGACTTTCATATATTATATTAATAAAAATAAATAAGAGTCCATATCTTTTATTTATTTATTTCAAAAAGGATTATAATAAAGTTTTCTTCATACTTGTAATTTACTCTTATTTTTAAATTGGCCATTATGTAAGGAAAAATACTGGCCATTAAATTATGATTGAAAAGGTGCTTTCCTGTTATTAATTACTAGTTATATAATGATTGTTTATTAATTGTAGTTTTTTCTTTAAAAATGTCACAAAAAGTGCTTAAGAAATTGATCATAAATATTTCTTTGGGCAAATATAATATTTTCTTATATGTAAGACAAAAGGAGTGCAAATTGAGATAAAAAACAAATGACAACAAGCAAATAGATAGCCCAATAGGCAAGAGAAAAATAAGCTAACCATCGCAAAGGAAACACCAACAACATAAAGAAGAGAACAAAAAGCACAAATAGTAGTCAAACAACAAAATTTGAATCATCTTTTGTTTGATAATCTTGACTTTCAGATCGAGTTTTTTTGGGAGGTGATTATTTCCCTCGACTTGAGAGCTAAGCAGGGTGTTATCTCTACATAGGAGTTGAAGTCTAGGAATAAGACTTCTTTGGATCTTTGGAATCTCATGAGGATTAGAGATTCTTATATTTTTCAAGAGGTCTAGAGCCAAGTGGCTCAAGAAGGGTGATGCCAATACACGATTCTTTTATGCGTGTGTTAAGAGTACGAGTCTGAGGAATGTTATCCTAGCTCTAAAGGTTGGGGATGTTTGGATTGATGGGGTCTCTGAGATTCATCAAGGTGTGGTTAATCATTTCTCTACTCAGTTTAGAGAATCTTATTTTTACTGGCCCAGGTTAGATGGGGTCCATTTTCACTCTCTCTTAGATGAGGATAACACTATTCTTATTGTGCCTTTTCTCTTGACTAAGATTGATCGAGCGGTTGCTTGTTTTGATGGTAATTGTAATCGTTTTTTTTTAAATGGCACGCACAACCCTTCACGTGAAATTTGGAACGAGGAAGGCACCCTTAGGGGAATGTTTCCTATGTTACACGAACCTTTAATGTATCCTAACAAGGAGGAAGGGGAAAAAGATCTCAATCTACCCTGGGTGCTTAGGTGTGGGGATTTCATCTAATATTGAGATCTGGGGTCCGGGAGGTTGGTTATACGGAGGGAAGATATTAGCACTCTAAGTATCCGTAGTACTCTACGGGAGCCCTTTGCTGTTTATGTTTGACTTTGGGTTGTTTGCTGATTGATTACTGGGAAAGTTTCTCCTTTGTGATAGGAGATAGGATGAATTGAAGAAAGACTAATGAACCGACTGTTTTTGGTGTTTTTGTTTCCTCGCAAAGATTCCTTATGAATCTCATGCCTACATATCCCTAATGGAAGTTAGAGCTTTTGTAGTTCGGGGAACTAATAGGGAAATGGATTGAATTTGTGTGCCTTGTTCAAAGCTCAAGGTTGAAGCCTAAATTGATCTCTGTTTACAGAAAAGAGACAAGTTGTCATCTTAACAGAGAGATATCTCTACTATTCCACCACAAACATTTTTGAAAGTGAAAAAAAAGAGGTTCATTTCATAAGAGAGGGAGACCTTACTTGGATGAAGCAAGTATGCCTGTCACAGTCTCTTGAATGAAAGAACAGTTTTCAACCATTTTAGGGAAGGACAAAAAGTCTGGATTTGAAATCATCAGAATGCCACTTACATCACCTAAATGGATAAATGATTTAAAAATTATTGACAATGTTTGTTTATTTGAATGTGGTGTAGTAGAAGAAATGTTTCTTCTGTAAGGATGAATCATGTCTCACTTCTATGCAGAAAATCTGAAATTTGACTGTCTTGTACAAGGCCCAAGCTTGAGGCTTAAATGACTATTTCAAACTGACTCGCTTGGAGATGTCTCCATTGGGGATTGTTTAGACTGAAGGATTTTGTGTGTTATGTACTAAGACACGAATTGAGGTTGACTCAGATGGTGTACTTTTGAGTGGAGATTGGTGAATTTTTTTTGTTCTGTACTAAGCCCATAATTGAGGTTGTCTCACTGAGGGATGGACTTTGATTTATTTCTTTCTTGCACGAAGTCCATGATTGAGGTTGACTCTTTGAGGATTATATGGGCATGATTTTGATAGAACATATAGGGACAGACTTAATGCTAGCTGACCCATTAACCAAAGGCTTAACGCATAAGTCTTTTCATGGGCATGTTTCTCACGTGGGTCTTGGTTTTGATATTGCCTTGGACTAGTGGGAGTCTAACTTCTTTTTTGTTATATGTTCTATACTTTGGTTTCAATTTTTTGGAACAATCTATGTTATATTTGAAATTCTGCAGAAATAAAGTTTATTAATCTTTATTGTTATAACATTATGTTTTTGTTATGTGAAAATATTTTGTTTTAAATTGCACTTAAAGAACTTTAGTTTTGATCTCACAAAACACTTTAGTTGGACCAGTTGGAAATAGACATGATAAAGACACATTGCAAGAAATTTCCATGCCACTCATCCATATAGATCTATTTTATCAAATGCATTAATGTGGTGGTCATCGGGGTTCCATCACGTCTTAAGTTAGTGAAGATAGCCGTGGTGGTCCCTTATTGAAGTATGAGGTGAAATAGATTGTAAATGAGAAATCTAAGGACAAATAGCATTCGGATGTGCGCCTAAAGAATACTGATATAATCATTAAGATATATTGCCCAAGTGGGAGATTGTTAGAATATTTTATTAAATAAAATATTTCAATAATATTATGTGGACATATATATTTAAATTGATTATACTAGCTATTTATCAATATGAAGCCTTAATTGATTTAGTGCTCAAAATTATATAATAAGGCTAATTAGTTATCTATTTATATAATTATTTATTAATTAATTAATTAATTGATATGGGCCAAATTGGGTGGATGTCTGCTGGCCTATTTCGGGATAATGGGAACCCTAATGGGCCATCACCTATATAATGGGCTATGGTCCCTAATATATCAGTACGAAAAGCATTTTCACTCTCCCCCCATCTGAAGAGTACTGAGACGTGAGGAGTACTAGTTGAGGAAGAGCTATAGCCAACAAGTAATTCTACAATGGATCCAGGTATTCCTTGATTCCTTACGCTTCATTAATCTTTAATAGATCAACATGATAAGTGATCCTATATTCATGTTCATGTTCATATATGTATTTTATTGCTTCCGCACTAAAGTGATTACATGTTATAATCTTTGTAAAGAACATGCTTAAATGATTTTTTTTAACAATAGTATAATCACCATCTCTTTTTATAGATTTGCACATGGTCTTAACATTTCTTGTATTTTTTGTGCTATTGACTTTGATTAATATTTTTCCTAATTAGATTTTAAATAGGAAACAATTTTTTTCAGGTTACTCTATCAAGAATGATATTCCTCCTTTAATTTATTATGTGATTGGAGGATAAGGCAGGCGAAGTGTGGTGGTTGGGTTGAAGGTGAAAGAATTTTTGTTCTCACAGAATATGGTGGTGGATATGGTACGAGAGGTGAGAGAAAATATAGTATTTGGTTGGTGAAGAAAGAGACTGTCCATGTCTCTCATTCCCAAGGGGTTGACTCAATGAGGTTGAATCCATTGGAGATGACTGGGGTATTGAAAATTGAAACTTTCCATGTCTTTTACTCTGCAGGGGAGAACCTCAATACAGAGATTGAGTGAATACTTGAATAATTATGATTGTGTATATGAAGGATTTGGATACTCAGAGGAGTAAAGATGACTAAATACATGTCATATGCTTTTAAGAATCCTGAGAGTCCTTATATACAAGCTCAAGAGGAAGCTGAAAGGAAATGCTTATAAGAAGTTTGTGGGTCCTTGCATTGTAATCCCAAGAGGATGCTGATCGAGGGTCATCAAGGGTCCTTGTTATAGCACAAGAGGAAGATATGTTGGCTTGCCTAATTTGGCTCTAAGCAAAAGGGATAAGAGGTTTCACTGGGAATTAATCCTCTTCAGGTGGATGTACCCTATTGTTGATCTAAGGGTTTCAAGATGTTTCACCGGGAATAATTCATCTTGTGGCAAGAATCTATGTTGTCTAATTAGGAGAGGCTTCACCGGGAAGTAATCCTCAATCCCAGGTCATAGTCCTATATATATATATATATATATATATATATATATATATATATATATATATATATATATATATATATATACAGTTTATATGTCATAAGGTTTTTCTCTGACGGAGATCTAAACAGTATCTATATTCACAGTTTATAATTGACAAGGTATTTAAAGCAGTAAATGAAAGCTATAAAAATCATAGTATGAAGAGGAGGCTCAGGAATTATGTATGTATAGAGCCTTATTAACAGTTGAATGTTATTGATGGAAACAGTGAAGTGTTTTATTGAAAGGAAAAGAAAAGGTGTTGGGTCTTATAACTCAAGGTGAGCCCAAATATTTACTGTATGTACAAAAGGTGTTGGGTCTTATACTGCAATAGAGACCCAAGAATCTGAGATGAGAAATAAGGGATGTGACTTATACTCGAGGAGAAGCCCAAATGATTTGAATTGAAAACAAATGAGCAGTTGATTTGAAAATAGTTTGAAGTTTTGATTGAAAATAAAGTTGAAGTTTAACTGAAAACAGTTTGAAGTTTTATTGAAAAAGAAGAATTGATGTTTGAGGCTTATACCTTAGAAGATGGGTCCAAAGGTCTAAGAGCAGTTTCACCGGGAATAATGCTCCTCTTAGTACTAGAGTTTTGTTTTGAAAAAACAGATGAAGGAAAGAAAGAAGAAAGGGATGGGACTTAAACTCTATTAGAGGCCCAATTTTTGAATGAAATGATTGATTTTTTTTATTGAGAGATGCAGGGTTTTGTTGACTGAAAACCATGATCGTCTGTTTAACCGAGAGTTTGGAGAAAACAGTTTTAGAAGACAAAAATGAAATAATTAAGGTAAGAAACAATATTTACACTTAATTAAAACCTAAAAGATTAGGGTTTATTCACAAAATTATTTACAATTGATTAAGTTTATTTATTTTAGAAAAGAATATAATAAAGTTTTCTTCATACTTGTAATTGTTGACTGAAAACCCTGATCATCTGTTTAACCGAGAGTTTGGAGAAAACAATTTTAGAAGACAAAAATTAAATAATTAAGGTAAGAAACAATATTTACACTTAATTAAAAGTTAAAAGATTAGAGTTTATTCACAAAAGTATTTCCAATTGATTAGGTTTATTTATTTATTTATTTATTTTAGAAAAGAATATAATAAAGTTTTCTTCATACTTGTAATTTACTCTTATTTTTAAATTGGCCATTATGTAAGGAAAGATATTGGCCATTAAATTATGATTGAAATAGGTGTTTTTCTTGTTATTAATTATTAGTTATATAATGATTGTTTTTTAATTGTAGTTTTTCCTTTAAAAAAGTCACAAAAAGTGCTTAGAAATTGATCATAAATATTTTTTTGGGCAAATATAATATATTCTTATATATAAGACAAAAGGACTACAAATTGAGTTAAAAAACAAAAGAGAACAAGCAAAGAGATAGTTCTTAGACATGAGAAAAATAGGCTAACCATCGCAAAGAAAACACCAACAACACAAAGAAGAGAACAAAAAGCACAAACAATAGTCGAACAACAATCTTAGAATCATATTTCATTTGGCAATTTTGACTTTCACATCGAGTCTCTTTGGGAGGTGATTATTTTCCTTGACTTGAGAGTTGAGTAGGGTGTTATCTCTGCGGAGCAATTTGAGTCTAGGAATAAGAATTCTTTGGATCTTTAGGACAACTTGAGGATTAGAGATTCTTATATTTTTCCAAATGTCTATAGCCAAGTGGCTCGTGGAGGATGATGCCTAGACGAGATTCTAGCTCTTAAGGTTGTGAATGTTTGGGTTGAAGGGGTCTTTGAGATTCGTCAGGTTGTGCTTAATAATTTCTCTAATCATTTTAGAGAGCCTCATTTTAAGGATAACACTAGTCTTACTATGTCATTTCTCATGAATAAGATTGATATAGTTGCTGCTTATTGTGATGATAATAAGATTCCGGGCTCTAATGGCTTTAATCTCTCATTCTTTAAGAGGTTTTGTCCTATTTTTAGGGATGACTTTAGAGTTATGCTTCAACATTTTCATCTGTTTGCTACTCTCCCTCGTATCTTCGACTCTTTCTTTGTTACTTTGATTCCAAAGGTTGATTCCCCTTCTCATTTAAGGGATTTTAGACCTATCACTCTAGTCGGGTCTCTTTCTAAGATTCTCGCTAAGGTCTTGGTCTCTAGGATTTCCAATGTTATGGACAAGCTCATCTCTACCAACCAATATGTTTTCCTTAAAGGTAGATACTTAGTGGATGTTGTGGTAGCAGTGAATGAGCTTGTGGACATCGTTAAGAGGAGTAATAAGCCTTGTATTATTTTTAAAGTTGATTTTGAGAAAGCTTATGACTCTACTAGTTGGTATTTTCATGGTTACATGCTCTGTAGATTTAAGTTTAAAGATAAATGGAGAAGCTAGACTATGGCCTATATGTTTTCGGGTAATCTTGTGGCCTTCGTTAATGGTTGCCTGACCCATGAGATTAGTATCCAAAGAGGGCTGAAGTAAGGAGACCCATTAATCCCCTTCCTTTTTTTCCTTCTTGCCAAAGGCCTGAGTGGTCTGATTTCTAAGGCTGTTGGGTTGAACCTTCTTTCAAGTGTTAGAGTATGATCCTCAGACTAGGTGGTCTCCCATCTTCAATATGCAGATGACACAATTATATTGGGAGATGCTACTGTAGATAACATTTTGTCTATCAAGGCTATTCTCCGTGGTTTTGAGATGGACTCAAGTCTTCGTATGAATTTTTCCAAAAAGCTCCCTCATTGGAGTTAATTCTTATCAACCCTTTTGAGGTCTTGCTTGTGAGTTTCTCCATTGTAATCAAGAATTTCTTCCTTTTAAGTACCTATGGCTACCGGTTGGAGTAAATCCCCACCTTGCGTCTATGTCGGAACCTCTAGTTAATCTTATATCTAGTTGGCTCCCTTCGTGGAAGCATAAGTATGTTTCTCTAGATGAGAGAGTGATCCTTCTCAATTATTTTCTTAATAATATATCCCTATCTTCTTTAAAGACTCCTATCAAATTTTATAAGAAGATAATGAAGATCCAGAGGGGCTTTCTTGGAGGTGGAGTGAAAAGGGGAATTTAAATTTTCCCATGTCAAGTGGGTGGATGTATGCGAGCCTAAGAAGAATGGGAGTCTTCGGGTTAGTGACCTTTGGTTGGTTAACTTGGTCCTTTTGGATAAGTGGAAGTGGTGTCTTAACTATGGAGCATCTGGTATTTTTGGTGATATCCTCAAGGCCAAGTATGGGGCAGCCCATATGTCATCCATCTTGGATGGGAGAGTCGTTATCTGCGTCATTTTTTGTCTTGGTGGAGAAAGGTCTCTCTTCTTGGAGGTAAAGCTAATGATACTTCTGTCTGGTTCAGGGATAAGCTCTCCCTGAAAGTTTTCTCTGACCTCCTTACCTCCTTTAGTGATGATCCTTGGGTAGGAAATATTCTCCTTCGGCTCAGATTCCCTAGATTATTCTCTATTTCTGATCAGAGCTCCAAATTTATTGGGAATCTCGGTAGGACGGAAAGGGAGATCTGGATTTCGGACAATAAGTGGCGGAGATGTTTTCTCTTTGACTATAAGGTGGCTCTCTTTAGTGACCTTCAGTCTATGATTAACGGTTTTAGACCTTCGTTAGAAAGTGATATGTCGTCGTGGCATGATTCAAGTGATGATGTTTATTTTGTGTCCTCTGCTTACTCTATTCTTATCTCCCACCAACTTCCCCTAGACCACCGGGTTCGTTCCGTTGACTTAGTTCTATCTTCTATTTGGGTTAGATGACCCCCTCTAAAATTATAGTTTTCTCTTGGCAGCTTTTAAGGGATCGCGTTCCTACCAGAGATAACTTATTTCAGATGGGAATCCATTTGACCTCAGGAACTTACTCCTGCCCTTTTTGTTCTCGATTTGTTGAATCATCTACTCATCTCTTCGTGACTTGTATGATCGGTTCCCAGAGCCGTCTCAAGATGTTTAAAGGCCTTATAAAATGTTAAAGTCGGGACTTAATAAATAAGATAAACTAAAAAAACATTATATATATATATATATATATATATATATATATATATATATATATATATATATATATATATATATATATATATATATATATATATATATATAGACCATCAATAGCATTAAAAATATATATAATATTATAAATAACAAAAAAAAATGTAATTTTAAACTAATTCAGTCTCGTAACCACTTAAAAAATATTATCCAAATTAATCAAATTGTTCAAAGTAAGTGAAAAGTGATAGAAACATATTAAACATATTTTTTTTAATTATATGATAATTAGATTTTAATTGCGTCGAAAAATCATTAAATTTTTAAAACCTTTTAAAATGTTAGATTAATCAAATAATGTAGAAAGTGTTATACTAACATTTATGATGTAAAAAATGCTGTACTAACATATACTCATTATATCTTTAATATATGACTCCGTTTATCCATCGTATGCATTTTAAAAAGAGATGTTAATATTCGACTAAAAAATAAAATAGTTTGTTAGTTTAGTTAATACTAGTAAATATAAGAATAATGAATATTATTTTTCTAAAATTACTCTTTTAAACTATTAATCTCACAATTTTACTATTTAATTCTTTGAAATGCTCATACCAATTTTCAAAATAGAGAAAATAAAATTTATAGTTCTTGTATATAAATGATTTTATAAAAAATAGTTAGTATCATAAATAGTTATTGATAAAATGATAAGTTAAGAGTTAAAAATGTCTTATATTTTAGAGAGGTTTTAGTGGCCAAAGCAATAGAAGATGACGCGATTAGAATAATTGACTGTATCGTTGTTCATCTGCAAATCATAGATATTATTGGTGAGCACGAGATATTGACTGTATCACATGCTTTCAGGTTCACAAATTGTTGTGCAGATATCCTAGCTACGCTAGCTACATGTGGTTGCATTGAACAAAACTTCACCCTCTATGATGAAGTTCTGGCGTTTCTTGACTCGTACTTAGCTGCAGATTTAATTGAGATTAGTAGTTTCTTCTATGATAAGTTGTAGTTTCTTTTCTTTTTAGACTTACGCCCTCTTTTATAAAATAAAAATTTAAACTTTAGAAATGTTATGTATATATAGAAAGTATATCTATAAAATAAGAAAGCAAATGTATCTGGAAAGTACTCCTTTTCCCTTTGCTAAAAAAATTACATCTAATTGTTTTGAGGGTAAAATGTGTCTAAAAATTACTTTTTGTGACTAAATTCAAAATTTAGCTACAATCAAAATAATGGTTTGGTCTCTTTATGTTACTGTAGCAACCTGCCCTAAAAATTAATATTTTAGAGTCGCCACCTATTCTGAAGGGCGAATAGGAAACCCTACGCAGTTAAGAGATCGGGGTAAGTTATTATAATCAGGTCGAGGGAAGGTGTTAGGCACCCTCAACCCTTTCCTATGGCTTTGAATCTAAGGTAACAGTTTTATGGCTGAAAGTTAAGGTTAATAGCTAAGGAATTGAATAGGGGAAAAATGAGATTTATGGGGGAGGGGACTCGCCTTGGTTATCCAAGTGCCTACGTATCTCCTTAGGGAGAATCAGAGTCAACGTAGTTCGGGGACAGGGTTGTACGCCTTTGAATGGATTATGAAAGTGTTTGAATGCTTTTTGAATGGCCTGTCGTAGTTTTGAAATGCGAAGTTCGAAGGTATTTTGAATTACCTTGTCGTAGTTTTGAACATCGCAGTGTTGAAGAGGTGAAAATTTGTAGTGTCGTGGTTTAGTGTGTTTGGATGTTTTAGATTTGGGCGTACAACCCTGATTTGATATGGCACCGTTAGATGTGGTGATCAATAGATTTGATCAGTATAGCTAACGGATTAAGGGGCATTGCTGGTTACTCAGATCGATAGATTCGATCATCGTGGGCAGCAAATTAAATGTGTTTTAAATTTTATGTATTTTTTATCTCTCGTCTAATGCGACTAATAGCTTTAGTCGGGTCGAGGAGAGAATTAAATCAGAATTAGTTAAGTTATTATTTTCAAATAAATTAGATTCAATTATATTATTAATAAATAAATTAGGCGAATCAAAAATCAATTCTCGTCTACTGTGACTAATGGATTTAGTCGGTTCGAGGAGGAAATTAGATTAAATCATTAAGAGAGAACATATAATTAAACAATTAAAATTTCACAAAATTGATTAATTAAATGTTATTTTTAATCTTTGTGCAAGTAGGGTGCGTTTTGTGCAGGTTAGCAATTTTTAGGGGGTGTTATTAACAACAGAACCTGGCCCATCAACATTGAGGCCCGGTTGGTTCAATGTGCGTGTGTACAGGGTGTTACGGTGAGTCTAACGTATTTGGAGCGTACGATTGAGATTCACGGCTGAGATTTAATGTGGACTGAGGGTGTACGGCTACATAGCATAGGGAATCACGTTCCCTGATGCTGCCAGATGGCCATGATGAGGCCAAATGGCCATAATCCGACGGTGGGAGCAAGGACTAACCCACGAAACCCCAACATCCCTTTCATTTCTCTCCTATCTTTCTCTCTCTAATCTCCCTTCCTCTCTCTTCGTTCTCCCTCACACTCAACCAAACCCAGAAAAAGTTAGAACAAACCACCACGCGCCACCACAAACTCCCCCTACAACCACCGTAAAGCCCAGTTTTCCGGTTGGCATTCAACCGGAAAACTCATATATTCAAACACTCTAAACCCAGAAACCCAGATCCCAAAGAACCTTACCCTAAAAAAAACAAACCGAACAACATCCATGTATTTGATTCAGACAAAACCTAAGCTAAGTCTAAAATCTTTTACCTTTTGTCTTGTATTCTGGGATGTGTATGCTCCCCCCTGATCTCCTTCGTCTTTCGTGTTCACAGGTAATCAAAGATGAAGATCCAGGTGCTCAAGAAGTCCACGGCGGCGCAAGGGTTCTCCTTCGCAAAAAAATCTAACCCTTCCTTCTGTTTTCTTCTTTTGGTTTTATAGCCCTAGGGTTTTGATCCGTTTTAGGGAAGATTAGATTGTTATAAACATATTATTGATCAAGATTATTTAATTTACGTTTGTAAATTGATTCAGATTCAATCTTTAATAAGAATCTTTTATTTGATTTATGTTTTGATTTTGTAAATATTAGATTGATTCCCTAAAAAATCTTTCGTGTTTGATTCCGTTTTCGCTCGTTTGATTCACACATGGGCCTGGGCAACTTGTTGGATTAGGGTTTGTTTTGTTTGCGGCGGCTAGGTTGATGGAGCGGCGGCGCAGAGCTTGGGAGAGAAAGAAGATGAACAGTGGCCGGGTCGGTTTGACCCGATCCACCCTTGACCCACGCGACTGGCCCAAAGGCCCACTACCCCATTGATTTCATTAATCCATTAGTTCAATCCCTAATTGACTAATTAACTTAATTAACACTTAATAATATTAATATAAAAAAACATTAATCACCCCTAATCCTACTAATAACCTGTTGATGGTAATATTATTAAACCGATATTATTAATTGATGATTTTAATATTAACAATATTTAGATAGTTCTAATAATAATAATTAATCACCAATTAGTAATAACATTTGGTTAATTTAGAAAAACCCTAATATATCAATTCTAATATTAATTCTAATATTAATAATGGGGCTTAGTAACACCAATAATTCGTTAGTAGCAATAAAAGAATATCATTTGAAAAAAATAAGAAATGGTTAAATGGTGATAAACGAAATGGACCCCAAAACAAATTGGGCCTCAAGTATTTGCTATTCATACCTCCATTTTGTTTTAACTAAATTATAAGGGCATTTTATAAGAGATCGAGTTTAATAATAAATATATTAAACCCTATGGTTCTTAATTTTTAACACCCTTAATAAATCAACAGATGTGACTCGTATCGGGTAAATTTTGGGATATGACAGCTGCCCCTATTTAATTATCTTGGATCGAATGGCGTGAGAACACGCAGGTCTCACGCTTTTCGGATCGAAGAGTTATTAAATAATGGAAGACCCCTAAATTTACCTTGTGTTTGAGTGCGAGAGAAAAGAATCGTCCTGCTAAAGCCTGAGTCTTACATAGCGGGGACTTGCCGTTAGTTGTGTGATCAGCTTGCTATAGTGCTAGCCAGCTTTCACAGTTTATGAACCCCACTTACTATAGTTTTAGTAAGTTCTTGTAGTTTGCGCAACCCAGAAGGATTACTTGCTATAGTTCTAGCAAGTTCACCTACACCAATAGGAATCGCTTGCCCTGGTTCGGTCAAGTTTACCTGTATAGAACATTATTTTGTAAATGTGTATGCATTATGCGTATGCATTATGCGTATGTACATGACCCTGTTGTTTGTATAATGTAGATGTATGAATGTTTACACATGTAAATGTCGTGTGTACGCAAATGAGTACGTATGTATGATAACTCCAACGCCTTATCTCCTTATCACCCATTGAATTTGCTTAACCCTTTTGAGAGGTTTGCGAATCCTAGTTCGGATTGTATTTGAGGAGAGATGAAGTAATGTCTTACATAAGACTACCTGAAGATGTTTCCTGAACAGGGTAGATCATTGACAGATGTGACGGAGATTAGGCTTCAAACAAAGCTCAGGAAGAATTGTCTTAGAGAAGACTGACTGAGGAAACTCTTTGAAAGAGCAAGATATGTCTTTTAGAAAAGATTGGAAGAATCTTACCTAAATAAGTTGAGATATGTTCTAAACAAGATTGTCTAGAAAGGCTCCTAAAAGGATATGAAATGTTTTAAGCAAGATTACCTAGAAAGGCTCCTAAAAAGATATGAAATGTTTTAAGTAAGATTACCTAGAAAGGCTCCTAAAAAGATATGAAACGTCTTAAACAAGATTACCTAGAAAGGCTCCTAAAAAGATATGAAATGTCTTGAACAAGATTACCTGGAAAGGCTCCTAAAAAGATATGAAACTTCTTAAACAAGATTACCTAGAAAGGCTCCTAAAAAAGATATGAAACTTCTTAAACAAGATTACCTGGAAAGACTGAGATATGTCTTAGAGAAGATTGGATAAATATTTGAAGAATATTACCTAAAGAGGTTGAGATATGTCTTAAACAAGACTACCTAAAAAAGCTCCTAAAAGAAGATATGAAACGTCTTAAACAAGACAACCTTGACAGGTTCCTATAAAGGATATGACACGTCTTAAACAAGACTATAAGGTTAATTTGGATACGTCTCAAACAAGACTGGCCTAGAAAGGCTCTTAGGCGAGAGATGACATGTCTTAAACAAGACTAACCTAGAGAGGTTCTTTGAAAGGATGTGAAATGTCTTAAACAAAACTAACCTAGAGAGGTTCTTAGAAAGGACACGAAATGTCTTCAACAAGACTACAAAGTTAATCTAGATATGTCATAAACAAGATTGACATAGAAAGACTCCTAGAGAGGATAAAAAGGTCTTAGCGAAGGCTACCTAGAAAGGTTGATAAGCGTCTTGGAGAAGACTACCTTGAAAGGTAAGAAATTCTTTTATTGTTTCTGAATTGCCTTTGAAAATAGGCTCGGAATGAAGCATCGAAATTGTTAGGATTAAATCGTTGAAACGATCGTATTTGCACCGTATTTGGACGATAATATCCTTTTGTCTCTGGAGTAACCTGAAAAGGCAAACGTTGATTTCATGCAATGTTATGATGCATGTGTCATGTCATGAGATTCTCAAAATAAATGAGAATTATGTATGTACGACGATCCCACATTGTAGGTCGTAAATCATACAGGCGTAGGAAGGCCAATTATGCAGCAATGCTCCTTGTGTGATATTTGCGTGATTTCCCCAGTATCAGAAATTTTGAGAGACGCAACATTTATCCTGAAGGAAATATCCTTAGAGGGAACTCGAATATTACCATGTCATGCCACAAACCTGACATGCACTGCCCCAGTATTTGAATTCTTGAAAGATATGCCCCAATCGATAGGATCATTGATTGTATGCCCCTGTAATCTTCGAAATTTTGCCCCTGTTTAGGAGAACCCCCTAGATGTGGTTCCCCTCTGGTCAGGGATCTTTATTAGCAATGATTGCCTTTGATTAACCCAATCTCCCTGATGCTAAGTATTGATTCGAATGTGAAGTAGATGCTTTTCAGAATCAGTCATGCGTCTTGGTCGTGTCCGACGGACAAAAAATTTGCTGATTACTCAGAATGAGATGATGTCTTCTAAGAGATTACCTGAAGAGGTTCCGGGAAAGGACATGAGATTGTCTTGAACAAGACTGTGCTTTAAACAAAGCTCAGGGAGGCACGTTTGCAAAGAAGGTCAAAAGGTTCCCATAGGGGATTATTTTAAGGAATGTAGTGTTTCAGACAAAACTTGAGGAAAGACATTTTGAAGAAGATTACTCTAGAAAGGATAGGAGACCGTCCCAAAGAAGATTGTACTTTAAACAAAGTTTGACAAGGTTTATAAGAGAAATTTGAACATGTCTGAAAAGATTGACGGGTGTCTTAAAGAAGATTACCTAGAAAGGTTCTTGGAAAGGATGAAGGATATTTTTAGAGAATATTACCTGAAAAGGGTAAGGGATGTCTTAAAGAAGACTACATGAAAAAGTTAAGAGATGTCTTACAGAAGACCATCTAGAAAAAGTTCTTAGAAAAGAATGTGTCTTAGAGAAGACTATCTGAAAAGATTTCTGAAGACGACGGGAGACGCCTAGAAGGGTTTGTAGAAAGAACGAGAGGATGTGTCTTAAAGAAGACTATTTGAAAAGCGCTCCTAGAAATGGATAATAGATATTTGAGCATGTCTTAAAGAAGATTGCCTGAAAGGATTGAGAGACGTTTTAGAGAAAATTACCTAAAAAGGTTCCTAGAAAGGATGTGAGAATAGTATTAACACCATCTTATATGAAGTGACCTTCACAACGTGCCCCCAGGTAATGGACTTGCTCCATGGGCTATTCAGAGTCCTTGAGAGACCCCATGGATCTTGATTAGATTGCCCCAGATAAATAGGATAACAACAGGCTATGCCCTGTGTATACAATAGCCATCCGAGTCAGGCGTAAGAGATATTTCTTCTTTGATATGCTTTTAAAGCTATTTCGCCTGTCGGTAGGATTTTTAGCCATTAGCCATGCCCCATGCAACTTCTCCCCGATGTTAAAACATTTGAATCTATATAGACCAGTGTGCCTTACGATGAAATTCATAAGATGCGAATGCATATGTCTGTCTTGAAAGCTTAAAAACATTTTTCAGTAAAACAAAGTTTTTTTTTTTAGAAAGTGATATCAACTTCAAGAGTTATAGTAGACCTTAAGGAGTCGGGATACCTTTTGGTAACGGTATGCTTTCGAACTAACCATGCTTCAGTTAGGGCTTTTAAGGGTTGTAACGTGGCCTGGTTTACGGTTTTAAGAAACAAAGGATAATGGCTCAAAGTTTATTTGTACCCATCCCAATCTTCGTGACGTTCTCCAGTCCTACGCTCAGTTAACTATGCATTTAGGCTCCAAAAGACTTTGGGAATTATAACATTGACATTTATGATGGTTCAAAAACCAAAGGTTTATCTGCAGAGGCAGTCATCCTCCTTTTGTAATATTTTCCTTTTGTCGAGGGTATGTAGTGACTTCTTTTTTCACTTTATTATCCCTAATTTTTTCCTGCACTGTTTATTTAAAACTACAGTCAGCGGGATGCCCCAATTTTGCCTAAGTCTCCTTAATAGGTTTTGACTTGGCGGGCCTTGCGTTGTTTTTCTTTTTCTTTGCGGACATTGACTGCCAGGCTTAATTATGACGGAGAACCATCAGTGATTATGTTAAAAGGAATAATTTGGGATAATCAAGTTAACTGAACAGCTACCCTACCCCAGGTTATACTTTGAGGGTTTTTATTTTGTATGTGAAGGAAAACTCCTACTTCTTAGGCTCAAAGGGGCTGACGAGGGATTAACATCCTTATATCTCCACTGTATTGGAATTGAAACAATGCCTGTACATCGTCAACACGGTCTGTTCGAAAGCGTACTGTATGAGATTGAGGTATCGTTTTCGTCATTCTCCCTCCAAAGGCTTACAGTTTTAACGAGAGTCGAATATCACAAAAGAAGAAAACCAAGTAAAAACCAGTTTTAAATATAGTGAAAACAGTAGGAATAATCCAAGACACACGTAAGCAATGCATTAATGATTATTGTAAAGTACATAGCGTCTGTCATACGACAAATGTTTAAACAAACAGAAAAGAGATTGTGAATGCAAATGAAACTAATGATCTAAGAATCCCTCCTTCTAGACATCTATAGCATTAGACTTGTGCGGCTCTTTAGGCTGGCCGGACTCAATGACCCCTTCTTCAATTAAATCTTGCTTCCCCTCCACCATGCCTATGCATCCTTGTTCAAGATATTGCCCCCAGTTGGACTAATCTTTGCCCCACAAACCGTTGTAAGGTATTCTCGTAAGCTACGTTGCGTTCTAAGATGAACCCCTTTATAAGTAGATACCCCTTAAGTGCATCTATGGGGGAACTTCTTTGTTGAACCAACTCCTGCTCGGTAACGACCTCTATTGCGTCGACTGCCCCAACATGAGGAGGCATAGGCGCGGGCGTAGGCGTAAGTACGTAGTTTGTATAATGAAAGGCAACCTTTTCTCCTTGTAGGACCAAGCTCTTTTGAACATTCAATGGTTGATTCTCCTCTCTCCATATTTTAGGGCTCTTCTTGAGTTCACTTATGCGTCTCAGGAAATCAGCTAGCGTAGTTGTTGATTAGATAAGGGTAAAGACAAAAATGCAAATGTAGATGTAAATGTATGACATCATGAAAATGCGAATGCATGCGTATGTGTGGACCTCCGATTTTTTAATCCCGGGCCATACCTCTGTTCTGTAGAGATACGTGAACTGACTCTTTTTTATCGCTTAATGCTTTCGCATTTTTGAAAATTCACAGAGTCGCCACCGACCTTTTATTTTATCCAATTAAGGAAAGGTTTATAAAAGAAACAGAAAAAAGACCTTTGAGAAATTCTGGGTAAGGGGGTAGGTTATACAAAGGGAAGGTGTTAGCACCCTTTGTATCCATGGTTATCCATGGGCTCTTAAGTTTGCTTAGCTCACTTGTTTTTCGATCACTTTTCAATTGCTCTGAAATTGCTCATATGGGGTTTCAAATACCTTTGTAATTTGAATTCTGTAATGATCCGTGTGTGGATGTATACAAAATGCTTGTTTATCTTTCGAAAGATGTTTTGAAAAGAACGTTAACTTTGTAATAACCCGTGTTTGGATGTATACAAAGTATTGTCTTTTGGAAAGTTTTGAAAAAACAACAGTGTATGAGAATTTTGTTTGTTTTGATTTGAGCAAGCAAACTAGGAGATCTACCCTGAGTTGTAAGGTCTTTATCCTATTTCCTTTAAAAATCTATCCTTTCACCGGATATAAACGCAAGGTTCGATTTTGTACTCAAAATAGTAGAATTTTGACTTTGATTTTGAGAATAATGAGAGAGGATTTACCTTAAGAGGTGCAAGTGTGATTGTGATTGGATTCAGAGATTTTATCTTTGAAGTTAGTGATCTAACGGTTCAATTTTATCTTTGACATACACGCAGTTTATATTTGCTGGAAAGTAAAATGCGGAAATGTAAAGTGCGGAAAGTAAATCTACGCTATTACATCGATTGTGCAGGAAACGTAAACTAGCCTATTTACATGAATTTGACATCCTATACATTTATCTAGGAATTTAAATTGCAAGGAAAATAAAAGGCCTGTTTTTGGATTTTTATGATTGATTTTAATTATAATTAATGCATGATTAATTAAATTAAAATGAAGAAAAAAGATGAAAATAGATTTAAACCTAAAAATTAAGTTTAAAATATGTACAAAATATTTGTCAATTAATTTTAAAACAAAACTATTTTTTTGGAATTTTTGAAATTGATTTAAGTTAATTAAAACATAATTATGTAATAATTATACAAATAATTAAAACTTAAAAAGAAAATTATTCAAAATATGTACAAAATTAGTTTATAATATATAAACAATATTTTATATAAAGAACAAATTTTTTTATGATTTTTTGATTGGTTAGAATAATTAAAAAGCAAATATATAAATATATACTAATTAATTATGCAAAATATTAAAATTTTGAAGAAAAATAAAATATTTTTATTTCAGAAAATAATATATTATTTTAGAAGTCTAAAAATATTTTTTGTGTATTTTTTGGATTTTTAAAACTATTTTTAATTAATTTAACAAAGAAATTAAAAATAAAATAGAAAATAAAATAGAAAATAAAAGGATACTGATCCTGTGTGGTTTGATTGAGGGAGTATGATGTGCACGCGTGATCTGGAGCGTTGGATGACTCATTAAATGAAATCAAGTGGTCCAGAAATTGAGGCTCATGGGACACGTTGCACCTGCAAAGCACAGAATTAGAGGAAAATTTAAAAAGGTACGCGCGCTGCTGAACCAATGAGGGGGAGACACCTCATCGTCTTCAACCTTCAGCCAGGGGTTTTTACAGCGCTTTTATGAAACATGCGCTGTAATTGATGAACCTCAAACCTGCAAAATAGCGAATAGGGGTAAACGTGCAGAGAAATTTGGCGCGATGGTACCATTCAATTCGTCTGATCCATACGAACCTAATGGTGCTATTTAGAACTTGTAATTTGGCCTAATTTTGAAAGCCCTAATTTTGAAGCTATGAACCCTAAAATGGTAGTTTCGTTTATACGTGTCCAAACTTCAATTAAGTTTCCAGAAATGATCTACACTTCAAACCAAACTTAATAGTATGTCTACATTTTGTTAAACATGTGTGAATAACCAGATACGAATTGATTTTAGTTTGAACAAATTTGGACCTGTATAGCTCGATTCAGTGAGCTTCAAGGCTTGTAACTAATTGGGATAGTTTCAGTGATGTTCAAGGAAGGTGTATGAATGCTTAGTTTGTATTGAAATGGACTGAAATTACAAATTCGAATTTGAGTTTTCTTTGAATTTTTTTCAAGTGATTACAAGTGTTATGAGCTTATGTATGCTTCTGGACTCGCCTCCTCTTTGTTACTGAACTATGATAGCTTATTTATAAGCATTGAGTGCTTACAATTGAAGCTAAGAAGTGTCTTTAGTTGCCTTTGTTGAAACTTTGGTTTTTTAATATTAAAAACCTTGAATTCTTGACCAAGTCATCTTGCCTTCAATGCACCTACCTTGCTCTTCAATTCTCTGCAGAAAGGTAGAGATTCCTAGGGTGAGTCATGCTTGATTTGTAAGCTAACCATTATCCATGCATTTTCCTTTTAATTTTAATCTTAAAGTAAGATAAAATCATGCCAAAAATGGATAAAAAAAGGTGTGGGCTTAGTCTTGGTCGTGGGAGGCCCATAACATCATGGAAATGATGTTTGAATGCTAAAAACTTGGCCCCATTTGGAAAAAATACATTTTTGAGCAATGTTGATTTCATGTATTTTCCCAAAATTTAGCCAACTTCAACAAGGTGTAAATCCTTCAATTTTTGTCATATGAAGGAGATCTTGCACTTTTTGGAAACCTCAAAGAGTCCTCTAACCAATGCCTTTGGTCTCATGTCAAAATGATTTTTGATGCTCCTTGTGTGTCCTTTTGAAAAAAGTGTCTTTTTGTTGACTTTGAAAATGACCTGTAATGTCTTTGATCATATTTTTCAAATGGTGAATCCAATGACCATGGGATCAATGGCATTTGAAAGATAATTGAATTTCCTTCAAGATGAGCTTTGGTTTGAATTTTTTGGATGAAGGATGAGAGAGTTATGATCAGTCAAAGTTGAGTTGACTTTTCAGGCAAAAACCCTAATTTTGAATCTTAGAGTTTTGTTGATTTTTGATCTTTCCTTGATGAATTATGATCATCCAATGATCAAATGATGAATCCTTTGACAAAATATGGACTTTGACAAAAAATTTCATTTTTGACTGTCTGTTGACTTTTTTGGTCAAACGGGTCGTCCGTTGACTGTTTGAGCTGCTGACGGTGCGTCTGAGTGAATTGAAGTTTGAAAATTTGTATGATGGTACTTTGAGATATATGGATGTGTATGAAATCCATTTGAGCTCTCAAAAACTTGTTGCTCCTGTAAAAACAAGAAAAACCCTGATTAGGGACTGTTTGTGTAGGAGACAGTTAAACGTACCTGATTTTTTTTGTGCAGTGTTGAGTTTCTGCTAATCGCGTGATATTCAGAAGACTTCTAGCACAAAAGATCTTGGAATTTTGAATTGTGGAAGATTGATTTGATTGATGGTACAAAACACTGAGAATTGTACTGCCAGCAGTTTGGCTGTCGACTGACTGTTCAGGTAGCAGTTAGAGTGAAAAATCAACAGTCAAAGTTAATTTTCTTTTTTGTTGTTTTTGTTTTTGTTTTATGTGAAAAATGAAAGTTTATTTACATGACTTGTTAAAGAAACACAGACATAATAAATAACTAATATTTACTGTTACAAGTACAGTCTGAGTTTCCTGATTCTGCACCTGCAAAAAGATTTAACTCTGTACCAATTGTGTCAGTACTATTTATCTGTAAATAAATAAATAGCATGTGTGAAGTAATAAACAGTATTTGGCGTTTGCGTAAGAATAAATTCAACTGCAAGCCAAAATACTGTAAGAAAAATTCTAAAAACTAGGTGTTTCATATGTCAGGATATTTGTTGAAATAAAAATCCATGATTATATGAGACTCTTAACTTTCAGATTGGAGTTTTCTTAAAAAAGATGTGGGCAAATTTTGGGGTATAACAGTTGCCCCTATTCAATCTTCTTAAACCTGAAGAGATTGTCTGAAATCTGAAGGTAGAAGATGATTGAATATTTAGATGCCCTGAAAATTTGCACTTACCATGATCAGAAGAGATGTTGGAAGTGGCATTTGAATGTCGTCTGCGAAATGTGGTTGGTAGATTGAAACATTACCTGAGATGGGCTTTCAGATACCACCTGGAATATGTGTTGAGGGTTTGCTCATCAGAATGAATCCATTGATTATATCTTGATGAAGGATTTGAAAGTCTTTGTGTTGACTGTTTCGGAACCGTCCAAGGTTACCGCTTTAAGTCTAGGAAGATAATCGTTACGGAACTTGTCCAAAGTTTTTCCGATTTAGATTTTGGAAGTTGATCATTGTGGAACCGTCTGAGGTATCGCTTTAGATCTGCAATGTTAAATCGTTCTGGAACCGTCTGAGGTATCGCTTTAGATCTGCAATGTTAGATCGTTTTGGAACCGTCTGAGGTATCGCTTTAGATCTGTGATGCTAGATCGTTCTGGAACCGCCTGAGGTATCAACTTTAGATCTGTGATGTTAGATCGTTCTGGAACCGTCTGAGGTATCAACTTTAGATCTGTGATGCTAGATCGTTCTGGAACCGTCTGAGGTATCAACTTTAGATCTGTGATGTCTGTTTTTGAGTTGGTAAGTGATCAGAATGAATCTTCGGCTTGATTATATCTGAGAGAACTGTTCATGGAATTCAGGTGAACACTGCATGTGATTGAGAACATCTTTGTTGAAGATATCCGTCTACCTGAAAAATCGAGTTAGTGATATGCAATGTTTATGATGCATGTAAATGTGAGATATTCCCGGAGAAATATGCATGTGATGTTGTGTATGAATATGCGCATGATGCATGATGTATGATGTATGATGTATGAATACGAATATGTGATGTATGAATGTGATGTATGAATACGAATATGAATATGTGATGTATGAATGTGATGTATGAATACGATGCGTGTCCAGCTTCTAGTTGGAAAAATAAATTCCCACTAGTCATCTGGACATGAATGTATTGTGATCGTTGATGATCTTTTGTCTTGTTTGAGTACCCTCGGCTGGGGAAATTCTTTGAGAACCCTGGTATTCTGTTGAAGGATCTTTGAATATCTCTTGAGAATGAAAGGTAGCTGGAAGTTCTGATGCCCTTTCAAATGGGAATGAGGAAGATGCATAATCCTCCTATGCACTATCTGACCAAGTCCGGGTGCGGGGGTCACACCTTCTGAAGATAGTAATCTAGAACAACCCTGCTGGGGGATAAGACTTCTTTTGAAGAGAAAATCTTTTTGAGGAATTTGCTGAGAAAGGCGCTCCTCTTGGGGATTTTCTTCTGATGGAATGATGTCCAGATAATTAGGACATTTCCTGAATGCTATTCCTGTTTTTCCTGGTAAACATCAATCATATTCAAATGCACATGTTCATTCAAAATCATCATTGGGACGCTTACGTATTTAAAACAGAAAAAGTGAAAATAGTGATTTTTGAGCCTAAGCTGCATTGATTTTTGAAAAAGAGCCATGATAGGCTGGTTAGCACAGGGAGACAACAATCCTAGAAGTAGGAAACTGTCAGAAAGTTTTGGAAAATATTTATGAAGATAAATAGCTATGTGAAAACGATCCAGTCAAGTTTCAACTCTGCTATTGCCAATCTGTCTTCGAGCATCTCATCCCTCACTTGTTGGAAGAAAGTGATTGGACTGATCGGTGTCTTTGAGGTGTTGAATCTTGATGGTGAGTAGGCAGCTGAACGGAACACAGTTGTATGCTTCATTCCCTAACTTTTGCCTAGGCTGCCTGTTCAGGTTTTCAGCCTACCGGGATAGTATTTGTTTAGTCTCTAATTTTTGCCTGGACCGCCCTTTCGGGTTTTCAATCCACCGAGACGCTCATTTTTTGCCTAAGTTGCCCTTTCAGGTTTTCAACTTAGCGAGCTGTTTTTTTTTTTCTTTTTAAGAGAAGTATTTTTTGACTATGTCAGCATTCACAGGGTGTGGGAAATCCTCGCCATCCATGGTGGTAAGCAACATGGCTCCGCCGGAGAATATTTTCTTGATTATGAATGGTCCTTCGTAGGTGGGAGTCCATTTGCCTCTGGGATCACCTTGTGGTAAGATGATGCGTTTGACAACCAAGCCACCAGTTTGGTATGCTTGACTTTTGACTTTTTTGTTGAAGGCTTTGATCATACGCTTTTGGTATAGTTGACCATGACAAATAGCTGCGAGCCTTTTCTCATCAATCAAGTTTATCTGGTCCAACCGTTTTTGAATCCAATCGTCTTCGTCCAGATTGGCTTCTTTCATAATCCTTAGGGAAGGAATCTGAATTTCAATTGGAAGAACTGCCTCCATACCATAGACTAAGGAGAATGGAGTTGCCCCTGTTGAAGTACGCGCAGATGTGCGATAACCATGAAGAGCAAAAGGTAACATCTCATGCCAGTCTTTGTAGGTTACTGTCATTTTTTGTATGATTTTCTTGATGTTCTTGTTGGCAGCTTCCACCGCACCGTTCATCTTTGGTCGATATGGAGAAGAATTATGATGTTTGATCTTGAACTGTGTGCAAAGTTCAGTAATCATTCTGTTGTTTAGATTTGTGCCATTGTCCGTGATAATCCGTTCAGGGATGCCGTACCGACAAATGAGATTGTATTTGATGAACCGGGCCACTACATTCTTGGTAACAGAAGCAAATGAAGCTGCTTCTACCCACTTTGTGAAGTAGTCAATAGCGACCAGGATAAAGCGATGTCCGTTGGAGGCAGTAGGTTTGATTTCTCCAATCATATCAATACCCCACATTGCAAAAGGCCAAGGAGCCGTCAGGACGCTTAATGGAACTGCAGGTACATGTACTTTGTCAGCGTATATCTGGCATTTGTGACATGTTCGGGAGTGATGATGGCAGTCTGTTTCCATGGTAGACCAGTAATAACCTGCTCTCAGGATCTTTTTAGCCATTGTATGTCCACTGGAATGAGTACCGAAGGCACCATTGTGTATTTCTTCCATGATTTG